>NC_082365.1:1800000-2100000 GCF_027477595.1 Haemorhous mexicanus | reverse complement strand
TGGTGTTTCACCCCACAGACACTTTTGGCCATGGCTGTGTGGTGTTTTCACCCCACAGACACTTTTGGCCATGGCTGTGTGGTGTTTCACCCCACAGACACTTTTGGCTGGCTGGGTGCTGCAGCTGGGCACGTGGGGACAAGTCCAGGCCTGCAGGAGCTCTGGTGGCTGTGGCATGGAGCTTCCCCCCATCACAGGGGCTGCTCCTCAGGTTTCCCTCTGTGGAGAAGCTTTAGGGTGATGGGGAAGGAAAGGAGTCGGTTCTGATGGAGGGTTTGGATCCAGAGCTTTGTTCTGGCCCACAGCCTCTGAACCCAGCCCCAGCTCCACCAGAACTCCTGACCCCATGGGTGCTGCTCCTTTTAACCCCGGGGAGAGGGCAGGGAAGGGACAGGGAGCCACCAGCCAGGTACAGGAGGGGAGGTCTCAAGGGACAAAGGACACCTGGGTGGCCCAGTGCCCCCCGGGGGTAGAGGCCATCCTTTGAATGTGCCAATCACTTCCAAGCCCTTCTGGAATGCCAGGACTGACAGACAGTGCTGGGAAGGGTCAGGGAAGGGAAAGGAGAGGTGACTGACACACCTGGGAGGGAATTATCAGGGGAGGGACCCAAAGTTCTGAGGTAAACCATGAAATCACAACTCAACAGGTGGGTATGGATCTGACAGGACACCTTTGTAGATTCCACACTCCCTGCCCTGCTCTCTCCTGTCCTGCCCAGCTTACCCCACTCCCCACCTTGCCTCTGTTTCCCTACAGCTTTGGATCTCCTCGTGGCCACCACCCTGTGGGACAGCAGCAGGGGTGGGAGCAGATCCACTTCAGTGCTGTGCTGCTCCTCCTGAACCTGGGAGCAGCCTCAGCTGTCCTGAGAGGGGTTTCTGTCACTCAGTGTTTGATATCAGCTCTTTAGAGTGACCTTAGAGCCCCTTTAGAGTGATTTATCTTTTGGCTTTCCATGACCTTCCCTTGGGTTGTCAAGGGAGCAGCTTTAGACTGGGGTTTTACAGCTCTGTGACTGGTGGGCTCTCTTTCAGACCATGTTTTAATGGTAAGGGAAGCACTGAGGGCCCTGGTCATGGCAGAGCAGCTCCAGGCTGCAGCCTGGCTCTTGCAGCACTGAGAACGAGCAGTGCAGGTGATGAGAGGGGACGTTGGGGTGCTCTGGACAAACTCAGGGGATCAGGGCTGTGGGAATGCAGGGGCAGAGGTTTCACTGCTGGATGCAGAGCAGCCCCACTGTGACCACTCCTCTCCTCATGTCTGTGATTGCAGCATTGCCTCGAGGAGGTTTTCCAGACTCTGGAAGCCAAAGTCAAGACGATCTTTTGGGTGACAGGTAAGGCCTGAGATGGATCTCTGAGCCTGAGCACACACACGTTACTCGTGTTGTACACCTGGGGCAGGCAGGCCCTGGGCACTCCACCTCCTGCCTCTGGAGGAATTGGATGTGACAGAATCCTCACCAAGGTGGCCTCTCCTCCTCCAGCTCCTGCCCTAACCCTAACTCCAAAGGAAGAGGCAGGCTGGTAAAATCATGTCAGAGCCTTCTGCAGGTGCCTTTCTGCTGCTTTATCCTTCTCTCTTCTGCACTTCACACAAACAGAACCCCCAGATTCTGCCCCTCAGCCTCAACTTTGCTCCCTCCTGTCTGAGTGTTTAACAATGGGACAGTCCTTGGCTGCTATTATTGCATTTACCAGTTAAATGGAAAGGATTTTTCTCCCTTTGTACATCTGCTGTCATCAATGCTGCAGCAGCACCTGAGAGCAGAATCACCCCTGCTCCAGAGAGCCTGGAGTTGTGCTTGGAGCTCTGAGCAGTGCCTTGTTTCTAACGCCTGGAGAATGGTTTAGGAAAAGCTCAGAAGATAAAGCCAAGTAAAAAAATCAAGAATCAGGAACCAGGGAAGGTCCCCAGTGCCTCTTTTCCCCTTCTGAATCAGCAGGGACTTGCCCAGGCTCATAGAGGGAGGATCCTGCAGGATCTGCAGGAGAACCAGACCCTCCTTCCAAGTGCTTGAGCTGAGCACATAAAACCTGTCCCTGTTTGGTGATGGGCCCTTGAACCATCCCACACTGGTAACTGCCTTCCTCTCCTCCAGCTGCAGTGGGAACACCTTCCTCGTCCTGTCCGTGGTGCTGCTCCTCCTGCTGCTGCTGGCCCTCCTCATCTGCATAGCCCTGGGTGTCAGGTACTACAGGCTGCTCCTGAGAACAGGTACGTGGAGCTGGGCTGGTCCCAGGCACCCCAGGTGAGCTCAGTGCCCTGGGAAGGTCAGGCTGGCAAGGCAGGCTCCTCCCTGCCTCCCCTCAGAAGAAATCAAACCCAGGCTCCCCCAGAGCCTGCACAGGGGTGCAGAGAGCTCAGGGGGGGAGTAGAGAGAGCAGAGTGTTCCCCAGGCCCAGGGCAGAGGCACATCCCATCCTGGGCAGTCCCACAGCCCTCAAAACCTCCTCAGGCAGAGCTTTTCCTGGATTTCTCCACATCTGAACCCTCTGATTTTGCCTCATTCCAAAGGTGTCAGAGAAGCAGAGGACACCAGTGACAGAGCAGAAGGCACAGCACAGGTAAGGAAAATGAAACATTTCCCACATGGTGCCAAACCCCTGACCTGGGAGGAGCTGCCAAACCCACCTGGTGAGGAGCTTGGAGCTCAGTTTGGGTGTAAACAGGAGGGAAATGGTATTTAATGGCAGCAGAGAGAGGAATATTCATAGCTGGAGAGAAAGGGAGGTAATTAATTCAAGGAAACTCCAGCAGGAACAAACCCAGTGGGGCAAATTCTAGTAACCCTTGAGAAGAGACTGAAGGAGCAGCAAGGGTCAGAGCATGAGGCTCCACCTGTATCCAGGAGAGGTGGGCAAGAAAAGAATTCTTTGTTCCTTCACCTCTGTCACGACCAGAGGTAAAATTTGACACAGCTTCTCCTTTCCTTGGGAAGGAAAATCAGAGGTAAAATTTGGCACAGCTTCTCCTTTCCTTGGGAAGGAAAATCAGAGGTAAAATTTGACACAGCTCCTCCTTTCCTTGGGAAGGAAAATCAGAGGTAAAATTTGGCACAGCTCCTCCTTTCCTTGGGAAGGAAAATCAGAGGTAAAATTTGGCACAGCTCCTCCTTTCCTTGGGAAGGAAAATCAGAGGTAAAATTTGACACAGCTCCTCCTTTCCTTGGGAAGGAAAACCAGAGGTAAAATTTGACACAGCTCCTCCTTTCCTTGGGAAGGAAAACCAGAGGTAAAATTTGACACAGCTTCTCCTTTCCTTGGGAAGGAAAATCAGAGGTAAAATTTGACACAGCTTCTCCTTTCCTTGTGGGAAAATCTCCTTCTCCTGGCAGCAGCTGTGGCCTGGCACTGACTCATGCTAACGAGTGTTTTCCCTTTTTTTTTCCCAGCCTGGCAGCCCTGGGAGGAGGGAAAGTTCCCAGGATGACAGCAAAGGGCCAGCATACATCAACCTGGATGTGCAATCCCCCCCCAGCCCTGAGGATCCTCTTTACTGCAACGTGGAGCTGAGCCAGGCTCCCAGGAACCCCCAGCACGTGGAATATGCCATCATTGCCTTCAACCCACCCCCAAGGGCCGGCAGGGAATGAGCACAGAATCCCAAACAAGCCAGAAATGGGAGGAAGGAACTGGAATACACGGTGGGGATGAGGAGCAGGAGGTGTGTGTGGTGCTGCCTGAGCATTTTCAGCCCTCCCTCCTGTTTTGGGAAGCAGAGGTTTTGCCAACCTCGGGTCAGGCAGAGCTGTGGGGGAACTCCCAGATCTCTTGTACATCTGCTTTTCCAATCCCATTAAAGTGCAGAATGGTGAGAGGCAGGTGTGGAGGCCTGGCCTGGTGAGAAGGAGCAGTGTGGACACGGCTGGGTGGGATATCCTGGCACAAACCCTGCCCCAATCCCAAGAATTCACCTGTGGTCAAGCAAACTCATCCCAGTGCTGCAGGGATGGAGCTCAGGCCTTGCTGTGGCTGGGTTCACTTTCATGGAACGGGCTGGGGACGAGTGCTGGATTCCAAGAATAAGCAGAAGCAGCTCCTGCACTTCCCTGTCTCTGCTGGAAACGCTCCAAATGACACATTTGATTTTACAGTCATGTGGGGAGCAACGTGAAATGAGTTTATGGGGCTCAGTTCCATTTCTCCAGGAGCTCTGGCTCCTGATTTCCCTGCCCCAAGCCCTGCTGGAGGAGAGGGACCAAAGGGGCCTGAACCAGCCCTCATTCCCAGGCCAGTCACATCCCACAGGCTCCTCTTGCCAGGGCTGCAGCAGGGAGGCTGATGGAAATTTTTTGAGATTTTTCAGAGCTGACCTGACAGAAAGAAAAAGAAAATGGTTCTGGAAATGGTTCATTCAGCCCAACATTCCCCCAACAATTTGCTCTTCGTGCAGTTGCACTGGGTCAAGCTGTGGAAGAGTAATAGCAAAAAACAGTGGAGTGGAAGAGAGGCATTTTTGGGAAGATTCTTGAAGAGAATCCAGATTTGTGCTCGCTGGAATGAGAAGGAACAAAAGCTGCAATCAGTCACCTGACAGAGAATTTCTGGTCACTTTGAGGGACCATTTTCTCAACCACTAACTCAAGGAAAGGCACATTTAGGAATGGCCAGGCCTGCAGGTTTAGCACCACACCAGTCTCAAAGCCAGGGTCTGTTTGTACTTTCATGGAAGATCTCCAAGCAAATAAATCACCTTAAAAATAAAACCCCAGCAGCCCACCCCCATCAGTGTGCTGGTATTCTGGGGGGTCTGTGCTGCATTCCTGAGCCCCTCCAGCAATCCCCAGCAGGGATTCTGTGCCCTTTGTGCCAGGTGCAGAACAAGGTGGGTGCTGGGCTTGTTTAAAGCACCCACAGCTTCTCCCAGAGCACTGCCCCTGCCCTGCCCTGTGTGTGGCTGGATTTCAAGGCTGCTCCAAGAACAGGCTCTTCTTTCTCCTGAAAACCCAGGGGATGATGTCCTTGTCCTCCTTCACCCTCAGGATGCTGCCAGAGCTACCAGGAGGGCTCCCTTTCCGCTTTCCAGAAATTCCCCCTGTGCACAGCTCCTGTAAATATTTTATATTTTATCATCATTTGTCACCATCGTGCTTAGAGTGCCAGCACAAGGGCATGGCTCCCCACCACCACAGGGATTCTGGGGAAGGAATTTCTCCCTGTGAGGGTGGGCAGGCCCTGGATCCCTGGCAGTGCCCAAGGCCAGGTTGGACAGGAATTGGAGTAGCCTGGGACAGTGGAAGGTGTCCCTGCCATGGCAGGGCTGGTGCTGGATGAGCTTTAAGGTCCCTCCAACCCAAACCATTCTGTGATTCCATGATTCCATGAAATCCTGCTCCAGTGGGAGCAGCCACCCAGCCTGTGGCTTCAGGCCACCACGTGCTGCTCCCTCCCAGGCTGCCTGAGCTGTGGCTGGCACAGGCCACAGTGCTGATGCCTGAATTTCCAGCCCACGAGAGCAATGCCTGTCCCTGGAGGATTGCTCAACGTGCAGGATGAAAAAGATGCCAAGTTCCTGTGCTCCTTCCTTCCGGGCCAGCAAGGAGGGGGAGAGGAGCTGCCCATGGGCTGAGCCAGCTCCCTCCTCTCCAGCTCCTCTCCTCTTCCTTCTCTGCTCAGCCCCATGGAGAAGCTCCTGCACCTCACCTGGCTCTTCCTGTCAGGTAAGAACCACACGTGGCTTTGGGGTCAGGTGAGGGGGGAAGGATTGGGGCAAAGCTTTGGCTCTGTCTGAAGGCTCCAAGCTCAGAGTTTTCCCTTGATTTAGCAAAGGGCCCATCCAAGGGTGATCCCAGTGCTCCCAGGTTTCCTCTCAGGGATCCTTTTGAGTCAGAACAGGAACCACGGGTGGGAGAAGTCCTGTGTGAGATGTGAAATTGCAAAATCCTGGGTTGTTTGCATTAGCAAATGGGATTTACATAAATGCAAATGATCCCAGGTGGGGCTCAGGGGGAGGGAAATGAAACCCAGTGAAGGGCAGGGCTCTGAAATCCCAGACACCTGGGTTTTCCAGCTTGGAAAGGAATGGGGCAGAGGGCCTAGCTGGGGCTCCCAGATCCTCACAGCAGTGCAGGGAAAGGCAACAGACTCAGGCTGTAGGAGCACAGGAACCTGTCCCAAAAACTGGGATGAGTTTGGGAAATGTTCGCTGTGCTTTGCCCAGTGGCAGCCAAGAAGAGAGGAGGAGCATCAGCAGTTTATGGTCTGTCAGCAGAATTGGTTGAAAAGAGAATGCCACAACATTTCCCAGAGGGACATCAGGGAATCTTTCAGTGATTCTGTTTGAGAGAGGTTTTGCAGCACTGTGGGAATTCTGGGGCTGAAGGGGCAGAGCTGCAGGAGGGAAGGGGAAACAGGAGAAGAAGTTAAAGAGTTTTGGAGGGATTGAACAGGACTGGACTGGATATTCCATGAAGTAAACTCTGACTGGAACAGCCAAGTGGAGCAGCACATCAGGATGAAGCCCTGTAGGTGTTGGATTGCAGAGCAGAGATCCATTTTAGGTCTTCTTCTAGTCAAGCTGAAAGAACTTCATAGTTTTTAGTTTACAATTCACTTACAATTGTTGAATTATTGTAAGAAGTGTTATAAAAAGGCTCAGCCAGCACAAATTCCTCACAAGAGCTTATTTTTAAATTTACTTCTGTTTTATCATTACTTATGAACTCACAGAAGCATTTGCCTGTGACTTTTTTTCTCTAGAAATAGAGATTTCCACAAATACCACACTGCACTTCTCTCTGGCAGTGTTCAGAGCTCAGGCTGTCCCCTCTGCCTGTCAGAAAGGGAAATGGAAATTAGAAATGAGGAACCAAGACAATAAAAAAAAACCTCAAGCAGACAAAGACCAGTTGTCAACATGGTTAAAATTAGTAAGATATTAAAAAATAGGGTGGAAAAAAAAGTTAAACTGGGTTTGATCACTGGGGTTCAGAAGGAACCAGGGAGCAGGGCACTGGCTTGGAGGTGTCACTGGGACAAATTCCAGAATACCTGAGCCAAGATCTGAGTGCAGTGGGTTGGTCATGGGGAAAGTGGACAGGTGACATCCTACAGGTGACAGCCCTCTACAGGTGATAGCCCTGTGGGTGACAGACACTCCTTCAGGTGACAGCCTATGGGTGACAGCCCTATGGAGACACAGCTACAGGTGACACTCCTACAGGTGCTAACCCCACAGGTGACACTCCTACAGGTGCTAACCCAACGGGTGACAGTCCACAGGTGCTAACCCAACAGGTGACAGCCCTACGGGTGACAGCACTATAGGTGATGTCCTAAGGGTGACAGTTCCTCAAGTGACAGCCCCATAGGTGACAGCCCCATAGGTGACAGCCCTACAGATGACATCCCTATGGGTGACACCCCTACAGGTGACACTCCTACAGGTGCTAACCCCACAGGTGACATCCCTGTGGGTGACAGTTCACAAGTTACAGCTCTACAGGTGACATCCCTATGGGTGACATCTCTACGGGTGACAGCTCTACAGGTGACAGCCCCATAGGTGATTGACATCCCTATGGGTGACAGCTCTACAGGTGACAGCTCTACAGGTAACATCCCTATGGGTGACAGTTCACAAGTTACAGCCCTATGGGTGACAGCTCTACAGGTGACAGCCCCATAGGTGATAGCCCTACAGGTGACATCCCTGTGGTTGACATCCCTACAGGTGACAGCTCTACAGGTGACAGCCCTACGGGTGACAGTTCACAAGTTACAGTTCTACAGCTGACATCCCTATGGGTGACAACCCTACAGGTGACATCCCTATGGGTGACATCACTAGAGGATAAAAATGGCGTTCAGCATCCCCACAATGAGGGATAGACCTGGAAGAGCCCTGGCTCACCCCTCCCTCTGTCCCTCTGTCCCTCTGTCCCTCTGTCCCTCTGTCCCTCTGTCCCTCTGTCCCTCGCAGCATCCTGTGCTGCCGAGAACGTCACCGTGGTGGCCGCCATGGAGGGCGACACCATTTCTGTCAACTGCTCCTACGACCCGCGGCACTGGTGGCGGGAGAAGAGCTGGTGCAGGCAGCTGGGGCAGGGCCGCTGCCGGCCCGTGGCGAGCGCGCCGCCCGCGTGGCTGCCCTGGCCCGGGGGCAGTAGGGGCAGCACCTCCATCCGCGACGACGCCCGCGCCGGGCTCCTGACCGTCACCATCGGGCGCCTGCGCAAGGAGGACGCGGGGCTCTACCGCTGCCAGACGGGTTTCCTGGGCTGGACGCGGAGCCTGAGGAAGGTGCAGGTGGAAGTGCTGGCAGGTACGTCCTGGGGCTCCGAGTTTGGAGGGTTCCTCGTGGAATTTCAGGGGTTCCTGGTGGGATTTCAGGGGTTCCTGTTGGGGTTTCATGGGTTCCTGTTGGGGTTTCATGGGTTCCTGTTGGGATTTCACAGATTCCTGTTGGGATTTCACGTGTCCCTACTGGAATTTCACAGGTTCCTATTGGAATTTCACAGGTTCCTGTTGGAATTTCACAGGTTCCTATTGGAATTTCATGTGTCCCTACTGGAATTTCACGTGTCCCTATTGGGATTTCATGTGTCCCTGCTGGAATTTCACGGGTTCCTATTGGGATTTCAGGGGTTCCTGTTGGAATTTCACGTGTCCCTACTGGAATGTCACAGGTTCCTATTGGAATCTTACCCGTTCCTATTGGGATTTCACGGGTTCCTACTGGAATCTCACGGGTTCCTACTGGAATTTCACATGTTCCTATTGGAATTTCACATGTTCCTACTGGAATTTCACGGGTTCCTATTGGAATTTCACGGGTTCCTACTGGAATTTCACGGGTTCCTATTGGAATTTCACGGGTTCCTATTGGAATCTCACGGGTTCCTATTGGAATTTTACATGTTCCTACTGGAATCTCATGGGTTCCTGCTGGAATTTCACTGGTTCCTATGGGAATTTCATGGGTTCTTATTGGAATTTCTCAGGTTTCTGTTGGAATTTCACTGGTTCCTACTGGAATTCCATGGGTGTCTGCAGCTGCCAAGGGCCCACTGGGATCAACATCTGCTTTTGTCTTGCTCCAAGGAGGTTCTGTGTTTCACTGCCTCTTTTTACTCCTGATTTAGAGCAGCGTGACCTCACAGTTAGAGGGGATCTGACACGTCACCTCCTTATTGCTCCCAGTGCCCCGTCTCACCTGGGTTACCTGCCCAGCTGAACATCACCCAGAAACATCTGCAGACTAAACTGTTGTGTTTCCATCAGCAGCTGACCTGGTGACCCACGTGCCAGAGGAGCCCAGGGCTGTGCAGAGCATCTCCAGGTGAGCCCAAAACTCCTCGTGCTTGGATCTCTAATCTTCCTAGGACTAAGGCAGCGCTACAAGTGATTTTTTTCAAGGTTGGACCATCCTCTTCATGGTTGTGTTTCTGGTTCCCCACAGGTCCCCTCCTGATGTGGATTTCACTGTGTTCTACATCCTGGCTGGATTCCTGGTGGCCAAGTTCATGGTGGCTGTGCTGGTCGGTGCTGTTGCCCACAGCAGGAAGAGCAGGGAGAGAGGGCAGAACCCAGGCCTGGGGGAGCAGCAGGTGCTCCCACTCCCTGCTGACCTTGGACGTGATGGAATTGGGCTCTCCTGGGAGAGCTCTGCGTGAGCCAAGCCAAAGGGAATCCATGGAAAAGGCAAATCAGGGGTTTGCCATAAGAAAAGGATCACTACTAAGCACAGGTCTGGAAGAACCTGTCCCTCTGGAGAGGTTCCCATCTTCTTCATCACCTCTTCCCCTTGGCGTCTCATCCCCAGGCAGTTATTCCAGACATCATTCCCAGCACCATTCCCTCACAATCTGAACTGACACCCATCAATTTCCTGTCCCCTCAGGTGACAGATTCTGTCTTTCCAAGGTGAGGAAGAGCAGCTCCCAAAAGCTGCTTTGGACAGTGGGGATGCTTGGAGAAAATCCCTGGGGGGAAAGGTGTGAGGAACTGCAGGAAAGGGATGTGGTCTCCTTGCATCTCTGAGCCAGCTTCTCCTCTCTGAAGGGGCTTTGTGAACCCAGAGCTGTCTCTCTGTTCTCCCCGTGTTTCCTCTCCCATGTGGAGTTTGTCCATCCCTCCCCACTGAGCTGCTCTCAGCTCTCCCAGGCTCCAAACCCATGGGCACTCACGTTTCTTTTTCCCTGCAAAACTGAATAAACTTCAGCTGATTCTCTGCTTGGTGTGGATTCCTGCAGGACAGCAGGTGACAGCCGTGTCCCAGAGGTGATGCTTGGGACACCATGGAGTGTTTAGAACATCAGGAACACCCGGAGCCAGCAGGACAGGCTGGAACATCCAGAGCCAGCTCTGGGCAGGAGCAGCAGCTCAGAGCCCACAGAAGCAATGGCTGAAATGTGGTTATTTTAATTACACTTTTGGGTTCTCATTTTTGGAGGAGTTCCGTGTTTTGTCCAGAAATTGAAATTCGTGGTGGGACATCTGGCACCCTTTGTCCTTCCACCCCCTGTGAGGATCTCAGTCTTAAATCAGCAACTCTTGGGGAAGAAAATCTGTGTTTGTTGCTCTCTCCTGGTCTAGGCAGTGACTTGCTGTTCACCTGCATCCACAGAGAGGGATTTGCCATCTGCAATAAAAATATCTCCAAGGAAATAAAAAGAAATTAATCAATAACTTACTGATTACCATCCAAAATGATGAATGTAATTTGGTAGGACTGTATTAATCAAAACCCAAATGGGTTTGGGGCAGAAACATTTCTGGGGCTGGTTCTGTCCTTTCCTTCCCCTGCTCCCTCTGTGCTGACGTTGGCTCTGTTCCTGTGCTGGGTGACCTGGACACTCCGTGGGGGTTGTTTTTTCCTGTCTTCCCCCTCAATGAATCACAACTCGAGGTTCATCAGAACTTTTGGGGCTGTTTGCAAAAAACAAAAAAAGGAACTCCCTGTCCCTCAGTGCTCCCATCCTGTGAGAGCCAACAGGAAACTCCAGACTTGGGTTTGGTGCAAAACGCTGTCCCAAACTCAGGGTAACTCTGCTCCAAGCCCCATTAAAGCTCACATTCCCTTTTACCACACATCCCCTCTGCTCCTCCCCAATTTCATGAGGCAAGGAGGAAACATTTGCAGCTGTAGATGAGCTGAGGCTGAAACCCAGAAGCCAAAACCACTTCAGATAAAACCACCCAGCTCGGTTTGTACCCAGCTGCTGAGGGTGGTGATGGGGTGAGGGAAAAAAGAGATCTGGATGCAGAATTACCCTGGAAAATATCTGCACTTTTCTAACAGCTCAGCACCTTGGTGGGCAAACCCAGAGGAAAGCTGTGCTGCATTTGATTTCCAAATTACTCTGTTTTTTTGAAATAGCAGGGAGCTATAAACCCAAACAGAGGAAACTGCTCGTGTCTGGCAACAGCTGATACAGCACCACAGCCAAGTGAGCTCCTTCCTCTGGACCTAAATATTCACCAGAGAAATAATAATTACTGCCCATTCTGATGAGATTCAGCAAAGTGGTAAAAAATCTGCTTTATTTTAAGCCTATGAGATTTTTCCTGGGCTTCAGAGAGACAAGTAATGCATTTGACATGTTCTAATAAACAAGAGGCTTCTTGGAAAATATTTGTCTACTTCATAGTATCAATTGTCATCAGCTTGAGCTCCTGGGGTGGAATTTACACTCCAAAGGAGTGATTTGTTTTACAGAGAAATAACTGTATTTCCCTGTTTGTTGTTTATTAACACACACCTGTCCTCCAGGATAAACCTAGCTTGGCTTTATTACAAATTACACCTCTGATGATGCAGCTGCAGAGTCCTGTTAGCGTGGTGATACCAGCAAACATCCCTCAGGGATCAGGGATCAATCCCCAAATTCAGCTGAGATTTTCCTCTTCAATCCGTGAGCTAGAGAGCGAGGCTGCTGAACAGGGCACAGAAATGGGTTCAGTTTTTTGGATATCCAGATTGCAGGAAGACTCCAGCCTGGATGCTGGGTGGCAGGGGAGGGAAGGAAGGTGGGAAGGCAGGGAATACCTCCTGGGCTGGATAAACTCGGAGTGCTCCTGCAGTCCTGAAGGCGAGGGTGAGAGAGAAAAGGAAATTCTTGTTGACTGCTTTGATGTGGCTACACAGTACCAAGGGTTTTCCCATTAGATCTGAGATGATTTTATGATTCTACTGCAAAAAACAAAAAAGCTAGAAAATTACATCATAATAGCTAAAGAAACTGATTTCTGACTTGCTGAACAGGCTCGTGTGATTGTTCTCATTTCCTGTCCCAACTTCCCCCTCTCTGGTCTTAGATCCTGCCATTTCCTTCTTTTTTTGTTTATTTGTGTTATGGGGTTTTTTTGTGTGTGATCATCGCTGTGTTGACCAATTCTGGAAAGAATTCATGCTGCCAGCTTTGTGCCCTGGGGGTTTTGGGATGGTGAAATGTTGGTGTGGAGTTGGTGCTGCCCGGCCACCCCTGCCCATCACAAAACTCCCAAAACCTTCTCAGTTTATAAATTTTATTAGCTGGAGAGTGTACACAGTACTTACAATTGCATCTATTAAAGACCAAAATACACTTGAAAAAATGCATCATATAAAAAAAATTAAAAACTTTGAACTATGTACAAACTTTGCCTGACATTCCGTTAAGCTCAGGACCCTCCCACGCCCCTTCACAAAGAAAAGTTTTATTTTTCCCCTCTTTTGACCATGCAGGGCCTTAAAGAAATTTAGCATCACTTGAGGACCATTTATCTTCCAAATCCTGATCTTTACATTCCTGTAAATCTGGGTTTGGATGGGTTTGATGCTTTGCTGCTCTGGGTCAATCAAACACATTTCTCCCCAAACCTTTTCTTTCATCCTCACTCCTGAAGTGAAGGCTTTGCTCAAGTGCAGCCAACCTACAAAGAATTTTAATTTAATTTCTTAGGGAGGTTTGAAGTGGACATGTCTCCAATTTTCACAGATTTGCCTGGAAAAGAAAGCAGATGTTTTTGGTACCGTGGTGTTGACTGCTGGCTCCAAGCTCACCAAATAAACACAACTTTCAGCAGGGATACACAGAACACAAAACAAACTAAAAAAAAAAATGATAGGAGCACTTGGGCTTTCACATCACTACTTAAAATAGTAACAATGAGACTTCCTAGAACACAAATCCATGTTTCTTCACACATAACCTACAACAGATCAGAGAACCTAGATATGAAGGGCTATTGGGGGAAAAGTTTACAAGTTTTTAAAAGAAAAGTAAATTACTTATTTAAAAAATGAAACAAAATCTATGTCAGAGCAATAATCTTGCTTCCCGAATTTCCAGCTCTCAAAAAGGTGTTTCAGGACAGATTTAGCATCAACTGAAGAGCAAAAAATATCACAGAGGTCTTACTCCAGCACGCAAATATTCCAACAAAAAGATATTTACAGTAATGCTGCAAATTCAACCAAAATCCCTTCAGGAGCTGCACATTCCTGAAATGGGGGAGAGCCAGGAAATGCTGTGTGAGCTTCAGGTGCCAGTGCTGGAACTGGGCAAGGATTTAAGGCAGAAGCAACCAGAGGCCCTGAGGATGCCATCCATGTTAGAAATGCCCTTGAGATGATTAGAAATAAATCCTAATTAAGAGTTGTGAGCAGAGTGTCAGATCACTCATCTAACTTGGGACAAAAACTGAAAGAAAGAAGATTTATTTGCCTGCCAGGAGCCAGGCCAGCTCCTCCTGCAGCTGCAGGTGTCCCCGAGTGTCCTTCCCAGCTGTGGGGACAGGAACCAGGATTCACCAAGGAGCTGAGCTGCTTCTGGAGATCCAGCTGCCAATTCCTCCTTGTCCTTCCACCTGAACAGGCTCCCTCTTCCTCCAGGACTGCCTGCTCACAAGGATCCAACACTCCTCCTCCCTCTCAGGTTTAGTATTTTTATTTCCTTCAAAGGAAACAGCATTTTCCAGGCTCTGTTCTTTTGTATCCTCTTGATTTGTCCTCCACTTTGCCTTGAGCCAGAAACTTCCAGTAAATGGGAGAAGATGGGAGGGAGGAAATGTCATTTCCAAGCTGCATTTCCTTGTCACTTGAGTTCAGCATTCACTGGATTGAACCCAGTCTCACCCACCCTTGGCAGCTTCTCCTCAGTCACTCCTCGCTCCTCACCTGGCCAGGTTCACTCACCCAGCACGTTCCCAACCCCAAACTTCACTGCTGTCATCCAGTTTGAACTGCAGGACACAAAAACTGGAAATTCTGGGGCTCCAGCAGGCAGCTGATCCCCAGAGCAGCTGTGTAACTCATCAAGGTGAGAGGAGTGCAATGGTGAGAAATCACCTGTCAAATGCTCTCAATTACTGCTCCCACCACCAAAATTCAAACTATAACAGAGCAGGGTTAGAGTCTAAATTAAAACTCTGTTCTGTGGAGATGCTCAGCCAAAACCAGCTGTAGGTCATGGGAAAATTCTATTTCTTAATAATGTAAGTATTGCTCCTTTGCTAAGTGCCACTTCTGTTTTGTTTTTAAGAGCTTAATTTATAAAAAGCATGAAAGGTTCATCAGTATCTGCTGAGTCCTTCAGGTTCCTCAGGCTGAGCTGCCCCAGCTGCTGCTGTCCTGAATCATCCCTCACTCTGGAACTGCAGAAATGATTGAGGCACCAGAAACTCCATCCCAGCCATGGCCAAGTGCCACCACTGTGACACTGGGGGTCCCACGTCTCTTGGAGGAACCATGGACTTCACAGACAGGTGAGAAAGAAAATGAAAAAAAAAAAAAAAATCCTTTGGAAGAGAGTCACTGAGAAGTTTCAATCCTTTCTATACCCACATCCAGTTTTCTTCCAAAGCAACAAGTACTGGCAATGAACATCCAAACCCAGCCAGAGACTGATTTACTGCCCCAACCCCCCCCACATCTCCCTCTCCCACCCCACTTGCAACAGAGACACAACACATCAAGCCCTGCAGTAATCTTGACTATTTCTAGCATTGATTGGATGGCTGAACCTTTCCCAGAGAAGAGCTTCTTTACACATTTACAAGGTGGAATTGAAAAGAATCCCCTTCAGTTTCTGCCAGGGTCAGAAGTGCGAGAGCAGGACCCAGCTCAGGGAAAACCAAGCCCAAAGGGGTGAGGAGTGGATGGAATAACAAATCTCAGACCCAGCCCTGTGGTGCAGCCCCTCAGTGCTGGCTGGAGGAGCTGGAATCTGTCCCTGGGCAGGGCTGAGCTGCACCAGCCACGGGGACTGAGGTGGGAAATGAAGGAAAACCAGAGATGAGCACTTGGACTCCAAATTCCCTGTGCTGGATCAGGAGAGGGCACCAACAAGTCTGAAAGGTTCTGCTGGAGGAGTTGAAACCTCAACACGTGGTGCTTGCTCTGTGGAAAAGGACAGGCTGTGACATGGAGATTGTCCCACTCCAGGGTTCACTGGACACTCTGGGCAGGCAGGACAGGCTGGCAGGAGGGATGGGAATTCCCTTCAGGTGTTTTTCCCTGGAAGCAGGGGTTAGGAGACCCTGATCATCTGTGTCATTGCTTCTTCGTTGCTTTGGGTTGGATCCTGCAGACACAAAAGGGTGGAAATTCCACGTTTTTCCATGGAGCAGAGAGAACCACACACAACCATCAGGAGGAGACACTCCTGCACCTCCCTTGATCCCCAAAACTGTCCTGCTTTTCCTGGGTTTTACAGGCCACAAAAATCCTAAATACCTCCCAGGAATTTGTTGTTTCTGGTATTTAGAACCAGCATTTAGGAATGATTTTAGTTCAAAATAAGGAACACTCCCTAAAGGCACAGGACTGTTCTAAAGCACTGAGCAACCACAGAACTTCTTCATTCTACTCCATCACGTCCCTTTAAAAATTGCCTTGCACCTTTTATGCAAATCAAGATGCAGCTAAGAATCAGATATTCCCATTTTTTAAATTTTCCATCAGATGTAAAGATAAGGAGTCTCCACCTTTAATTGATGTCCTGAAAGAACACCCCAGTCCCCCACCAGAAAGGCTGTTTTACAAACAGAATGTTTGTGTGCATTTATCCCAAGAACTACAAAGTGAACACACTTCTACCCACATTATTGCCATTTCATTCCTCAGGGGAAACATCCCTTGCTCTCCACAAGCAGGGACAGGAGGTTTTATTCCCAATGCCTGGAATAAATCTAAAGGCAGGGAGGGCCAAGGGGCAACAGATGAAAAACTCAGAGGCAGGGAAGGACAAGGGGCAGCAGCCAAGCCCAAAAACCCAAACAAAGCAGCCCAGACACTTCTGATGTGTGTCCTGGAGGGTTGGGAGGGGATTTGCCCCAACCCCACTCACCTGCATGTGAGGGCTGTCCTTTTCCTTGGGGGAGAAGAAGCGACCCCCCTCTCCCCGTTTCCTGGCCATGGCGTGCCGGTGCCGGGACTCGTGCAGGTATTTCTGCAGGGAGGGAAGGGCAGGTCAGGGAGCAGCCACTCCTCCCAGCCACTGCCTTCCCAGAGGACATTCCCAGTCCCCATCCATCCTCCTGCCTCACAGACTCCCAGTCACTGCCTCTCCAAGGGAAATTCCCAGTTCCCATCCATCCTCTGCCCCACAGATTCCCAGTTACTGCTTTCCCCAGAAGAAATTCCCAGTTACTGCCTCTCCAGGGGAAATTCCCAGTCACTGCTTTCCCAGAGGACATTCCCAGTCTCCATCCATCCTCTGTCCCACAGACTCCCAGTTACTGCTTTCCCCAGAAGAAATTCCCAGTCACTGCTTTCCCAGAGGACATTCCCAGTTCCCATCCATTCCGTGCCCCACAGATTCCCAGTCACTGCCTCTCCAAGGGAAATTCTTAGTCACTGCTTTCCCAGAGGAAATTCCCAGTCCCCATCCACCCTCTGTCCCACAGATTCCCAGTCACTGCCTCCCCAGGGGAAATTCCCAGTCTCCATCCATCCTCCTGCCTCACAGATTCCCAGTTACTGCTTTCCCCAGAAGAAATTCCCAGTCACTGCTTTCCCAGGGGAAATTCCCAGTTCCCATCCATTCTGTGCCCCACAGATTCTCAGTCACTGCCTCTCCAAGGGAAATTCTTAGTCACTGCTTTCCCAGAGGAAATTCCCAGTCTCCATCCATCCTCCTGCCTCACAGATTCCCAGTCACTGCCTCTCCAAGGGAAATTCCCAGTTCCCATCCATCCTCTGCCCCACAGATTCCCAGTTACTGCTTTCCCCAGAAGAAATTCCCAGTCAATGCCTCTCCAGGGGAAATTCCCAGTCACTGCTTTCCCAGAGGACATTCCCAGTCTCCATCCATCCTCTGTCCCACAGATTCCCAGTTACTGCTTTCCCCAGAAGAAATTCCCAGTCACTGCTTTCCCAGAGGACATTCCCAGTTCCCATCCATTCCGTGCCCCACAGATTCTCAGTCACTGCCTCTCCAAGGGAAATTCCCAGTCACTGCTTTCCCAGAGAAAATTCCCAGTCCCTATCCACCCTCTGTCCCACAGATTCCCAGTCATTGCCTCCCCAGGGGAAATTCCCAGTTCCCATCCACCCTCTGTCCCACAGACTCCCAGTTACTGCTTTCCCCAGAAGAAATTCCCAGTCACTGCTTTCCCAGGGGAAATTCCCAGTCCCATCCATCCCCTTCCACAGACACTGTCCTGACAGTCAGTACCTGCTCACACACAGCTCCAGACACTCCCAAAACCCACCCCAAATAAGCAGAATTATCCTCAAGGGACTTAAACAATTTACTCTGATGCAGCTCATCAACAACATCAAAACCACTGTAAGACTGAGGAGCACCAAGATCCTAACCCTCATTTTCCAGCCCAGGTGGGATTCTGTGCCTTTGCCACAGAGCCACCCTGTGTTAAATCTGAGTTTTATTCTCACCCTTCTCTCTTTGGGGATTTTTCCCTCTGCTTCCAGCTTGGCCCTGGCCTGCCTCCTCTTCAGGATGCGGTGGTACTGCTTGGCATTGACGTAGAGGGGCTCCTCCTCCAGCATCTCTGCTCCAGGCAGAGGGATCCTCTGGATGGCTGGGACTGAGCCAGCTCCAGGCACCATCTGGACACACAGGGGGGGTTAGTGCTTGCAGCTCAGCACAAACTGAACACAACAATGGCATCAAAAAGCCCAGTATTGAAATAGGAAGTGGGGTTTGCTCAGGTAATGCAGGTGTTTAAGTGGAAAGGAGCAATGAAGTTGTTCTCAAACTGCAAATCCAATCAAAACAAATGAACTCCTTATCAGCCCTGCTGGGTTTTCCTGATAAAGTGTGGTGATGCTCACAGGGGTCCCAGGACGAGGGAAGAGATGAGGATCTGACTCCACAGTTCAGAAGGCTGACTGATTATTTTATTATATAGATATTATATTAAAACTACACTAAAAGAACAGAATAAAAGATTTCATCAGAAGGCTTGAAAGGAAAGGAATGGATGATAATAAAATGCTGTGACTGACCAGAGAGTCTGAGCCAGCTGGACTGTGATTGGCCATTAATTAAAAACAACCACATGAGATTAATCACAGATCCACCTGCTGCATTCCACAGCAGCAGAGAATCATTGTTTACACTTTGATTCTGAGGCCTCTCAGCTTCTCAGGAGAAAAACATCCTAGCAAAAGGATTTTTCATAAAATATGTCTGTGACAATTTCAATACAATTCCTTGACTGTGCTGCTGCTTTTTGGACAGTTAAACAAGCAAGACATGGCTGGTGCTTCCCTTTCTTTTGGGTTATCTCTTATTTCAATTATTTCATTCCACAGCACCTCTAAGCCAACACTGCAGAGCTGCTGACATCTAGTGGGGACCAGCAACATGCAAGAGGTTCACACTACAAAGAAATAGGAGCTGGCAGGAAAAACCTCTACAAATGAGGGAAACAAATCCCAAGGGATCCTCAAGAAAATCAGAATTGACTCAATCTATTTAAACCTTTGCTCATCAGCTCAGTTTGGATTTCAGGTTCTAGATTTCTGAGCTGCTGTGGGAGAAAGTCCAGAGGAAAGATCACAGCAGGATCCAGGCCTTTGGAGCTGAAAATCTGTATTGTTTAAACTATAAACTAATGGAACTCACAGAGAGGACTGACCATGGTATCTCAATCTCAGACAAGAGTTTATCAGAGAACCAGGGAATCACAGGATGGTTTGGGGTGGAAGGGATCTCAAGGATCCCCCAATTCCAACCTTCAGGGACACCTTCCACTATCCCAGGTGCTCCAGCCTGGGATGGAGAAGTCACAGCTGCTCTGGGGTCCCTGTGACAGGGTCTCCCCACCCTCCAGGGAGAAATTCCTTCCCAATATCCCACCCAACCCTGCCCTCCTTCGACTTACAGCCATTCCCACTACCCCATCCCTACCCTGGTGAAAATCCTGCTAGATTGGAGTGCAAACAGCCCAAAGCTCAGCCTCCAGAGGCAGCAGTGGGGATTTCACACCTACCATGACCATTCCCCCTGAATTGACCACGTTCCCAGCCACTGGCAGTGTCACTGTGACCGTCCCCTGGCCACTGCTGGTGGTGTTGGTGTTGGCTCCTGTTTGGACAATCTGGGCTCCAGCCAGGCTGGCTGCAGGGATGGTGATCATGCCTGTAACAGGGACTGTAACTTTAAGGAAGTAGAACACAAAAGGAAAGGGAAAAAAAAAAAGGAAAAAAAAAAAAAAGAAAGAGAGAGAGAGAGAGAAAAAAGAAACAAAAACACGCACACAAAAAGAAGGGAACAGCATTAGTCCCACTTCTGTATTTTACTCATTCATCCTTCCAAAACATGCAGAGAGTCAGGAAAGTGCTGAAGTAAGGGATTAAATTCCATCAGAATTCCTGGTTTTTGCATTTGTAACCTCACTGTGAGTAACCATGCACTCTTGAGGTGGAAAAGCAAAATTCAGGGGTTTTATTCTACCAGGCCTTGCCAGAGACAAGGAGGTTTTCTGTTTCTGGGGAAGGAACCCTGGAGTGAATTCCTGCAGAGCACACAGACACCTCAATAACTACAAAGCCTCTCCAAGAGGTGCCCTGGCTCCTCCCAGCCCTCCTACCTTGCTGCAGGATGGTGCCATCAGCATTCACGGGCTGGTACACGATGGTCTGGCCCTCAGCAGCCTGGGCAACCTGCTGGCCTTGCACTGCAATCTGCTGCTGGGTCTGAACAAAGCAAAGAGCACAACAACCTTACAAACTGCCTCTTTTTTCCAGGATTTACAATTCCTGAATGAACACATGGTGCTTGAGGTGTTCCAGGTGTCTGTTTCTGCTGCCTCATCAGCAGCAGTAAGAAACAGGCTGGAGCACAGAGCAAATACCTGGAGATCAAACACCTGAAGCACATGTAAGATGCATTTTCCAACAGTTCAATAATGAAAAAAACCCAAATTCTAAGTTTCCTGTCTCACTATGAAGATGTGAAAGGAAGAACTGTTCTGCTCCAAAATTTAATTTTGGCCCTAACCAAAAGCATCAGCAGAAACCCCAGGTGTGACTGGACTACTGCACACAATGGCCCAAGTATGGAATTAGCAATGCTTCACGTTTCCAAACTTCAACAAAGAGACAAAAACAACCACGAACCAATAAAATACAGAAACACGATGGAGAAAAACATGCAATCTGATTTTTCTGCCCCAGAGTCATGTATGAAACACTACAAAAACATGACACATTCTCAAGTTCTCCTCAATATTATTAATAATTCTTTTTTTTTTTTTTTTACTTAACCACATCTTAAGTCATTTGTCAAGTTTCTCTTCCTGTTCCTCTGCAGAAAAGCCTTTCATGCTGGTGCAGTTACCTGTGTCTGGCCAGCAGTAACTGCAGTCTGGGGCTGCTGTATAATGATCTGCTGGGTCTGGCCCTGCTGCCCCTGTACCTGCACAGCCTGCCCACCTTGAATCTGAATCTGACCTGGCTGGACCAACTGAATCTGTGGAAGAAAGAGTCAGAAAGGAACATTAACTATGCCTCTGATTTCTTCCTCCTCAGCATGACCAAGTCATCTCTGAGGGTGATTTAACTGTTGCACAGAAAAAGGAAGCAGGGAGTCTTCTCTTTTTCCAGCTGAGAATGAGGAGTTTTAATGGATTGCTCCCCGTGCCACAGCCACACAGGGCAGAGGGGGCAGCACGCTGTGTCACCGTGCTCCAGCAGTTCTGCACTGCTTACACAATAAATCACTCAGGAGAAATCAATTATTCACATCCACTGGGAACAAACAGGCAGGTGGAAGAGGAGGACTAAGATTTAAGACATCTGGGGGGTGTTAATTATCCAGCACTCAGAAGTACTTCTGGGATTTATAAAGTTGTCCTCAGCTTTGCAGAGTCTTTCCACCACTGTGGAATGTTCTTAGATTAAAAAAGAAGAGCTGGAATATGGTTTGGAGTTTGTGTTTATGGATTTTCCTCCACCAACCAGACTGAGAAGAACCTCATACAAATTACAGTGGTTTGCAACAAAGGAAATATTAAACAAACCTCTCCAAACACCATGACATCATTTGCCTTCCTGGACTGTGCTGGGTTCCTAAATCCCATCCTAAATCATCAGGACACTTTCATTATGCCATGGTTACAGATCTTCCCTTTGCTATTCAGGAACACTTCAACCACATCCTTAAATTTACCAACTGTCTTATAAACAGGTAATTATTTCCAAAAAATCCATTTTCTGAACCTCCTTCACTACTGCCTTCTGTGCAACAGGGATGTTTAAATCCCCATCACACATTAGAGGGGCTCAAGCACAAATTACTTGCAAGAAGCTTTCTTATTTTTTTTTTTTTTTAATCCTCTTTCTGAGCCATAAATTGAACAGGCACCAGATCCCCAAATACATTGCAAGGGCCAGATAAAATATCCCAAGAGACAAAAATCCTTCTCTGTGGGAAGGTATCCCACATGACAGGTAGCCCTGCCTATGGCAGGAGGGTGCACCTGGATGAGCTTTAAGGTCTCACCCAACCCAAATCATTCCATGATGAAAAACCCCACAGAAACCTCTGGCAGGGGGGGGTGCAACTAGATGAGCTTTAAGATCTCATCCAACCTAAACCATTCCATGAAAAACCCCAAACCAACCCAGCTGTGTTTTAGCACTAAAAGCTTTACACCAGACCACAAACCACCAAAACTCAGTCTATAAAGCACTTCCACTCATTCCCACCGTGCCAGAGCCACCCAGCACCAGCTCAGCCTGGTGCTGTGGTGCTGAGCAGAGCCCTGTGTGGCATGGCAGCATCCCAGAGCAGTGCAGTGCCCCCGGGGTGTCTCACCTGCTGCAGCCCCTGCGTGCCAGACACGGGCACCTGCATGATGGTCTGGCCCTGGCCCCCGGGCACGGCCTGCACCATGATGGGCTGGCCCGTGGAGGTGATGAGCTGCCCCCCGCTCACCTGCACCATCAGAGGCTGCCCCTGCACCTGCAACAACAGAACAACAATGAAAACCCCACCAGAGCAGCCCCAGAGCCCACCCTGTTCATGGGGCAGAGGAACTGGGAACGGGCACTGAGCTGCTTCAGAGCAGCTCTGCCTTCCAGTGCCATGGATTTCGTGAGTTATCTGCTTCTCTTGCAGTCTTGTGGTTACAAAGCACAAAAATCACATTTTTCAGCCACAAGGACTACCTTCATGCACAGCCCAAGAGCAAAGTGGGATAAAAAACTTCATTATTCACCTCACAACTACTGATTTTTTAGTTGAGGTTCCTATTGAGATTTTTTTAGTTGAGGTTCCCATTAAGAGAACTCTGTTCTGACAGGGAGGTTCTGAGGTGGCTTTAGCTCTCTCCAATTTCATGCCTACAACATTCCCATTTCCAAAGTGACATGGAGCATGGGATGTGCTGAGAGAAACTCTCCATGGTTATCAAGGGAAATTGGAACTGGAGCAACACAAAATGGAGTTCAGGGAGGAAAACTCAAAGGGGATGAGCAGCAGCTACTTCTGGGCCCAAAAAGGCTTAGACTGGATATATAAATATAAAAATATAAATATAAAGTGTGAGGGTGGGGAGGCCCTAGCACAGGATGCTCAGAGAGGCTGTGGCTGCCCCTGGATCCCTGGAAGTGTCCAAGGACAGGCTGGACAGGGCTGGGGAAGGTGCTGGGGTGGGAACTGGGTGAGCTTTAAGGTCCCTTCCCACCCAAACCAGTCTGGGATTCTCTGGTAACTCTGGCCTGAGAATCTCTGGGCTCTTGGACCTGGTATCTCTCTGGTCACTGAGAAAAAGGCCCATGGAAACAAAAACAAGGGGAAAACCTCTCTGTTTGAACCCCCTCACCTGCCAAGTCCCCAAATTCCCCAAGCACATCTTGGAAAATTCTCATCTCCACAGCCCAAATGCAAAATCAGTCTCATGAACTCGGGGATCCCAAAGTCTGATTTGTTTAGGAACAGGAACATCACAATGGGGTAAAGCCACTGAGTTCCTGGGTTTCACACCCCAGGGGGTGAGGAGCCAAATCCTGCCCTGGGAATTGGAGTTTCCAGGTGCCCACTCTGTCCCTCAGCCTGTCCCTGTCCCATCCAAAGCCCTCAGCCCCTGGGCTGGGTCACACAGGGAGGAGCATGCTCAGGTCAGCACAGAGAAGCACAGGCAGCAGCACAATATCCAAGAAGCAGAAAGGAAAACAAGACATTCCAGGATTGTTGTTAATGAATCACAGCAAGGCAAACTAGAAAAGAAAAGGTGGGAAGAACATGACAACCACCAGAGGCCCCAGTGAGCCCAGCAATCCCAGTCAGGCAGCATCTGAGTTGAACTCTGAACATAAAAAATGCTGTGTTAATTCTGCAGCTGGCAGGGCCATCCCAGCCCCTTGGAAACACCCTGCTCTGAAGAATTACAAACCAAACAAAACCAGAATCCTGAGTGCAAAACTGCCACAGGGTCTGTCAACTGCTCTACAAAGGGCTCCTGGAAAGCCTGGGTGAGTTGAGGAAGTGGAGGCTGCAAGACAGGAAACACTTCACACTGGAACCAATTTCTTTCCAGACTGGGATGTATTTGCTCTTTGGATCCACGTGGCTCCTGTGTTATTCACAGGTAAATAAGAAATTGGATCTCTCAGGGCCACAGAGGCCAGTGTTGTCCCCAGGTGCCCTTTCAGTTCCACTGTCCAAGCTCAGGCTCTGGCACCACCTCTGTGTGTCTCATGCAGTGAAGGCAGAGCCCTCCTCAGGGAAGAGCTCAGAACCCTCATTTCCTTGGAACTACAGGAAATCTTTGGGCTTTATCCCAACTGCTCCTTCCTCATTTTGCTGCTTAGAACTTTAAAGTCACCCTGAACTTTACTCCCTCCCAGAATTCCTGCCATGCACCAACAGGAACAGCTCCAATGCCACGGCAAACCCCAGAGGCAGCACCCAGCAGAGATTCCTGCTCCACATCCCCCTGCTCCTCCTGGAAAGCCTGGGAAAACACAGCATTAGATATGTGCTGCTGGGGAGGGTCATGCAGTGCTCAGAAACACAATCAGAGAGGTCACCACTACCTGGAGGGTCTGGACTTGCTGGCCTGAGGCCGATGCCACCTGTGCCTCAGTCTGCAGCTGGACAGCTGTGACACCTCCCTGCTGCTGGGAACAGGAACAGGGAGAGCTTGAAACATGGAAATGCACAACACACTGCTGGGACAGGGGGTGGGGATCATACACACTGCTCCAGGAACAGGGGGAATGGCAGTTTTAGCAAACCTAAGGATGGAGTTCCCTGGAACTGAATGTGACACTGCCAGGTTTCAATATTCCAGCTCACAGGGAACAGGGCAGGACATTTTGCAGGATTTCAAGCTCAGTTTCAGGGGTTTAATTGTGAAATTTCAAGTTTCAATATTCCAGCTCACAGGGAACAGGGCAGGGCATTTTGCAGGATTTCAAGCTCAGTTTCAGGGGTTTAGTTTTGAAGTTTCAGGCTTCAATATTCCAGCTCACAGGGAACAGGGCAGGACATTTTGCAGGATTTCAAGTTCAGTTTCAGGGTTTTAGGCTGCTCACTGCCCAAGTTTTGGCACTGTGAAGGGTCCCAGATTTTGGGCACACTGGTTTGTCCCAACAAAGCCCTTCCTGCAGCACAGTCTGAGCTCATCTCTGCCACCCCTGTGTTGGTGGCTGCCCACCAGGGACCCTGAGGGACAGTCTGGAGAGGCTGCAGGAGCAGTGAGAGCTAAAAACCTTTTCTATCTTTAGCCTCTTTGCTAAGAGTCCCAAAATACTCCCAGTAACTGTGGGAGCATGGGGAGATGAAGGACAGCTCCCTCCCAAGGGCTGCAAGGCTGGTAAAACAACTCATTTTAGCAAATGTTTCACATCAGACACAGGCTTTAAGAAGTTGTACTGAAAATGAAAGCAAAAAGTTGGTTTTATCTCCTTTACACCCAGAAGATGTCAATAAACTACATCTTTGGTTATCTGCTGCAAACAGGTATTTCAGATAATCCTTAATATAAAATGCTTTAATCTCAAGTGCAATCTTGTTCTGGCTGGAAAAGTCAGCTCCAGCTAAACCCAGTGGAAAGATTTGGGTCCCTCCTGAGGCCAAAGCAAAGCAAATCTCCCTGAAAACATCACCCAGTGGCTCAGCCCTTTGCATGGCAAACCACCAAACCCCCTCAAACTAGAGCAGAAGATGCAAGAAAAATTCAGCAGCAGCTGAAAACACAGCCCCAAATCTGGATATAGAAAGCTGAGCAGCCAAAATCAGTAAGCCCTCTAAACTCAGCCCTAGTGTTTTGCACTCTGCAACATGAATTTCTTTGTGGGATGGATGAGTTCATCCAAAGCTCCTAGGCTGGTTGAATTCCTGTCTGTATGATTTTTTTGCTCCACCTGTTGTTCTGAAACAAAGAATCTCTATAAATGTTCATTTGGTAAAGCTGGAGGAAACCTCTGTGGGCTTGAACAAAATCTGTTTCAACTCTGGGGGAATTTTTCTTTGATTGTTTCTGTTATTATTCTGTTTCCTCCATTTTCAGAGATGTGTTAATATATTTTTTATATATTTTTATGTTTTACTTTCCCCATGTCACTACCATTTTGCAAGCTTCCTGCTACACTGAAATTTGGTAACATGGACACCCACAATTTAATTTTAATTTTAAATAAATTGTTATATTTATATAAAAATCTTATCAATTTAATTTCATTTTAAAAATATATTAAGTGTATTCTTAAAACCACATTTACTCTGACTTCCAGGCAGGTGCCATCAGTGCCCAGGTGACAGAAGTCAGGTGAACAGGTACCCAGGAGGATCAGGATTGTGCTGCTGAAACCAAGTTCTTTCCAAACTGGGATGTATTTGCTCTTTGGATCCACGTGGCTCCTGTGTTATTCACAGGTAAATAAGAAATTGGATCTCTCAGGGCCACAGAGGCCAGTGTTGTCCCCAGGTGCCCTTTTAGTCACAGCTGAGAAGGTTCCACTGTCCAAGCTCAGGCTCTGGCACCTCTCCTCAGGGAAGAGCTCAGAACCCTAATTTCCTTGGAAATACAGGAAATCTTTGGGCTTTATCCCAACTGTTCCCTCCTCACACTGTGCCCCTCTGAGGGGTGCAAAGGGCTCCCCCATTCCCCATCCCATACCTGCTGCTGGATCTGCCCTGCCTGCACCACGATCTGCTCCGTGGAGCTGCTGCTGTTGGCTGTGTACTGCTCCATGGTGCCTCAGCCCTGCAAGAAAAACAAAAATCAGGTGATCTGCTGTGTCCCCAGGCCTGGCAGTCCCCACTGTCCCCAGCAGCTGCCAAGCCAAGCAAACCAGGAGCTGCCCCAGGGCAGGGCTGCTCCATCTCAGCAATGATCAGAGGAGGCACTTCAGGCACATCCAACCCGAGTGAGCAGCAAAACCAGCTCAATTCTGGCCCAGATGTCATGGACTCCACCAGTTCTGTGAGTCTGGGCTCCAGCCAGGTGCCCCCACAGGGGAGTGACACTGCTGGGAAAGCTGAGGAAATGCAAAATGGGAAACTGAACTGCACTTCAAGAACTCAGCAGGGCTCTGAAGGATTCTCTCCTCATTTTTCTTTCTACTCTCATGGAATGGTTTGGGTGGGAAGGGACATTAAGGATCACCCAGTGCCACCCCCTGCTGTGGGCAGGGACACTTTCCACCATCCCAACCTGGCCTTGGGCACTTCCAGGGATCCAGGGGCAGCCACAGCTCCTAACCCTCACCCAGGGCCTCCTCACCCTCACAGGGAGGAATTTCTTCTCTAAAGAAGTATTTCTACACTCAAATACAGCCTTCATGGGTTTTGGGAAGCAGATTTCCCAGCACCTCCATCCTCCTGCTGCCCCTCATTCCTTGGCCCTTTCCCTGCACACATCACCACCACTGTGCTGAAATAAAAACATCTTTTCCCTGCCACTGCTTCTCTCCTCACTGGCCCAACAACAGCAAAATTCCTGCTTTAGTGAGGGGTTTGATTTATGCCACGACTGAACAAGTTCCTGCTGAACAAAACCACAGCCTGGAACTTTAATTTTCCAAGGCTAAAGCAACAAAACCTCTGGCTCCCTCCATTTTTCAAGGAATGCTGACAGGATTAAGTCACAGACTCTCTGTACCCGTTGCTGTGGTTACTGCTGCTGTTTGAGTCCCATCCTTTGCCCACTTCCTGAGACTTTTTCACAGCCAGAATAAAAGAAGATAAATATTCTTTCTGAAAATGCTGCTGTCAGGTTCCCACTTCAATTTCACACTGGATACTTCATTTCTGCCTTAAATTAAAATTTTTAATTAAAACATTAACAGCTCTGTGATCCCAACACTCTGAAGTTCTGGACAAGGTTCTGGATCCTCACCATCCAAGGGATTATCTCATCTCCTTCGTTAAACACAGAGTAGCCAAGTTAAATATTAATGATCAGGGATCAATCTATGGCAGAGCATGGCAGCTCCTCCCCCAGTGAGCTCATGGGCAGCTCCTCCTCACCGGGAATGCTCTGGGAACCAGGGAGTGTTCTAGTCCCAGCAGCAGATATTTACATAGACACCACATATATATATATATATATACACAAATATATATACATATATGTATATATATGTAAGTATATATGTACTGAGTTGTACGGGACTCATTAGGATCATTAAACTCCTGGCCCTGCACAGGATAGCTCCAAAAATACATACAAATATTTATACATATATATACACATATATAATACACATAATTTATATTTATAGAAATATAGCTCCACCAGGAGCAGTTTTCTCAACAACCAACCCACACCAAGAGCAAAGCAGCGGCACGAACAGCCCGAGAGCTCCCGGGCATCGCTCGAACCGTGTCCCCGAGCTCCCGGGACACCGCACGCCCACACCCGGAGCGGGATTTAACACGGGGGCGATCTGAGCGCGACATGCGGAGCCCGGGCTTAGGTCTGACTCCCGGTGCAAGCCAGGGATGAGCCGGGGCTGCGGTGTCACCGCGGGAAGCCCCGGCCCGGGGGTCTCCCGGTGCGCTCGAGCCCCTGGCTGCCCTAAATCGGGGCAGCTGCACGGCGCACACCGGGAGCGGACGGGGCAGCCCGGGCCCCTCCGCCAGCGGGGAGGCTCCCGGGGAGGGCGGGGCGCTGCGGGTCCGGGCCGCGCCGGGGGAACAGCCGGGCCCCGCTGCGGCGCTCGGCCCCGCGCCCCCCGCCCGGCCGCGGAGTACCCGACCCCGCTGCTCGCGGCCCCGCTCGCCCCGCGGCCCCGGCGCGGCCGAACCGAGCGCGGCCCGGCCCGGCCCCGGTTCCCCCCTCAGCCCCTGAGTGGCCGCGGCCCCGCCAATCCCGGCGCGCGGGGGCTCCATATTGGCCGCTCGCGCTCACCGTGCCGCGCTGCCCGGTCCGCGCCCCGCGCTGATTGGCTCCGCCGCGGGGCCCCGAAGCCCAATCAGCGCCCGCACTCGCCCGCCGCGCAAAATGGCGCCCAACCGCGGACAAAGGGGGCGAGGGGCGGGGCCCCCGCCCGGCCGCGGCCGCCCAACCGCGCGCCGCGCCCTGCCCTCCGCCGCTGCGCCTGCGCCGGGGCCGTGGCGCGCACGCGTGGGGCGGGCCCCGCCCAGCTCCAGGCTCCCCCCCCTGCCCGGAATGTTCTGGGCCGGGACCATGGAGGGGTCCGCCCGCGCGGGCCGCCGCCATGTCGTGTGGGGCGGGGCCGCCATGTTGTGTGCGGCCGTACCGCCGTGTTGTGTGAGGGGCTGATGGCGTGTTATGTGCGGCGATACCGCCGTGTGGGCTGAGGACGATCCCCCAACTCCCCTGAGAGGCGCATCCGCCATTTCGCCGCGAGGCGGAGCCGCTGAGGCTGAGGCGGTATCGCCAATGTCCCCCTGAGGCGGAGCCGCCGTGCCGGCTGAGGCGGCGCGCTCTGGCCGTGAGGCGGGGCGCCCTTGCGGCTCGGCCGGAGCGATGTGGGCGGCGCTGGGCAGGCTCGGCGTGGCGCAGGCCGTGGGCCCGGCCCGGTTGATCGCTGTGCGCCCCGCGGGTGCGGCGTCCGAGTGGCCCTGAGGGGTGGGAGGGGAAGGAGGAGGAGGAGGGTGGTGATGGTGATGAAGAGGAGGGCGGCATCCTGGGGTAGCTCGTTGTGCGGTGACCCAGGGCTGGGGCCTCCTCCCGGGCCGGAGCTGTAGGTGCAGTGGGACCGCGTCAGGGGCACCGGTATCTTCAGGGGTGTCATGGTTGTCCCGCTGTTACAGATACAATTAGGCTCAGCCTCGCCCCCTCTAACACACTCTTACTGCCTAGCTTGAGGTTCCTAATAATTGTTTTTCTCTCATCTTTCCAGCCGCAGGAGCCTTCTCCATACCCCACGTTACCATGGCCACCCACTTCTCCAAGGATCAGGAGAGAGTGCGTAGGAAATGGGTTACATGGGATATTATTGTCTGTGCAAAGAGGCTTTCCTCTCATTACAGCTCTGACAGCACGGCACTGGCTGCATCCTGCAGCTTCTGAGAGCTGCCAGTGCTGAAATCCGCGTGCTTTTTGTCTGTAATGTCAGTGGGGCGGATGCCGTGCAGCAGCACAGAGCTCACCTGCCTGCCTGAGCACCTCGAGCCTGGTGCTGCTGGAGGGGTTTCACTTAGCCAGCTGTGCTCCCTGTCACATAATTACCCTTTTAAGCTTTGGTTTTGTATGATTACCTGCTGAGCTGGCACATAAATGATCTTGTTGAGGAGGTGTAGTGGGTTCGTAATTCTGTGTACGGGGTGTGCAATTCTCTGTAGTGGGTTTGCAGTTCTCTGTAGTAGGTTTGTAATTCTCTGTAGTGGGTTTATAAATCTCTATATTGGGTTTGTTACTCTCTGAGTTGGGTTTGTAATGCTGTGAGTTTGGTTTGTAGTTCTGTCTATGGAGTTTGTAATTCCACACGTGGGATTTGTAATTCCCTCCCCTGGATTTGTAGCCTGTGCCAGCTCAAACACTTACCCCCTGCACAGCAAACTCAAACCCTGCCCATCTTGCTGCCCATTCCCTGGTCACCAGAGCCCTGTGTGCCCAGGTGTGCTCTCTGAGATGTTGTTGCCCTGCCCTGCAGATCAGGTGTGTCAAGGGGGACCTGTTCTCGTGCCCGGGCACGGATGCCCTGGCTCACTGCATCAGCGAGGATTGCCGCATGGGCGCCGGCATCGCCGTGCTCTTCAAGAAGAAGTTTGGAGGCGTCCAGGAGCTCCTGGATCAAAGTGAGTGGTGCCTGAAGGAGCTCCTGATTTCCAGCAGGGAGGCTGTTGGAGCTGCTTGGGGTTATGGAGTGTGGCTGTTGTAAAAACACCTTGGTTTTTGTGCTTTAGAGAAGAAAACGGGGGAGGTGGCCGTTCTGCAGAGGGACGAGCGTTACATTTACTACCTGGTAAGGGCTGGGGTGATGCTGGGACACCTCCCTGGAGCTAAACTGTGTCACATGTCAGGCATTAAGAGCTGGGGGGGGTTTGGTTGTGTTCATGGAATCACAGAGTGGTTGGGGTGGGAAGGGACCTTACAGCTTATCCTGAGCAGAGACAACTTCCCATGTCTCAGGGTGCTCTAATCCCTGTCCAGCCTGGCCTTGGACACCTCCAGGGATGAGACAGCCACAGCTGCTCTGGGCAGCAGAGCAGGGCTTCACCACCCTCACAGGGAACCATTCCTTCCCAATATCCCATCTAACCCAGCCCTCTGGAATGTGAAGCCATTCCTGTTGTCCTGTCACTCCAGGCCCTTTAAATAAATAGTCTCTGTCTTGTTGGCTCCCTTTGGGCACTGGAAGGGAGTTTCTGGAGTGTTCCTCTCAATAAGAGATGTGTCCTCAAACACTGCCTGTGAGGAGCAGCCAAGCTGTTGTGTGCATCTGCATTTCACCTTTACATGGACAGAGCTGGCTGCTAAATTAGTGTTTTAAGATGTGAAATGTTCTTTGCTCAGGACTTTCCACAGAGACAAGTCTGGGTGTGGAGTTTTGGGATGTCAGGGAATGTGCATGTTGTACCAGTATTTATAACAGACAGAAGTTTGTAGGGGTCATGGCCAAGACACAGATGAGATTTTCTATTCTTCTGTAGATTACAAAGCAGAAGGTTTCTCACAAGCCCACCTACGAGAGCATGCAGAAGAGTTTGGAAGCCATGAAAGCTCACTGCCTGAACAACGGAGTCACCGACATCTCCATGCCCAGGTGAGGGGCTCAGCAGCTGGATGCCAAAGCTTGGGAGTTTAATTTCTAGAAGGATGTCTGAGGGATGATCCCCTGCTGTGAAATAAGAATTCAAGCATCCACCTCTATCCAACTCCTCTGTTCAGTTGGGCAAATCTAATTTGCATTTCCCTGTGCATTTGTTTCCTTGTTTTGCCCTCATTCTGTGGGTTCACGGGGAGCTGTGGCAGGGCCACCTCAAACTGCAGCTGCTCCAGGGCTGGTTGGGCACAGCACAAGGCCCAACAAGGCTCTCTTGGTGCTTTATCTTCCAGGATTGGATGTGGACTCGACGGCCTGCAGTGGGAAAAGGTGTCAGCCATCCTCGAGGAGGTGTTTGAGAACACTGACATCAAGATCACAGTGTACAGCCTGTGAGCAGAACATCCAAGATCCCCATTTCCCCAGTTGTGGGAGCAGAACCTCTGAACTGACAAGGGGGAACCTGTGTGTGGAGCACGTGCTGCATTCGGCTGTCACTCACCCCTGTGACAGTGATACGGGCTTCCAGCAGCAACAAGCTCCAGAGGAGTTCATTTGGGCTGTGAATTAGCAGGAGGCAGCGGCGCTGTGCAAACCCTCGGGGAGCTCCCAGGGTGTCCCTGCAGCCACCAGGTGTCACTGGGGCTCCACGCAGTGAAACGGAGCCGCTGCCTCGGGGGACTCGGGGTTTCTCTTCGGGCTGGTGCTGCCCCACAGCGCTGGCACCTCTGCTTTGTTCTGTTTGCCGTGCCCTGCCTGGCACTGGGGTCACTCACCTGTTCTCACACGTGGAACGGTTTCATTTCTCCCTTCCGGCCACAGATTGGGTTTGCTGAGGTCGTGCTCACTCGGGATCATGCTGTGATGTGAAATAAACACTGCCCTGCTGTTGGATTGCTACCTGTGGCTCTCCTGGGGACAGGCTGGGATTGCAGGGAATGCTGGAGGGGGGCAAATACACCTGGTGGGTGTGTTTTATTCAGCAGCTCTGTAATTTACAGTTTGCAGAGCTCTGTTTGGTGAGGATCCAAACAGGCTGGTGTGCTCTAAAAACTCACAGGATGGGGTTTAAGGTGGGATTTTCACATTTCTTTCTTTGTTGCATTTGTAGTCCAGGTGTTACACAAAGGTTGATGTTTGTCACCCAAAACTAAAGCAAATCAGGACCACCCCTGCTTCTGAGATCCGTGGAAAACTGATTTGGCAGTTTGTTCCAGAACTGAGGAACTGCCACAGACCTTCCCTTCGTGTTTGGTTTTTAAACCCTCCCACCATAACAAATCTTCTGTTATTCTGCATGCCCAGGAAAATGCCAGGTGTATTGAAGAAATATAAAAATGGGACATAAGAGTTGGGAATTTTGTAGCATGACAGGGTTCCTGATTGGATTCCTTGGGAAGGGACTGGGTTACTCAGTTCTGTGGGGCTTTTTGCTGCTGCAAATCCTGTTTGTCTTTATCCCCACTCTCCTTGTTCCTTGCCCATGTTTTGTAAACCTGTTTGGTGGGGATTGCCGTAGCTGGGGAAAACAACAGAGGAATTTGGAGCAATGAGCTGATCCAGAACAGGCTTTGAGGCTGCTCATGGATTCAGTCTTTCCCCTTATTTGTGTCTGGGTTTTTGTTCTGGTTCCTTACTCATGGCATCCCTGTGAGCTTTGTTTTACATGAAAAATGATCCTGCTCTCCAACACTTGTGTGTACTCTCTAATTTTTTTTTGGCATTTAGTTCTCCCTTCCCAGCTACAAAATATTCCCTGTGTGGCTGTCCCGGGATGTCCTTGAACTCAGACTTGTCAGGTTCAATTTAGGACTTCTTGCAAGTAGAGAGGAAGGAATAAACAGTGTTTTGGCTTTTGCAGTGGCTTCCCATTTTATTTCACTCTGCTTTTCCCAGGTTTATTTCCCAAACAACATTGTTTGATGTCCAGTTCTTGGGCTCCATCATGATTTGGAAGAGAGCTGTCGGCCCTGAATTAAATCACAGCTCTGACTATTGAGGAGAACAGAGGGAGAAAACTTCTTTTTCACCTTTAAATCCATTTCTTTTCCCCTTTCTAATGCATTTATCTAACCAGCAGCTTTGTTCTAAGGTCTCTTCCCATGAAATATTCCCAGAGTGTGATCCCACAGCCTGCCTGTGGATCGCTGCCATCCCTTTCACCACAGCATGGGTTTGGTTGGGGGAGGGAGGGGGAGGAACAAAAAACACCCAAAAAATCCCAAACACCAGAGGTCTGTGTTGTGTGTGTGTGTGTTTGGAGTCCCACAGGGCCTTGTCTCCCAGAGGCTGGTTCTCCATCCTGCTGGAATCAAAGCTTTGGGAAGCAAGACTGTCCCAGGTGTCCAGGTCTGTCACAGCTCTTCATGGATCCTTTCTGATCCTGGGGAGGGAAAAAGAGATGTCCCAGAGACTCAGAGGTGGCTCTTCAGTACCCCATAGGGAAGGGAATTCTGCAACCACTGGGGTTTTCTTTTTTGGTGTTTTTAGACTGTGAGGTGTGAGTAAAATCCCCTTCAATCTCCATTCCTCTCCCTGTTGTGCTGAACATCATCCCTGTGGGGAACAGGGGGTTGTTCTGGTGGCCCTGGAACCTTTTTATTCTTTATTCCTGGAGGAGAAGACAGAAAAGCACGAAATCCCTTGGGAATGTGCTGTGGGGGAGCCCCTGGAAAGGGAAAGCCACTGCCTGGGATTGTTAGCGATATTCAGCTGACAATTAAAGAAATTGGAACCCAAATTAAGGAGAAGAGAGTTAATGAGTGACCCCCTCACTCACCTGAGCCTCAGTGCAAGATCTCCGCCAGCTTCTCCTCATAGTACTGAAAATTCTCCTGAATATCCTCCCAGGGCACAAAGGACTTGGCCTCCTCCCCTTCCTCCTGCTCCACAAAGTTCTTCCAGACATACTCAAAGTCTTGAGGCTTCATAATCCTCAGCTTGCAGCCGGCCTCCTTCATGCTCCTGAGGGCCGCCTGCATCTCGGGCTCCTCCCACATGAAGAGCCTGCCCACCATGATGGTGAGGCGCAGCCCCTTGTTCTTGCGCAGGGCCTCGCAGATCCTCTGGGCGCAGGTGACACAGGGGCTGGAGGACACGTACCAGGTGACATCGTGGCGGGCACCGGCCTGGCACGTGGGCAGGATGGTGTTGAAGAAAGCCATCTCGGCGTGGGCGGCCGCGTGCTCGTCCTCCAGGTACCCCCGGCTGGTCACCGGCTCCTTGCCCTGCGTCTCCACCACGTAGCACAGGAAGGTTTTGTTCCTGCCCGAGCTGTACTCCACGTTCCTGAACTGGAATTTGAAGAAGATGGCTGGGAGGCGTTCCCTGGGAGAGGGGAGAGAGCAGAGAGGAGGCTCAGAAGCAGATTTAGGTGAGGGTCACACTTTTGGGTCACCTCTACCCATGACCCAAATCCCGTGAGCAAATCACTGTATCACCCCTGATTTCTGTATGTTCCAAGGTTTAGGCTGGGAGGGGAGAGGAGAGCAAAGAGGAGGCTCAGAAGCAGATTCAGGTGAGGGTCACACTTCTGGGTCACCTCTACCCATGAGCAAATCACTGTATTGCCCCTGATTTCTGGGTTCCAAGGTTTAGGCTGGGAGGTGTTCCCTGGGACAGCAGAGAGGAGGCTCAGAGGCAGATTTAGGTGAGGGTCACACTTTTGGGTCACCTCTACCCATGACCCAAATCCCATGAGCAGATCACTGCATTGCCCCTGATTTCCCTGTGTTCCAAGGTTTAGGTTATAAAACATCCAGGATCAAATCCAACTTTGCTGTGAAAATGTGGATTTCCTGCTGGAGTCCCTGCTGATAAACTTCACCTACTCCTTTAATTTATTGTCCACATCTTCCCTTCTGTGATTCCAGGATCATCTTGTGGTGGAACATCTCATGGGATGGCTCTGGAGATGGGAAGGGAAAGGGATGGAAAAGAGTGGGCAAAAATGCAGGTGCTTCAAAGAATAGCACATTTCCTGCTTGGCATCCTGAATAATGAGTGCTTCTTTGGCTAAGAATTCTTTAACTGATGATTTTTGAAGGGCAGACACGAGACACCCATTCCAGAGTGATGTCTGCAATGAGTGGTTTCACAATAACATCAGGTTTTTAAATACATCAGAGGCACAGGGAATTTCATCCCTGGTTTAACTCTGACAGCAAAGGGGTCACAGCAGTGACGAGGTTGGCTCTGGCTTTTCATGGAACAGCTGAAGCAGCAGCAGCCTGCTCCAGGATGGATTGACTCAGGCTGGATTGACTGGGAGCTGCATTTAGCCAGCCCTTCCTGATGGATTTTCTTGCTTATCTCGGCGTGTGCCTGGGCTTAGCTGGGATGTTCACCTCGATGCTGCTCCCAGCACTTTGGAATCTGAATTAGTTCAATTAATAACGTTCCAAGAAGGAACAGAAGCAACACTCAGAGTCCATTCCAATGCCTGGCAACCCCTGCTGTGATGAAATCCCCCCTGATGTTCTCCCCTGGCACAATCTGAGGCCATTTCCCCTCATCCTGTTGTCTGGGAAAAGAGGCTGATCCCCACCTGGCTCCAGCCTCCTGGAGAGTGAAAATGTTTATGGAAATAATTTTAAAACTGTTCACAGACACTGAATTCCCCAATATTCTCAATATAAACCCCTGCTCTGACACCAGGCTGGGGTGGCACAGCTCACCTGAGGATAGGAAATGTCAAAATTGAAACCTCCCCTGAAAAGCATCATTAAATGACTTTTTTTAGGGATTTCTAAATGCTCCAACCTAATTTATCAGTTTTCCCTGCGTAGCAAAGTGATAAATCATATTGAGACCAAAAAAAAGTTGAATTTTGAGGCAGAACCTTCAATCTGGGACTGAAGTTGCTGAAATCAGGTGGGCTGGAGGAAAAAGCAGCTACCCAGTGTGATCCTGGCACTGTCACACAGGAGAGCAGGAAAACATCTAATGAGGAAATAAAAATGTGGATTATCTAAAAGAGTAACAAGAAATTATTCCTACAAGGATCCTCATTTACACCTGGGGGAAAGTGGAAATAAATGTGGCAGGAAATGCTCCCAGACTGGGATTACAGGCTGTATTCAGCCAAAAAAAAATGGGATAAAATTCTTAAAGAGAGTAATTGGCTTCCCAGGGATTCCTGGAAGCCAGACTCCTCCTGGAGCTGTGAGCAGCAGAGAGAGAACTTGGCTGAGAGTCCTGAGATGCCCCTAATCCAAGGGCTAAAGCTGAAATGCAACATAATTGGGTTTAAGTGCTTCTTCCCTGGCTGCACTTGTGTTTCCCCATCACTCCCATAACTGCCTTGACTGGCTGGGAATTTGTAAATCTCTGGAAAAACCCTGCTGGTGATCCCAGCTCAAGGCCTGGCCTCATCTCCTGCTGTCCTCCTTAAAACGAAACTAAAAAAATCCCTGGGGTTTCTCTGCCTCTTTGGGGCTCCTTTGGGATTTTTGTTTCATTTCCTCCCTCTCCCTCTTGCAGGGTGGAAAATCCTGTCAAAAATCCTGGGACACCCATGGCATTCCCAGAGAGGATTTCATTGCAGGAAGGTGCTAAGGGAGTTTTCCAGCAATGGTTAGGCCAGGGCCTTGAGTTTAGCAGGGAAGTTTGGACATCCTGCCCAATCCCTCAGCACTTCTAACTGCAGGCTGAGTGCTCCAAGGCTAGAAAACCTCATTTCCTCATTGAATTTCATTTTAGGACATGTTTTAAATGTTCAGGGTTTGGCCCAGTGGTTTATATCCACAGTTTACCTCCATTCCTAGCAGAGGGATGTTCTTTCCTTAAAAGCCACTGCTAATCATTTATTTCTATGATTATATGTGACAGAGACTGCTCCAAGAAGGGATTTTCTTCACATTTTGAGAAGAGAATGGAGATTTTTTTCTCCCTGAGCAGGAATGGAACCCAATTTTGTGGGAGGGGTGCTGTCCTGCCTCACTCATCTTGGTCAGAACAGGCAGCCAAATTTCACCTGCAGGGCCCATGGCACAGGCAGAAGGATTCCAGGGGATATTTTGGAGGCTTGAGTTTTAAGTTTCAAGTTTAAGTTTTAGTTTTAAGGAGCTGGAAGAAATCCTGGGTTTGGTTTATTTGCTGGGACACTCCTTTGGTGACTGATAAGGGAAATCTGAGGGGAGAAGGACTCATCCTGCTGCTCCTCCAGGGACAGACACCCAGGGCTTTTCCTACTTGAAGCTGTCAATTATGGCTGAGTTCAGCTTCCACCAGAGCCCTGGGATATGCTGCTTTTCCAAAGGCCAGGCTCCCTGCTGCCCTGCTGCCTTCAAAACTGCCTCTTGTTTTGGAGCTTTTCTGCAAGTTGGGCTTTTTGGTTTCTTTATGAAAGTCAGGTTCCAGCTGTGGCTGTGGAGCTCTTGAAAATGTGAACCTTTAGGTCTCTTGAAAAATCCTTCCCTCAGGCCCATCAAGCCAATCAGCCATGGCAGGGGTGTTTTTCCTGATCCACAGGTGGAGAAACTCTCAGACAAGAGCCATTGATCACAGCAAGAAATCAATAGTGAGCTCTCATCAAAGCCAACACCTCCATCCCCATCCCGTCAGCAGGGCTGGGAGGGAACAGCTGCAGGAACAGAGCTGTTCCTATAAAACAAGTGCACTGCAGAAACAGAGCTGCTCCTATAAAACAAGTGCACTTCTGTGTCTGCCTGGTGGGAGTCCATCCTCTAAAAGTCAGCAAAATTTAGAACTAAATCCCACAATAAATCCAAACCATTCCAAACTCTTCAGAAACACACTGCAGAAGATGCTGCTTGCGTTGCCCGACCTAAAAGCTGAGGCAGAGGTCACTGAACTCCCCCAATTCCATATTTAAATCCCAATCCCTTACCCTGTGACAATCTCAAAGGGTGGCAGGTCCTCCCTCTTCACCTTCTTCTTCTTCCCCTCGCCCTCCTCGGCGTTGTCGGGTTCCCCGTTCTGGGCATTGCTGGGCTCCTCCTGCTTCTCTGCCATCTTCCCCAGGACACTGGCACCAAGCTGTGGCCACTGGGAGAGAGAAAGAGCAATTTCTGAGAGCTCTGGGAGCCGAGGGAGGAGGGAGAACAGAGCTGGGAGTTCCTGCCCCAGGCACAGTTGTCAGGAACTAAATATGGAACAAAGCAGCGGCGGCAGGGGCTGGGCAGGGTTGGGTGACCCAGGGCTCTCAGGTGTCACCTCCTTCCCCTGCTCCCTCCAGCTCCTTTCAGCAGCCCCTTTTGCTCCCCTTTTAATTTCAAACTGAGTGACAACTTCTCAGGGGGTGGGAGGAGCCCATAATTCCCCCTGATGGAAAATCCTGGAAGCTCTGGGGTGTATTTATCCCGAGGGGTGACGGATGGCTGGCACGGGGCACTCCCTGCTCTCACAGCCCTCTCCCTCCTCTGCCAGTGGATTCCACGGCTGACCTTGAAGGACCAGCTCAGCCTGGCCTGGCTCAGGCAAGAGGGGAAAAGGTTGTGGTCATTTTGCTGGAAAATCTCTGGTTTTGGTGGGTTTGGCTTCCAGGATCACCTCGAGCATCCTGTGGTTCCTCCCACCCTGCTCATGCAGGACTCTGAGGGAGAAATCTCCTGGTTGGAGCTGTAAATCCAAGCCAGAACCTTCTCCCAGATATTTGGAAGTCCTGCTGGAATTCCCAGTGGGCAGCAGTGCTGCTTCTCCCATTGTTCTGCATTTTCCTCCCGAGTGTTCCAGAAGTTCCCAGTGCACTGGGTGTGTCTGGGTTGGAGGGGATTTTCCCTCTCTTTTTTGTTCCCTTCAGGATTATATGAAACTATCCCAGCATCTCACTCTCAATTTCAATCATTTACAGTTTGTATCAGTCCTGCCTGAGCCAAGTTTAATTAAAAACCTGGGTGAGGTTTTCCCAGGGTCCAATCCTGGCCATGCCGTGGGGCAAAGGAGGGGGGAGAAGTGTGGCTGTGCAAGATTTTGGAATCAAAGCACACTGGAAATCAAACCTGTGGGCTCTGCTCAGAACCCACCACCAGCAAACTCTGAGTAAATGTGGAATATTCAGCTGTATTTGATGGAGTATTCAGCCAGTATTAGTGAAAAAAACCTCTTGGTTTGAGGAGGAGAAGAGGTATTCCATAAAAATCAAATCACTGGGAATGTCTGCTTTGGAGCCAAGTCAGCCTTTGTGATCCTGTCAAAGTCAGCTCTTTAGAGCCTTGCCAGGAGGCTGCACCATCACAAAGTGAAATAAATCCACACCATCAGGCAGGTCATTTATTATCAGAGAAAATTAATAACAAATTAGCACAGATAATTAATTCTGGCTGCTCTTCCCAGCCCACTGCCTTTGCTGGGCTGGATATCCTTTGGAGCTTTTCCCCAGAGCCACCGTGGGTGCAGTTTTTGGGGACAGAGCACCCCTTTGAAGAGTTGTTGTTTAGGTGGTGTTGTTTAGGTGACAGAGCTGGCAGTGGTGACAGCCCAACCAAGGATTTGACAAATTTCAAGACATCCTATCCATGGAACATATATCTTCCACGGTGCAGGATTTTATTTCTTTTTAAGCCTAGAATACTTTCCTGCAGGACAGGGGTGGTGTTTTGCCTCCTGTGTGGTGACAACGCTCAGATTCCACCTCCCCTGTCCAATTGCTGTCACCTCTGACATTTCAGGGGCTGCTTTTAGGGTGGGAATCCTCTCCCAATGACTGACAGCTCATTTCCTCCTAATCCTGGTATTTTCAAGCAGCATCTCAACCCCTCTCCAGTCCCTCTGACCCACTCTGCTTTATTTTTGGAAGCTCTTTGTGGCTGGGGTCCCAATTTTGCTGCAGCTTTAGCCTGGCCCCTGCGAGGGCTGAGCTCTAATCTAATCTGGGGAATGTGGCACCGAGGCTCCCCCTCTCTCCAGCCTTTCCCAGCTGCTCCCCAGCTCCTTCTAGGGCAGTGCTTGGAGCAGCCAGGATCCAACCCCCACTGCAGCCAAAAATATAAAAGGGCACCACGGAGCTGCTGTGTCGGAGCTGGGCGTGGGTGAGGGCTCTGCTGGCTGCTTGTGACCCCAAATGTGTCCCCAGGGGCTCAGGAGGGGCCTCCCAGCAGCACTCAGGGGACCCCAAATTGCAGAGTTTTTGTTGAGGTTCCTCTCCACCTGTCCCTGTCCCCAGTGCTTTCGTATTTTTCCCACTTGGCTCTGAATTTGTTCACAAAATCCCTCTGGGATCATCGAGTCCAAGCTGAGCACTCAGTGCCACCTCCAGGTGACACCTCCAGGGATGGCCACTCCAAACCCCCCTGGGCAGCCCCTTCCAGCCCTTTCCATGAGGAAATTCCTGCTGATGTCCAACCTGAGCCTCCCCAGCCCAGCCTGAGGCCGTTCCCTCTCCTCCTGTCCCTGTTCCCTGGGAGAAGATCCCAAATCCCCCCGGCTGTCCCCTCCTGGCAGGGAGTTGTGCAGAGCCAGCAATTCCCCCTGAGCCTCCTTTGCTCCAGGCTGAGCCCCTTCCCAGCTCCCTCAGGACTCTCCAAACCCTTCCCAGCTCCCTCAGGACTCTCCAACCCCTTCCCAGCTCCCTCAGGACTCTCCAATCCTTTCCCAGCCCCCTCAGGACGCTCCAAACCCTTCCCAGCTCCCTCAGGACTCTCCAAACCCTTCCCAGCTCCCTCAGGACTCTCCAGACCCTTCCCAGCTCCCTCAGGACCCTCCAAACCCTTCCCAGCTCCCTCAGGACTCTCCAATCCTTTCCCAGCTCCCTCAGGACCCTCCAAACCCTTCCCAGCTCCCTCAGGACTCTCCAGACCCTTCCCAGCTCCCTCAGGACTCTCCAAACCCTTCCCATCTCACTCAGGACTCTCCAAACCCTTCCCAGCTCCCTCAGGACTCTCCAAACCCTTCCCATCTCCCTCAGGACTCTCCAATCCTTTCCCAGCTCCCTCAGCTCCTCCAAACCCTTCCCAGCTCCCTCAGGATTTCTCCAAACCTTTTCCAGCTCCCTCAGGACTCTCCAAACCCTTTCCAGCTCCCTCAGGACTCTCCAGACCCTTCCCAGCTCCCTCAGGACTCTCCAAACCCTTCCCAGCTCCCTCAGGACTCTCCAGACCCTTCCCAGCCCCCTCAGGACTCTCCAAACCCTCCCCAGCCCCCTCAGGACCCTCCAAACCCTTCCCAGCTCCCTCAGGACTCTCCAAACCCTTCCCAGCTCCCTCAGGACTCTCCAATCCTTTCCCAGCTCCCTCAGCTCCTCCAAATCCTTCCCAGCTCCCTCAGGATTTCTCCAAACCTTTTCCAGCTTCCTCAGGACTCTCCAAACCCTTTCCAGATTTCTCCAAACCTTTTCCAGCTTCCTCAGGACTCTCCAAACCCTTTCCAGATCTCTCCAAACCCTTCCCAGCTCCCTCAGGACTCTCCAAACCCTTCGCAGCTCCCTCAGCCCTGCCAGGGGATCACAGCTCAGTGACAGGGGACACCAGGACAGGCCTAAGGGACAGCCTGTGCTGGGAGAAGCTTCCAGGCTCTGCTGGAGTTTTGGATTTTGAGGATCTGCATCCATCCGAGTCCAGAGCAGCTCCTTCAGTGGCTTTAGAGGCACCTCTGAGCCCTCTGATGGCTCTTGTCCCCCAGCAGGGATCTCTGCAGCCCTGTGTCCCCTGCAGGCCGTGGCTGTCACCCTGATTTTTTAAGTTTTTCTCAGCTTTCTGATGTTGACATTCTGGTAACGAACTTTCTCACACACCTCATGTAAATAACTTCTTGTTTTGCATTCTTTTATGGAGGAGGAGAAATTTGATGGGCTGTAGGTTTGCCCAGTGTCATTGGAGAGGTGGCACTGTCACCCTCCAACCCACTGTCACTTTTGGAAATCTATAAATGTCAGAGTCAGAAATTAAATCTAAATCTATAAATGTTGGAAATCTAGAAATGTTGCAGTCAGAAATCAAATATTCTCTTTTTAGCCTCAGAGAGCTGCATGTCTGTGTGGTGTTAGTGTGTGTCCCGTAGTGACAGCTGTCCCTGTCCCTGTCCCTGCAGCAGCCATTCCTGGAGTTAACCTGGCTGTTCCCATCACCCACACCTGCCTGCCACAGGCCCTGCCAGGAACAGGGAGCTTTTATGGCTTTGTGGGGCCGGGGGAACATTTTGGGATAGATGGGAGAGTGAAACAGGAGCCTGGCTGGGTGAGTCATGGCTCAGCCCTGCTCTCCATGCCGAGGGGACAGCTGGTGGCACTAACAAATGTCTCCCTAGAGACACTGTCTGGCAGCCAGCCCCCTCCTGCTTTTTCCAGCTGTAACTACGGGACAAAAAAATAAACACTGACTGCTTCCCTTCCTTCCTCCCTCCCTTCCTTCTCACCTGGCCCTCTCCTCCTGCCTTGTGGGAGCCCAGGAAATTCCTCTGGCTGCCCAGGGGGCTCAGAGATCTTGGCACAGAGCCCAAGACCTCTGTGCCTTAGATTTAGCCCTTGGAAAAAATAATTACCAATCTTTATAGGAAGATTTACAAGCCAAGAGAGTTTAAGTAGAATGGTAGTGAATTTATCACAGGGTGAAAAATCGATTTTTGAGGTTTTTAGAATGGGGGCTCGGGGTCCCAATTTGGAGGAATTTGGGTGTGCCTTGTCCTTTTTCCTCCTTCTTCTTGGCCTCCATCTTCTGGGTGATGGTGGCACTTTTGGAGTGGTTTAGAGTAGCAGCTCACTGTCTAACATAGCTGATGGGTATTGGGAAGTTATTGTAAATATTGCACACCCAGTTTTTAGTGTAAAAGACAACACCAGTGTGCCTCAACCCGACTGCCAGACAGACCTTGGCGGGTTGGAGAAAGAATTTTATAGATAAAAACCAATAAACAACCTTGAGAATGAGAACTGAAGAGTTCTGACTCCTCCTTGGACCGCCAGGCTGGGAAAAGAGACTTCCTCACACACCTCGGATTCCGAGGCTGCCTCGGCACCAAAAGGGTGTCAGGGAGGGCTGGACATGCTCCTGTCCCACGGGATCGACCTGGGCAGTGCCCAGATCCTGCTGAAAGCTGCTCCAGCTGTGCTGAGCCCCAGCTGAGGGATGCTCTCACCTGCCTCACCTTCCATCCACACCCTCCTGGCTCTCCGTGCCCAGCCTGGCACTGGAGGAGCCTTGGCAGGTGCTGCTGCCTCCCCAATTAATTCCCAGCCCAAGTGGGAGTTCATGACAGGTCCCAGCAGGGCTGCAGCTCCTGCTGCTGCTGGAAGGAGAGCTCCGAGCACAGGAATTCGTGTCCTGCAGCACCAGAGCTGGGTCACCTGCACGGAGGTGACAAACCCTGGGTGGGGCTTGGACAGCTCCAGGGAGGGAAATCAGGGAGAGCTGCAGCAAGGCTGGGAGAGCTGTGGGGTGAGAGGGGGAGAGGAAAAAGGGGGGAAGGAAAAAGGGGGGAAGAAAAAGGGGAGAAGGAAAGAAGGGGAAAGGAAATGGAAAAGAGGAAAGGGGAAAGGGAAAAGGGGAAAGGAAAGGAAAGGTAAAAATAAAAATAAAGGAGAGGATTTGCCCATTCCAAAGGCAAATCTGGGGTTGGGGCTGGACAAACATGAGCTTGGACAGGGCTTGACCCAACCTGGGACAGTGGGAGGTGTTCCTTTCGTTCCCTTCCATCCCAAACCATTCCAGAATTCCAGGATTCTGTGAAACCAAGGCTGCTTTGGGGCTGTGCTGCACAGTCTGGGCAAGAAACCCTCCAGATGACTTTGAAATGTCATTAAAGTTATTTTTATGCAAGGGGGTTCAGTGTATCTGTTTAAACAGCAAATGCACCAAATGATGCTTTAAATATTAATACAGGAGGGTGTCTCACTGAATTTAATTTTCCCAATTGATTTCAGGTTGCTCTGGATAGCACAGGGAGGAATATTTGCTATTTTTGCTGCCTGTGAGAAGAGGCAAGAGGCAAAGAAAAGCTCCTTCAGCACTTACAGGTGGGCTGGGAGGAGGAGAAACTGGAAGGAAAACAAGAACAAGTCAGCCAGTCCCAGCAGCTGGGAAAGTGGGGAGGGCACACACAGAAAAAATCTATTCATATTAATTTCAGATTTTCCTTTGCCTGCAGAAAGAAGTGGGAAGAGTAAATCGACCCAATTTATGAAAGCTGATCAAATATGCATTCATCTATTTAATTGGAAATGTTATTAAAGAGTCGCAGGTATGAGCCAGATCTAGAGCCATCAATTCAAATGAGATTTAAATAATTCTCTCCCCTTTCCAAGAGGAGATAAAGGCTCCTTTAATCCCTCCTGCCTTCCCTGGATGGCTCTGCTCGTCCCTGTTCCCTGAGGACAGGATGGGCAGAGCCAAAATCACCCTGAACTCCCCCAAATCCAACGAGCAGCCAGACCCCACCTTCATTTGAGGGAGAAATAATTTACATTTGTCCTTTGGCAGGAGGGACTTCCTGGGAGACACAGAAGCTGTAAAGAAGAGCAGTGGTATCACAGAAAAAAAAAGCCCTGAAGTGTTAGAGGATTTCTTTTCTTATTTCTTTTTATTTCCAGCAGTTTTTGATGTCACCAGTGCTGCTTTGTGGGGCTGCTCCTGCTCCCAGGCTTTTCCTGCAGCTTTTCCCTTGGACACACAGCCCTGGGGAGAGAAATCCCGAGCCAGGGGGGGAAACAATGGATCAAAGTGACAGAATCAGCAAATTTTATAAGGAATGTTACAGATTCCAGGTGCTGCCAGCTCCTGGGCTTTGTGTCTCAGTGGTGCTGAGCCCAGGCTGGATCCAGGAATGTTCAGCATCTCCCAAAGCCCAGCTGGGTGGGGGCCAGGGGGGTCCCAGAGGCAGGAATTGTCCTGCTCCCCTCACAGCTGGGCTGGTGGCACAGAGGAGCCTGTCACAGGGATGTCCCCAAGGCTGGGTGTCCCCAAGGAGGGACCTTGGGCACCTTTTGGCTTCCAAACCCACCCAGGAATGAATCCACCTCCCAAATCCCTTCCCTGGAGCTTTTGGGAGCCTCACCCCAAACCAGTCCAGCCAGAAGAACTCGGATTTATTCATTTCTTTATTCTCCAAAGAACCAACAGCTTGTTTTATTCAAAGCAAATCCAATTTATGTTACAGCCCCAGCTTAGCCCTCCCACCCCCTCATTACAGCCCCAATTAGAGCCCAAATTAATTACAGCCCTGATTACAGCCAGTGCCAGGAAGAAGATCCATGTGTCCCTTCTCTTTACATTTAGTGCTTTTAAAAATGTGAATTCTGTCTGGAGACAGCAGAGCTTGTCCAGGGAAAGGGGGACACAAGGATGAGTCCCTTGTGCCTGATTCCATCCCATTCCTTTGGAATTCCTGTGATTTTAACCTTTCCTGATTAATAATGGCAAGGAAATGCTCCAGGATGAGGCACCTGCTTTTTTGCTAATTATTTAATTAATTACAGCCTTCCAGGCAGTGGGAGCAGGCTCACCAATTTGACATACTCTGAGCTGAAAAGAAAAAGAACAAAATGAAGTTTTCTTCAAAGGCACTGCTGTGAGCTTTTCAGCTCTGCTGAGGGATGGACCAAGGAGGTGGGAGAGAGGAATTTCCTCCTGGGGGCTGCTCATTGCAGGCAGGGGAAGGGGTGGGATGCTCCCCAAACAGGAGGCAGAGCCCAATCTCCAGCCAGCAGCAGAGCAAGACCCAGCCCTGCTGCCAGATAAAGAGCTGAAACAAACTGGGGCACACAGGAACACGAAGCAACAGCAGAAAGAGCAAAAAAAAAAAAGGAGAATTTTCTTTTTAATAATCAAGTATTTTCTTAAAAAATCAAGTAATTAAAAAAATTAAGTTCTTAACAAAAAACAAGTAATTTCTTTAAAAAATCAAGTAATTTCTTTTTAAAAATCAAGTAATATATATATATTTTAAAATCAAGTAATTGCTTTTAAAAATCAAGTTATTTCTTTTAAGAAACCAAGTAATATATATTTTTTTTAAAATCAAGTCATTTCTTAAAAAAAAGATCCATTTATTAAAAAAAATAGAACCAAATCAAGTAAGTTCTTTAAAAAATGGGTGTGCAGAGGTGAAGGCCATTTTGGTTTGGTCCCAGCAGAGGAGATGGGATTTGCCAGGTGTGTGCCCAAGCTCTGCTCTGGGGGATGGTGGTGAGGGGTTCCCAGCCTGAATTATTCCAGGTAATAATTGACTGCTGGAATTTGACCTGGTGCCATTTGGGGAGGAGGGAAGAGGGGCAGGTTTGGAGCTCTGCAGGGGAAGATGCACGACAGACACTGAATTCTGGATGTGTCCTGGTCTTACCCTGCACTGTGTGGGAACATTTTTATTATAAATGAAAATTTCCCTTGGTTTTGTACAAAAGGAAGTTGGTGAAAAAATCCAGAACCTCCCCCTGTGCAAAGGTGAGAGTTCTCTCTGCTGTGGGTTCAGATATTATAATAGAAACCCACGTTGAAAAATCAGTTGGAGCCCCCAAACCTGCTGGAGAAAATCCCATTAATGGAAGGAATGGTGCAAACCTCTCCCCATGGAGCTGGGAGGAGGAGGAGGAGGAGGAGGAGGAGGAGGAGGAGGAGGAGGAGGAGGAGGAGGAGGAGGAGGCAAATCCCAAAAGGAACCCCTGAAATTGTTACAGCTCAGTTCACCTCTGCAGCCACATCTCTCTTCCCAGAGAAAAGCAAGGCACAATTCTCCCCAAGAATATTTCTGGGGGGGTTTCACATCCTCTGAGCCTCAGAGAAAGGAAAAACAATTCTTATCATTTGCTGTACTTTGTGCAAAAGTAGAATGCAGGATGGGGATTGTTCACCCACAGTGATGGTGTTTGTTTCATCACAGTGATGGTGTTTGTTTCACCCACAGTGATGGTGTTTGTTTCCCCACAGTGACGGTGTTTTGTTTCCAGAATTGAGTGCTTAGCAGATTCAATTTAAATGTAATGTAATATAGAATAATAATAATATAAAATGAAGTAATTAATTAGCCTTCTAACAAGATAAAGTCACATGCATCATTTCTCTCTCCCCCTCGGCGGGGAACGAAGTGAACACACTTTTTTTTTCCCCGAAAATTCCATTCACCTCAGGCCAGTTAACAACACAAAAAAGGATTTTAGTCGCTCTTGCCCGACTTCTGCTGGGGGTTGTCCTTCCAGATGCGGATGGTGAGGCAGGTGGCCATGGCCAGCCAGCCCAGGTAGGGCAGCAGCAGCAGCGCTGCCAGCCGGTTGATGCGGTACCAGGAGCACAGCGTGCCCAGCGCCAGCCCGTCCAGGCACAGCACATCGATCACAGCCTGCGGCAGGGGGACAGGGCTCAGCCCGGGCTGGGCAACGCGGCACGGCCCCGCCCTGGGCTGCCAGGATGGCCCGGAGCCGGGGGGAGCTGGGGCAGGGGTGGGGGAGCTGGCACTGGAGAGACCCCGACCCCCAATATTGTCCCTGGGCTCTGATCAGTGACACCTGTGTGACACCAAGAGTAATTAATGTGCTCATCTCTGCTCATTATGGAATCCCACAGATGAACACCAGGCTCAGTGTCCCCTTTGCTGGCACAACCTGCTCGTGCTGGTGGCCACTGAACAAACTCCCCAAAGTACCCAGGTACAGGTGGGGAAGTGGCACAGGGATGGGGGCTGGCACTGGAGAGATCCCAACCCCCAGGATGGGCTCTGCTCACACCTGAGTGTGTCACACCACGAGCCCACACTAATTAATGTGCTCTGCTCATTATGGAATCCTGCAGATGAACACCAGGCTCGTGGCCAGTGTCCCCTTTGCTGACACAACCTGCTCATGGCTGTGGCCACTGAACAAACTTTCCAAAATACCTGGGGAAGTGGGACAGGGGTGGGGGCTGGCACTGGAGAGACCCCGACCCCCAATATTGTCTCTGGGCTCTGATAAGTGACACCTGTGTGACACCACAAGTAATTAATTAATGTGCTCATCTCTGCTCATTATGGAATCCCACCCTGCTCGTGGCCAGTGTCCCCTTTGCTGACACAACCTGCTCCTGACAGTGGCTGCTGAACAAACCCTCCAGCTGCACCTTTCACCCCCAGAGTGACAAAATCCAGGTGGAAACACCAATCCCCAGCTGTGCCTGTGCCCCCTCGGCCCTTGGCACCTGAGCAGAGCCCGGCGGCCCAGCCCGGGTGTGGCACTGCCCAGCCCCGCCCTGGCTGTGCCCGATAAAGCCCCGGGAGCTGCTCCCCGCGAGGATGTGACAGTGCTGTTGTCACTCAGGGTGTGACCCCACAAAGGGCTTTATCTCCCAGCCCCGACCCTTAACTGGGGGGTGCAGCCCTGGCAGTGCCCAGCCCCGCTCCCCACCCCGGCTATCGCAGCGGGGCTGGCCAAGCTGATACCCTTGTGTGTGGGCAGGAGTGGCTGCAGCCCCAAATTCCCACAGCATTCCCCTCAGCACGGCCCCAAAGCACCCCAAAGCACCCCAAAGCCCCCTTACCATGTTCAGGTTGTGGGCACCGAAGAACAAGGGTGGCCATGCCCAGTTGAGCACCAGCTGAGCCCCGTAGAGCCCCAGGGGCACGATGGCCTTGCTGCTGCAGCCCCCCAGGTCGTTCCACACCAGGTAGGAGGCGTAGCTGTGAGGAGGGACCCCTGTTAGTGCCACCCTGGGCAGGCACAGAGCCCCTCCTGTGCCTGTGTTTGCCCCAGCAGAGACTGGCAGCACAGCAGGGTCCAGGTCAGGTACTGGGATCAGGGGAAGTTCTTCCCCCAGAGGGTGCTGGCACTGCCCAGGCTCCCCAGGGAGTGGGCACAGCCCCGAGGCTGCTCCAGGAGAGTTTGGACACTTCTCCAGGGATGCCTAGGGTGGGATTTTGGGATGTCTGTGCAGGGCCAGGAGCTGCACTGGATGATCCCCTTGCAGCTGGGGCTGTTCCATGATTTCATTCCACAATTCCCTGTCCCTCCCAAACCTCCCCTGTCCCACCAAAGTGGCTCCTGGCCCCTGCCCAGTGCTGGTGGTGGCATCCCCCCAGGCTGTGTCCCTGCCAGCAGCGTGCCAGGCTCACACCTGGCTGGGTCACACGTGGCAGGGTCACACCTGGCAGGGACGGGGTCACACCTGGCAGGGTCACACCTGGCAGGGTCACACCTGGCAGGGTCACAGCTGACTGGGACAGGGTCACACCTGGCAGGGTCACACCTGGCAGGACAGGACACCCCAGAGCTGAGACAGAGCCTGGCAGGGCTCAGGGCTGTTCCAGGGCCAGCAGGACAGCAGGACAGCAGGACACTCACCCCATGCCCGTGTACAGCATGGTCCAGGCCACAGGGAACACTCTGCGGGACGGGCACCAGGAAGGTTTTTTCAGCTTCTCATACCACTCTGGGATCTCCTTCCTGTTCAGGAACCAGCCAAGGAATCCTCCAACGTGGGGCAGGACAGTGAAGCCCACGGTGTAAGCCCACATCCTCCCTCAGGGGCTTGAGACTGCTTTTTTCCTGCTCTAAGTTAAGAGCAAAATCACAGCATCACTTTTAAAGGACTTTTTCCCTACTTCCATCCTTTAATTCCACATCCCACTTCAGCCCCTGAGGCAGATGGAAAGGATTGAATGTGTTCAGCCCTCTCTGGAATGGGGATTATTCCTGTCTGGGATGTTTCCCCCCCTGATTTTCCCACTCTTTCACAGCTCCCTGCAATATCCTGGTGTGAGGGCTGTCCCCATCCCTGCTCCTGGGGCTGGCAGGTGCCTCCTGGAGCTGCTCCCCCTTCTCTGCTGCCCTCAGGATGGAAACCCAAACTCCATCCAGACTTCCCCATGATTTTTCAACGTGGATTTCTGTTTTAATTTCTATTTTAAAAGAGGTCTGTGACAGAAAAATCCTTCCAGGAACCCACAGCAGAGAGAACTCTCACCTTTGCACAGGGGGAGGTTCTGAATTTGTTCACCAACTTCCTTTTGTACAAAACCAAGGGAAATTTTCTTTTATAATAAAAATGTTCCCACACAGTGCAGGGTAAGACCAGGACACATCCAGAATTCAGTGTCTGTCGTGCATCTTCCCCTGCAGAGCTCCAAACCTGCCACTCTTCCATCCTCCCCAAATTCCCCTTCCCTCAGGATCCAGGCAGGAATGAAACCCCCATTAAGATTCGTCAGGAATGGCAGCAGGAGCTGCCAGCAGAGCGGTTCTGAGCTGTCAGCACGGGCACAAAATGCACCTGGGAAGGTTTGGGGTTTAGGAATGCAGGAGGAGCAGTCCCTGAGCCAGGGAAATGGGGAATAGGGGATGGGACTGACCTCCACAGGCTCTGCTTGGATTGCAGCTCACAATTAACACTCTGCTGCACGCTCAGCTAATTAGCTAATTGTGATTGTTGTCACCACCCCGTGCTTGGGAATGCCAAATTCCCACCTCACCAAGGAACAAACATCCAACCAACAATTCCTTCACCTGACAATTTATGGCACTCTCAAGGTACCCACAGACCAGGAAACAGCTGGAAACTGACCCAAATCCAGCTCTGCTTTAGATGTGACCCAGCCCTGCCACGTTCTGCTCCCCACACACCCCGCAGGAACGGAATGTGGGAAAATACTGAATTTCCCCCAATTCCTTTGGGCTGCAGAGGTGAAGGAGGGTTGGAAAACCTTCTTCTGGTTTTTCTCAGCTGCCTGAGCCTTACCTGGGTCAGTGCCTTGCTGTGCCTGGCCAAGGGAAGGGCTGGGACATCCAGGACTGGCTGTCCCCACCGGTGATCCCCGAGTGCCGCAGCTGCCGCCGGGTTTTACCCAAACGGCCCCAAACTGGGCGGAGAGCTGGGGCTGGGGCTGATTAAACTGGGAGCTCCTGCTGGGACAGGCACTGGGAGTTTGGGGTGCTGGAACCCAGGGACAGGCACTGGGAGTTTGGGGTGCTGGAGCTTGGGGATAATTGCTGGGAATTCAGGATGGTGGAGCCCAGGGACAGTCTCTGGGAATTTGGGATGGTGGAGCCCGGAATTTTGGGTGCTGGAGCCCCAGAACAATTTCCAGGAGTTTGGAATGGTGGAACCTGGGGGCAATCACTGGGAGTTTGGGGTCATGGAGTTTGGGGACAATTGCCAGGAATTTGGGAAGGTGGAGCCCCAGGACAATCTCCAGGAGTTTGGGGTGGTGGAACCTGGGGACAAGCACTGGGAGTTTGGGATGGTGGGGCTTGGGGACAATCACTAGGAATTCAGGATGGTGGAACCTGGGGACAATCACTGGGAGTTTGGGATGGTGGGGCTTGGGGACAATCACTAGGAATTCAGGATGGTGGAACCTGGGGACAATCGCTGGGAGTTTGGGGTTGTGGAGCTTGGGGACAATCGTGGGGAATTTAGGATGGTGGAGCCTGGGGACAATCTCTGGGAGTTTGGGATAGTGGAACTTGGGGACAGTTGCCAGGAATTTGGGATGGTGGAACCCAGGGACAATCACTAGGAATTCAGGGTGGGATGGAGCCTGGGGACAAGTGCCAGGAATTTGGGAAGGTGGAGCCTGGGGACAGTCACTGGGAATTTGGGATGGTGGAGTTTGGGGACAATCTCTGGGAGTTTGGGATGGTGGAATCTGAGGACAATCACTGGGAATTTGGGGTGCTGGAATCTGGCAGGTAAAACAAAACTGTTCCAGGGGTGTGTAAAATGGTAGAGGGAGAAGCCAGAAATCAATTTCCATTAGGAGCTGTCTGGCAGGGCTGGCAAAATGAAACACTAATTCCCAGCAGTTCTGGGTCATTACCTGGATTTCATGGAGGCAGGAGCAGGGCTGGCTCCTCTCACGCTGGGATTTTGCTGCTGCAACAGGAATCAGGAAAATCTCCTCTTTCACTGAGCTCCCAAGGAAATTATTTTTTTCATGGGAAGAGAAAGAAAGGGGGGAAAAAACTGCTGTAAAAAGCCAGATTTTCAGCCAGCCTGAGTGCTGCCCTGCCATGGGTTGGCCCAGTGGAATTCCCAGTTCCAGTGACAGATGCAGAGCTCGTTAATCACACCCCAGCCTCCTGCATCTCCTCCCAGAGCCTGTTGCTATTTGTGACTGGAAATTTGTGTCATGGAACCATGCAGCTCCCAAAAGATCCTGAATGGTTTCCATCCCAGTCAGCCCCTGCTGCCTCCACCAGCCCTGGCAAAAAGCACAAAATTTGACAATTTTCAGCCAGAGATTTTTGTCCCCCTGGGCACGAGCTCAGTCCCACAGGTTTGGCAGGAGTGTGCCCAGGCTGGTTTGGAATTGAATGTGCTGGAAGATGGAGGAGCTGAGGGTCAAATCCCAAGGATCTGTGAATGTGAATTCCCAGCATTCCCAGCTGGGAATGCTGCTGGTGGTGGGGGAACAGAAAATGGGAGGAGGGAAAAAGTAACAGGGGCAGTTCCAGGCCTAAAAGTTCCTCCTGCCCTGGGCACGTGCTGGAGCAGGGAACAGCCCTGGGAATGCCCTGGAAAGGTTTCCTCCAGCACAGCCCTGCCTTTCTCCTCTTCCCACGGATTTACACCTCGGGAATGCCCTGGAAAGGTTTTTTCCTGCCCTGAGAATGCCCTGGAAAGTTTTTTTTCTTGCCTTTCCCATCTTCCCATGGATTTTCTCCTCGATATTCCAGCTTTGGATGATTTGGCAGTGACCCAGGCCGAGCTGAGGCTGCTCTGCAGTGGAACTGTGTCCATCCCAGGGCTGGGAAAGAGCAGGATCAGGTTTGGGGAGAGCCTTTGGTGGCACCACCAGTGCTGGAGCCAGGGTGACACAAATCCATGCCCGGCCACTCCACGGGATGTGTGTGATACCCTTGGGATTCCTCCTGCCCTGGGCACGTGCTGGAGCAGGGAACAGCCCTGGGAATGCTCAGGAAAAGGGGGATTTATGGGGATGGAGAGGGGAATTTGTGAGGATGGAGAGGGAGAGATTTGTGGGGTGGAGATGAGGAATTTGTAGGGATGGAAGATGGGAGATTTTGGGGATGGAGATGGGGAATCTGGGGATGTGGGGATGGTTTCCTCCAGCACAGCCCTGCTTTTCTCCTCTTCCCAAGGATTTTCTCCTCGATATTCCAGCTTTGGATGATTTGTCAGTGACCCAGGCCGAGCTGAGGCTGCTCTGCACTGGAACTGTGTCCACCCCAGGGCTGGGAAGAGCCTTTGGTGGCACCATCAGTGCTGGAGCCTGAGTGACACAAATTCATGCCCAGCCACCCCACGGGATGTGTTTTGTGCTCTCAATCCCCCTCCTGCCCTGGGCACGTACTGGAGCAGGGAGCAGCCCTGGGAATGCCCAGAAAAAGGGGGATTTATGGGGATGGAGAGGGAAAGATTTGTGGGGTGGAGATAAGGAATTTGTGGGGATGGAAGATGGGAGATTTTGGGGATGGAGATGGGGAATTTGGGGATGTGGGGATGGTTTCCTCCAGCACAGCCCTGCTTTTCTCCTCTTCCCATGGATTTTCTCCTCGATACTCCAGCTTTGGCCGAGCTGAGGCTGCTCTGCAGTGGCACCGCGTCCACCGCAGGGCTGGGGCCGCGGGGATTTGGGAGCCTGGCTGTGCAGCATCCCCGCAGCCCTCGGGACAGGCAGGGCAGGGTTACACAACGCTGTTTGTTTTCCTCTCCTTAGCAACCCCCGCACGTCCTGCCCTGCCCGCGGGGCTCGCTCCGTGCACGATTAATTGCTCCAATAGAAAGCCCCGTTAACCTGAATATATTATTGAAAAGCAGCATATTTCAATCCGCCCTAGATTTGGAAATAGAGATGCCAGGTCAGCTCCTGGCATAAATCTGCAGAGCTCCTGGAAGCTGGTGGAGCTTCCCTGATTTACAGCGGGGAGAGGAATGGGGGATTTGTCTTTCCAAAGGAGCTGTGGGGCTGCTGGGAGATAAAACCAGCACTGGGAGAGAAAAGAAACGATGGGGAGGATACCATTGAGTGATGAATGGAAAAGATGTTTGATTTTACAAATAAACTTTAGGTTTGTTGATAAATGAAATTGGACATTGAGAGATGAAAGAAACAATGGGGGGAAAATGCCCTCAATTCCATAAGAATTAAAAATGAAAAGGGAGGGTTGTACATTAGAGGGGAATCTTTGGGATCAGGTGTTCTGGGGAGTCTGAACCTCTCAGGTACCTCAGAAACGGGGAGAGAGAGAAGGGAAATGTGGGAAATTGGGATAAAAAGGAGGCTGCATCCTCCAAAAATTGGAGAGATCCCAGGGGAATGCCCCATGGCCTCTGCCTTGATTGGAATAAAGTCAGAGGACTGCTCTGTCTCCTTTTGGGACATAAACCTCTGCTGTTTGTGGGTTCATTTTCCTGACAGCAGCAATAAAGGGAGGGAGGGAGAGGGGAGGGAAAAGGAGGATGGAAAAGGTTTGGAGCTGGCTGGGAGAGGCTGGAAGGGGCTTCAGGGGCAGAATGGGGCTGGAAAGGACTGGAGAGGACAGACAGGAACAGAAAGGGACTGGAGGGGACATAAAAAGACTGGAGGGGACAGAAAAGGACTGCAAGGGACAGAAAGGGGCTGGCAGGAGCTGCAAGGGGCTGGCAGGAGCTGCCTCCCGTGATAAGGCCGGGCCGGGGCTCGCCCTTATCTGCCCGCAGGAGCCGCTCTGCGGCCGCAGGAGCGAATTCCAGCGGCCCCGGCTCCCGGCTGGAATTTCACTGCACAGCGCTTTAATTCTAACTGCAATCACCGGCATTTCCACCCCACCTGGTCCTGCTGCAGCGCATCTTTCACAGTTCTAATGCTCTAAAATATCCGGTCTTTTTGCAAAGGCATCTTTTAAAGCTTATTAAAAACTTATTTTTAGTTCAATCTGTCAGCAATGTCATCTCTGTTCCATGGCCTTCTTCAGCCAGCACACCTTATTTCAAAAATATACAAAATGCTCAAAAATATACAAAAATATCTTGTACAAAGATATTCAAGACTGCGTAAGCTTTCTGTCAGATTTTAAGAATTCTTTACAAATCCATTTCTGGCAGGTTCCCAGGAAGGGAAGGGGCTTTTAAAACTTATTAAAACTTATTTTTAGTTCAATCTCCCCCTCGATGATGTCATGTCTATTTCATAGCCTTCTTCAGTCAGCACAGCTTATTTGAAAAATACACAAAATGCACAAAAAAGGGAAATGATAAAACACAGGAGTGTTCTCCCAGCTCCTGGCCACTCCCTTTCACTTTGTGCCCTGGGAATTACCTAGGAAAACCTTTATTCCCACGAAATATGGGGGTTTTGGAGTATGGGAAATCTTTATTCCCACAAAGTTTGGGGGTTTTGGGGTTTGGAAAACCTTTATTCCCACAAAATTTGAGGGTTTTGGAGTATGGGAAATCTTTATTCCCACAAAACTTGGGGGATTTGGGGGTTTGAAAGAGTTTTATTACCACAAAACTCAGGTATTTTGGGGTTTGAAAAACCTTTATTGTCACAAAACTGAGGGGATTTGGGGTCTGAAGAACATTTATTGTCACAAAACTGAGGGGTTTTGGGGTTTTAAAAACCTTTATTGTCACAAAAATCAGGGGTTTGGGTTTAAAAAACTTTTATTGCCACAAAACTTGGGGTTTTTGGGGTGTGACCCAGTTTTGGAGACTCTTGACTCAAATCCCAGCTCCACACCTACCTTGGCACCAGATCCTGGCTTCTCTTTGGGGTCAATCCCAACTCTGAATGGCCAAAGGCAAACCCTGCAGTGACAGGGTGCCCTTAATTATTTTTTTGGTGATTTAATTAGGAGCAGGATCTGGGTTTGGGGCAGGGCACAAAGTGGATTAGGGGAGCAGCTGCCTCTTGAATTGGGGCCATTTCTCCTCCCTTGGGGTTCACCCTGTGCTCTCCCAGAGGCAGCTCCAGGCTCTGGGAATCCTCTGGAGACCCCAGAGAGGCAGAGCTGGGGGAGGTATTGGATATTTATAACCCCCAGGGGCTGGGGAGGGGGGAAATATTCCTTTGGATTCCAATCTTTAATCTGCTCCTGGTGGGTTCTGTGGAAATGCTGAGCCCCCTGCTCCTCCTGCAGCAGTTTTGATCCCAAACTTCCCTCTCTGCTCTGCTCCCAGCACATTCCCAGGGATTAATCCTGGCAGGAATTCTGTTCCACCCTCCTGGCATCCCAAAAGCCCAGCCCAGGGACACCTGAGCAGGTAGAGCAGCTGCTCAGACATCCCCAAAATCTCCCATCTTCCATGCCCACAAGTTCCCCTCTCCACCCCAAAAATATCTCCCTTTCCATCCCCAAAATCTCCCATCTTCCATGCCCACAATCTCCCCTCTCCACCCAAAAATCTTTCCCTCCCCATCCCCACAATTTCCCCTCTCCATCCCACAAATTTCTCCCTCTCCATCCCCACATTCTCCCTTCTCCATCCCCAAATTCTCCCCTCTTCCACCCCAATTTCCCCTGTTCCATCCCCACAGTTTCCCCTCTCCCTCTCCAGGGAGGCTCTGCAGCTCGGGGATGGCACCAGAAGCTGCAGCAGCAGCAGATTTCTCTCCCTCTCAGCTCCTCACTCTGAAAAAAAAGCCAAAGGAGACCCAAAATCCCAAGGGATCCCAAAATTCAGGAGGCAGCTGAGGTTGGAGAGCTCGTGGAGTGAGGAGCAAAACTCCTGGAAGCTTCTGGAAGCAAACCCTGCACACAGCCAGGTGAGTTTGCACTCAGTGTACCATTTTTATTTTGACATAGATAGATATTTTTTATATATTACATCATTTAAAAACAGATTCTTTGTAAAAACATGCTTTTGATTTGGTTTTTTGGTTTTTTTTTTTTTTTTTTTTCAGGTCCAAGCCACCCCAGTGTGTCCCACACAGTGCAAAGAGAGGCTCCTCCCTCTGCAAATCCCCTGAGAAAAACGGAGAAAATGGAATTTTTCCTTTGTACAGCACCCATTGAAAAGTTCTCCCCTCTGTCCTGGCCTTCACCAAGGCTCAGTCCTTTCCCATCAATCTGAAAAATATCCTTCATGGCCTCACAGCTGCAAGGGGAGGCTTTAGCTGGGAAATGGGAATGAAATGAGCAGCAAAAGCTCTCCCTGATCCGCTGGAGTTCCAGGAGTGTGCCTCAAGTACCGAATTAAAGCTGATTTTTATTTTTTTCCAAGTCCTGCTGGACACAACCCAAGCAGAGAACCGACGATGATTTGTCAATTAAGGGGCTGATTAGGAGAAAAAAGGGAAATAACGGCCGGTGGCTCGTACCCATGGTGGCCAAAAGGCTCCATCTGGTGGTGTTTGCACCCAAAAAGGAGCTGGGCAGGAGGGGGAAGCACCGATTGTACTGGTTAAACTGGTTCACAGCAGAGAAATGGCTTTAAACTCGAGGTAAAACTCGAGATTAAACTTCTCCCAAGCTGGGAGAAGGGGTGGCACGATGGGAATGGGAATTTTGTGTGGAGAAATGGACCTACAAGGGGACAAAGCAGCCAGGGGGAGCCACAAAAATCTGAGTTGTGGCCACAAAACCTGAGCATGGCCAAGCTGTGCAGCCCTGCACAACCGAGCAGGAGTGGGAATAATACAGGAAATATTTTAATGCTTTTCACTTGAGCACAGCCCAGAGCGTTCCCATCAGGGAAAAGGGATCCTGCTGGAACAGCCAGGAGCAAAATGCCAAGCTCAGGTACGGAAGCAGGCTGAAAAAAGTTGGTTATTCTGTTAAAAAAAGAGGCAGGGACAGGAGAAATGGGAGAGTTAAAAAATCCCGGCTGGTCCTGCTCAGCCTGGGCAGCTGCAAGGGGAGGACAGGGAGGGATCCTTCATCTGCAGCTTGGGCAGGACAGGGAACACCCAGCTTGAATTCCCTGCTCTGCAGAAATCAGGAGGGTTTGGGATGGGAGAGAGGAGCTGGCTCCCCTCTCCACCCCAAAATCCCTCAGGCATGGTCAGGAACAGAAGCAGGACAAATCCCTGCCCAGAGGAGCCTGGTCCCTGCTCCAGGGGTGGGCTGAGCTCCAGTGGCTCCCAGTAAGAGCCAGGGAGCCCAACTGGGGCAGGAGGAGGACAGGGCCACTGCCTGTCCTTGCACCCTCAGGGTTTAGTGCTGGGGGAGCTGCTGGTGCTCCCCAGCTGTGCCCCAGGAGCTGCAGGGCTCCAGCCAGGGGGGTTCTCATGGAAAAGTGTAGGGATTGTCCATGGAAAGGCTGGGAAAGGCTCAAGTGCTGGGAAAGGCTCAAGTGCTGGGAAAGGCTCAAGTGCTGGGAAAGGCTCAGGTGCTGGGAAAGGCTCAGGTGCTGGGCTCAGGAGCAGCAGGAGGTGGAGCAGCCAGGGCTGGGATCACCCTCAGGCACCAGGGTGGAGCTGTCAGTGATGGGGAGGGGGCTCTGCTCCTGCCCCAGGGGCACAGGACCCAACAGGGGCACACACAGGCATTGTCACACCCCTCTGCTCCTCCAGAGCAGCCAGTGGGACCAGGGATGTGCCCTCCCAGAAATGCCCCATCCCAGAGATGTCCCCTCCCAGGGATGTCCCCTCCTCAGCACCATTTTGTGGCACCAAACACAACAAAGCAAACCCCCCCCACCCCACCCCAGTCCTCTCCTGGGGGTGCAGAGCCCCCAGCCCCTGCAGCAGGAGGGTCCCAGCCCAAAGCCACACTCTCTCCTGGAGGTTCCTGGGGTCCCCCCTGTGCCAGGGGTGCTCGGTGCCCCCCTCAGGGGCTGAAGAAGCGCCGCAGCACCAGGTGCCCCAGCACCACCACCGCGGCTGCCACCAGCACGTAGGTCACGTAAACGTTGTCCAGGTTCTGCACGGCCTCCTGCCAGGGAGGGGACACGGTGGGGTCAGTCCTGGCAGTGTCCTTGACCCCCAAACCTCAGCCCCTGAGCCCCAAACCCTGACTCCCCCTGCTACCCTTGACCACAAACCGGCCCTCCTGACCCCCAAACTATAATCCCCCTGCCCCAAATCCTGACCCTCTGACCCCAATCCCTGACTCCCCCCACTGCCCTGGCCCCCCTAACCCCAAACCCTGCCCCCAAAGCTGGCCCCTGCCCCCAAACCCTGCTGTCTGCCCCCAAACACACCCCCTGCCCCCAAAGCTGCCCCAAGACTGCCCCCAAAGCTGACCCAAAACCCTGCTGCCTGCCCCCAAAGCTGCCCCCTGCTTCCAAATCCTGCCCCCAAAACTGCCCCCAAAGCTGCCCCCTGCCTCAAACCTTGCCCCCTCCCCCCAAACCTGCCCCCTGCCCACAAACCTGCCCCAGAGCTGCCAAACCTGCCCCCAGAACTGCCCCCAAAACCTGCTGCCTGCCCCCAAACCTGCCCCCTGTCCCAGAACTGCCCCTGACCTGCCAAACCTGCCCCCAGAACTGCCCCCAAAACCTGCTGCCTGCCCCCAAACCTGCCCCCTGCCCCAGAACTGCCCCTGACCTGCCAAACCTGCTCCCAGAACTGCCCCAAAACCTGCCCCCTGCCCACAGAACTGCTCCCAAATCCTGCTGCATGCCCCCAAACCTGCCCCCTGCCCCAGAACTGCCCCTGACCTGCCAAACCTGCCCCCAGAACTGCCCCCGAACCTGCCCCCTGCCCCCAAACCTTGCTGCTTCCCCCCAAATCCACCCCCTGCCCCCAAACCTGCCCCGAGCTGCCCAAACCTGCCCCGAGCTGCCCAAACCTGCCCCGAGCTGCCCAAACCTGCCCCCGAGCTGCCCCCTGCCCCCAAACCTGCCCCCGAGCTGCCCCCTGCCCCCAAACCTGCCCCCGAGGTGCCCCCTGCCCCCAAACCTGCCCCGAGGTGCCCCGAGCTGCTCACCCATCCTCCCTGCTGGGCGATCCAGCGGGCGATGTGGTGCTGCAGCATGAAGTCCGCCACGTAGCGCGCGATGCGGCGCAGGAAGCCGCTGACGCCGCGCTGCCACACGTGCATGGCCATGCGGTACCCGAAGGCCAGCAGGGCGATCACCCGGCCCCAGTTGGTGCCACTCTCAAACAGGCTGCAAAAAAAACCTCAGGTGATCCTTAAATCCCTGCCCTGAGCTCCCAGCTCGGAGCTGGCGCGAGCAGCGGGGTCAGCATTGAGGAAATGGCCCCAAAATTGTAGCAGGAAAAGCTTAGGTTGGATATTATTGGAATTTTTTCCTCTGGAAGGGTTGGTCAGCCTGGGGACAGCTGCCTACACCAGGGGATCTTGAGCAGTGCAGTCAAGACTGAGGAAACAGCCCCAAAATTATACCAGGAAAAGCTGAGGTTGGATATTATAGAAAATCTTTTCATGGGAGTTGAGAGAAGTGACTCAGAAACGGGGCCAGGCTCAGAATTTTCTGTGGGAATCCAAACATTCCTGGGAAAAATGTGGCTCTGCAGCAATTTGCAAATTTACCTGAGTGTGACAAGGGTTAATTTACCTGAGTGTGACCAGGACAGGGACAGGGGTTAATTTAATTTACCTGAGTGTGACAAGGGTTAATTTACCTGAGTGTGACCAGGACAGGGACAGGGTTAATTTAATTTACCTGAGTGTGACAAGGACAGGGACAGGGTTAATTTAATTTACCTGAGTGTGACAAGGGTTAATTTACCTGAGTGTGACCAGGATAGGGACAGTGGTTAATTTAATTTACCTGAGTGTGACAGGGACAGAGGTTAATTTAATTTACCTGAGTGTGACCAGGACAGGGACAGGGGTTAATTTAATTTACCTGATTGTGACAAGGGTTAATTTACCTGAGTGTGACAAGGACAGGGACAGGGTTAATTTACCTGCGTGTGACCAGGGTTAATTTACCTGAGTGTGACAAGGACAGGGTTAATTTACCTTCGTGTGTTGCCACCTCAGCCAGCGTGGCTGCCCGGACAGGGGAGCAGGAAAAGGACAGAAAGGAAGGAGTTAAACACTGGAGAAAAGAAGGAATTAGACACAAACATTGAGCAGAGGGCACAGGGACAGGGCTGTCACAGCCAGAGGTGTTTGGAGGAGTGACAGGAGCCCAGAGACCAGGTGGACATTTCCCTGCAGACAGATCCTCTTGGTGTCTCCTCAATCCAAGCTTCCCTGGGAAGTCCTGGCAGGAAGCTTTCCAGGTCTGTGCCCTCACTCCTCACCTGTCACTGTGCTTTGGGTGGCTGTCACCTGCAGGAGGCTCTGGGTGTCACCTGCAGGAGGCTCTGGGTGTCACCTGCAGGCTCTCTGTGTCACCTGCAGGCTCTGCCAGCCCTTGGAGCAGCCCCCATACCGAGGTGTCCATGAGGACCAGGTGGGGTGGGGACTCTCAGCCACCTCATCCCGTGTGTGGCATCCTGCCCATGGCAGGGGTTGGACTGAGATGGTCTTCAAGGTCCCTCCAACCCAACCATTCCATGATTCCCTGATTTCTGTGACCATCCCACCTCCAAAGCCTGTGGCTGGGGTTGTTCCCTGGGATTTCCCAGCCTGGAGCAGGGGACAGCAAGAGCTGGGACAGGCACGGGCTGGGTGTCCCAGGGACATCCCCTGAGGGATCCCAGGTAGCCGGGCAAGGCCTGGGAGGGGACAGTGATAGGAGCAGTGCATAGGAGGAGGAGCAGACAGGCAGAAGACACAGGGATCACCCCGGGAAGCTCGCTGGGAGCTCGGCCAGGCTGGAGGGTGAAGCTCAAACCGACAGAGTGTGGGTTTAACCAACAGCACTGACCACACCCGACCTCCCCTTCCCTTCTCCTCCAGGGAAAGCCCCCAGCCCGCATCAGGAGCCCTGAGGCTTTACCTGGAGGCAATTTTGGTGAAGTGCATGTAGGCGTTCTCGCGGGTGGGCTGCAGGCTCTCCAGCATGGTGCGGAACTCGGCGTCGTAGCGCCTGTAGATGTCGTCCCCGATGATGGCCAGGCGCTGCCCCACCTGGCTCCTGGTGCTGGGGGGAGAGGGCGAGTCAGGCCAGGCTCTGGAGCACGGCCTGGCTACAGGGGAGGAGCAGGGATTTACCTCTCCAGGTCCTGCTGGATTTGCTCGATCTCGGGGTCGGGCGGCAGCTCCGCGCCGCGCTCCTGGCGCTCCTGCTGGTAGCGGTAGAAGGCGTAGCTGCGGAACACCTCCTCAGCCTCCTCTGCCACGCGGCCTTCTGCAGGGCCAGCAGGGACAGCACTCAGCCCACACGCTCTTCCCCTTCATTCTCAGGTTTGGAAGAGGCCATTCCCACAGAACCTTCTCCAGACCCACGCATGTCACCACAGAACCATCCCCCGACCCACACATTTGTCCTTGTCTCCATACAACCCTCTCCAGACCCACACATTTGTCCCTGTGCCCACATAAACATCTCCAAACCCACAGAACCTTCTCCAGACTCATGCATGTCACCACAGAACCATCCCCCGACCCACACATTTGTCCTTGTCTCCCTACAACCCTCTCCAGACCCACATAGGTGTCCCTAAACCCACAGAACCCTCTCCAGACCCACACATTTGTCCTTGTCTCCATACAACCTTCTCCAGAGCCACACGTCACCACAGAACCATCTCCAGACCCATACTCGTGTCTCTGCACTCACACAACCTTCTCCAGACCCACACATGTCCCTGTCCCCACATAAACATCTCCAGGCCCACAGAACCATCTCCAGACCCACATAAGTGTCCCTAAACCCACAGAATCCTCTCCAGACCCACACATTTCTTCTTGTCTCCATACAACCTTCTCCAGACCCACACATATGTCCCTGTCTCCACACAACCCTATCCAGACCCACACAGGTGTCCCTGCACCCACAGAACCACCTCCAGACCCACACATGTCCCTGTCCCCACACTGCTCAGGGACATGGCCAGGACCAGCCCCCCTGCAGCAGGGAGCATTTCAGCCCCACGGTGACAGATCCCTCATCACACACATTCCATGGCTCCAGGGAAAGTCCCCATGGATGTCCTGGATTAGAGCTCGGTTTCAGCTGCTCCAGAAGCACCTGGAGAGGGACAGTGGCTCCCACAGCCCCACTGAGTGGCCCCACAGGGACCAGGAACACCAAACCCTGTCCCACCATCCCAGAAATCCAGACTGGCCACGCAGCTCTCCAGAATCTGTATTCCAACCTGAGATCTTCCTGCCCAGGGCTGGGAAGTGAGGGCACAGCTGTGCTGGCAGTGCTGCCCCACAGACTCCATCCCCAAGCCCCAAATCACCCCAAATGCTCCTCACAGGCTCTTCCAGCTGGTCCCACCTCCCTGTCCTGGCTGGACCTGCCGTGCTCAGGTCACACCCGCAGAGCTGAAGGGAAAGGACGGCTCCTGTCACTTTCCAGGGGTTGTTTTCTGTTTTCAGACAGGGGTTTGTTTGGTGGCAAACAAATCTCCAGATTTCCCCTCTCCTTCACTTTCTGGGAACTGGAGTCAGTGACGTTCCAGGGAGAGCCAGAAAATGAAACCAACTGAGTCAGAGTTTCAGGGAGAGGAGGGCAAACACTCACCCAGACACCACACAAGAGGAAATCTCTGCACCAAATCAAAAATCCCTGGAGCTATTTTTAGTAACACTAGGACAGGAGGACACATGCCCCCTTCCCACAGGTGCTACCCCCACTGGGATTGTCTTGGGATGTCTCCCACCCAAGGGATCTGGATCAGGGATTGCCTGGTGGGTTCCCAGTGCAGGGGTGCCAGGGGGAGGTTTGGAGCTGCTCAGGGATCTCTGGAAGAGAGGAACTGCTCCATGTCTGCTCCGTGTCTGCTCCATGTCTGCTCAGGTGATTTCCCCTCCTCACCTGCCCAGCAGCACCAGGAGTCACCGTGTCCCACCTTTCACCTGCTGGGATGAGCTGAGGGTTTTTCCTGCCAGCCCCATTCCCAGTTTCACCCATTAACCAGGGCTGGGCTGGGCTCACATGGGGACAGTGGCCCTGCTCCCAGCTTGTCACCACTGCCCTGCCAGGGCACACGGGACCTGATGTCACCCCAAGGCCACCCAGGCTGGCTGAGATCTGTGTTTTCCTCTGTGATTCAAAGCCCAAACACCTCCCACTCTCTCATGCTCAGGGAAGGAAATACACAACACCAGGCAGCTCCCAGCACTTTATTCTCTCCATGCCTCCAATCCCACCTTGCTGCCCACCCTGACCATCCAATGCCAAGCACACAATCCTTGGTTATTTTGGATGGAAAAGAACTTCAAACCTCACCCTGTTCCACCCAGGGACACCTCCCTCTAGCCCAGGATGCTCTGAGCCCCCAGCATGTCCCAAAAGCACTGAGCACCTCCCAGTTCAATCCAGCTCCTTACAGAGCAGATCTGTTACCCCAGCCTTGCAAAAAGCCCTGGAGACAGGAAATCCCACCTTGCCAAAGGAGCACAGCAGGGGAATGAATTAAAAAACAAAGGGTTGAAGAGGAGGGGAGCTCTGGGTGCTCCCCTGAGCACCCCAGAACCCTTTACCTGAGCTGACCCTGTGCCCGTGGCTCCCCTGGCGTCCCTGCGCCCGTGGAGGGTCCCCCTCATTCCCTGAGGCCATTGCAGAGAGCTTTGGGAATGGCAGCTTCACCTGGAAGGGGGATGGAGATGGTGAGTGGCTGGAGGAGCCCTGTGGTCCCTCACAGCCCGAGGATCAGAGCCCTCAGCTTTTATCTCTGCCAGGGCTGGCTCCTCCCCTGCAGCACACTCATTCTGTACCCACAGCAGAGGTCTGAGTGCCCTGGCTCCACTCCCACCTCGCTGGGTTCCCCTTCCACAACGATCTCATTGCTGATGTCACTTTTGTCACAAAAAGAGACACATGCTGATGGACTTCCTTCCACACGTGCTGATGGACTTTCTTCCTGCTTCCAAGAGAGCTGTGGGCTGCACCACCTCCTCCTCAGCCCAGACCACAGAGCCTCATAAAAGGCTGGAACAAAAATTCCAGCACCTCTGAGGCTCCCTGGCTGTGACCACACTGAGCTGCCATGACATCTTCATGAGATGAGCCCTGATTTCCTCCAGGACTCCAATTTCCTTTAACTCCCCTTGTTCTTTACATTTCCCCTCTCAGAAAATAAAAAAATTAAATGAGAACTAAACACAAAGCCCTGAAGTTCACAGGTATCCTAAACCTGCAGTTCAGGGCTCATCAGAGCTCCTTGAGGCCACAAAGTTCCTGTCAGGATTAATGGGATCAGGGCAGCTCCTTGCTGCTGTCTGACATTCCAGAGCATATTCCCAGCCCACACTTCCACAGGGCTGAGCTGGGGGCTTGCCTGATCTGCACCAAGCCTGAACTCAGGAGTGAAACACAATTCCTGACACCCCGAAATTTAAATTGAATCCTGGACAAAAATGAAGAAGCGCTGGGTAGGGATAAAAAACCACCCATGGTTATGGGAGAAGTGCACAACGTGGTTCAAGCTCATGGAGCACACTGGAGATTGTTCAGAAGGAAAAAGAAATTGGAGACAGGAAGTACAGCCCATTTTCTGTGGGATGGGGCCTGGAAGAGCAAAGCTTGGAAATCCACGAGGTCCTGCACAGCTGCACAGGGCCCTGAGCCTGGTGACCAGGATGGAAATGCTGGTTTTTCCTACACTCTGAGGATGGGAGGACAGGATTTCCCCCTTCCTCCCCAAACTCAAACATCCCCATCCAGGGCAGAGCTGAGAAGGCAGTGAGGATCATCAGCTGGGACCAGGGGTAAATCCCTGGGGAGAGCTGCTGGCCAGCTGCAGAGCTGCCTCTCCTGGCTCTCAGAATCACAAAATTCCTTGTCCTGGGATGGTGCAGATCCCCTGGGATGTGCAGATCCCTTGGATGGTGTCCATCCCCTGGGATGGTGCAGATCCCCTGGGATGTGCAGATCCCTTGGATGGTGTCCATCCCCTGGGATGGTGCAGATCCCTTGGGATGTGCAGATCCCTTGGATGGTGTCTATCTCCTCCTCCACTGAGGAGCCTCCTGTGCTTCACCCTCCGCCATGCCAGGCCGTGGCCGAGCCCACCTGCACTGGGAGGACTCAGAGCTGTTCCCAAGCTGGGAGCAGCTCCTTGGAGCTGTGGGAACAGTGGGAATCTCCCCTGTACCCCACAGTGCTGCTGCTCAGGTGGCACAGGATGCTTAGCAGGGTGTGGGTGCACCCAGCAGAGAGCTCAGGAGCCTCTGGAGCTTTTCCAGCTTGGCCTCTGGGGCAGGGGGCTGTGCCCACAGTGACCCCGGGCTGCTCTGGGGTGACAGGGACTTTTCCTGCCTGGAATGAGTGAGTGAGGAGTGAGGACTTTCTGGAGCACGGGCTGCCTGTGCAGCACAGAGGCAGTTGGCTCATGATGTTCAACTTGAATTTCATTTTTGAAGCCCTGAAGGAACTTTTGTTTTCAGTTTCTTTTCTGGGCCCTGGCAGCGCTGTTTCCTCTGTCACACAGGATGCTGCAGCCCTGTCACTGCTGTCCCCACCCTCTGCCAGCCCCAAATGCCCATGTGGACTCCCAAAAGAGTTCACTGCCCGTCTCTGCAGGGCTCAGAGTGCCCCAGACCATTCTCTCCAGATTCCAGAGCTGCTGCCCATGCTCCTCCTGCTTCCCAGCTTCCCTGTTCCCTCTTTGTTAAAGGAACAAGGGTGTGGACGAGGAGATGACACCCAAACACCCAGAGACAGCCTGGGGCTGCAGGAAATTAAAACCCTCCAAGATCTGAGTCAGGGCTCAAGGGAGGTGTCAGGGGAGCTGCAGGGTCTCATCCACACTACGAGGGTCCTGCAGGAGGCTGCAAGGGGTTAAAAGAGCCGCAATCCCCATATCCGACCCCAGCCACGGGGCTCTGGAATCACCCCCTCACGTGTTATGAATGCCAGGAAATCGATGGAGCATCCCCTGGCACCAGCCTTTGGCCCTGATCCCTCCAGGCCAGAGATCCCGCAGGATTCCTGACCCCATCCCTGCCCCTGCCCCTGCCCCAGGGCAGCAGCATTTGGCCAGTTTGGGGCCATTTGCCCAGTTTGCGGGTTGCCCAGTTCGGGGGCTGCCCACCCAGCACGACCCCAGGGTGGGCACACGACCCCCAGCATCCACCCAGCCAAGGTCGCCCCCAAGCCGTGCCCGGGGGTCCCCGGCGGGGCCAGCACAGCCACAGGCGCCGTGCCCGTGTCCAGGTCACGGCCCGGGCGTGGCGGGACGGGTGTCACCCGTGCCCCAGCGGGGACAGCTCTGCCCACCGATGTCCCCTGCCCTGAGCCCCTCGGGCCCTGCGCGACGGATGCCGCGGGCACTGTCACCACCCGGCTGGAGAAAATTCGGTTAAACGAGGGAAAATTCCCTTTTTGGGGCAGCTAAATTCCCTCTTTGGGGCAGCGACCCGCCCAGAGCGGGACCTCCAGCCCTGGCCCGGGGGTTTCTCACACCCACCGCAAACTTTGTCGCTGTCGCCCCTCCCGCACGCCGCACTCCGCACCCCGCACTACTGGTCCATCCCGGCCGGGCCCGGAGAACGGGGATAACCCATCCCAGGAGAGTCTGAGGAGGGGGAAACGGGGGGAAACGCCACTCACCGCGTCCCGGCGGGGGGCAGCGGGTCGGGATATCCCGGGAGTTACGGCATCCCTGCCGGGATCCGCTCCATCCCTCCGGCCGCTCCCTTCCTGACTCCTGCCCGGAGCGCGGCGCGGCAAAGGAAGCGCGCGGGGCCGAGGAGGAGGAGGGAAAAGAAGAAGAGGAAAAAAAATCAAGTAGAAACCCAACCCCACTGACCATAGATAGAGGCGGGCGCAGAGCCGCGCTTTATTAAGATTTATTCAGCTCCCTCTAGAGGCACCAACCCCGGCGCGGGGCAGCGCCGAGCTCCGGCGGATTTTTTGGGGGGTTTTGGGGGCTCCTCGGGGGGCTCGGGGGAAGCTGAAGCATCTGGCGGTCCCTGCGCGGCTCGGGGGGTGCGGGGTTTGTACCGCACATCCTCTGCCACCCCCGCACCCTCCTTGCCGGGCTGTCCCGGACATCCTCGGCTTCTCCCTGGCTTCTCCAGGAGCTTTTCCTTACGGCTGCAACTTAAATTCGCCCTCGGCCAGGTTCCCCGGCTGAGATGCCGGTGAAAGTAACGATTTGAGAGTTTGTTTTTCCTGGGAGGGAACTTGTATCGATCCAGCAGAAATAAACAAAGTCCCCGGTGGCAGAGGTGGCTCCCGCCAAGCGCCTCAGGGAATTCGAAATCCGCGGAGATTTTGGGGAAATCCCAGCAGCTCGAGAGAGATTCAGCCCTGGAGGGTTCAGCAATCTGCCCCAGCTGCTTTTCCTCTCCTCGCTCCTTGGGCCGCTGCCAGGGCCGCTGCTGGGGCTGGCAAATGCCAGATAAGCAGCGGAGCTTTGGGGCTGGGCAGAGCCTGAATGCCGATTATCGCATCCCCCGGCGGGCAGGAGCGCTCCGAGGGCCCCGCGGGATCTGCTCTGCCCAGGGATTTTGGGATCCTTGCCTGGAATGGATCTCTTGGCTTTGGAATATCTGAATATGAGGATCCTCTCTCAGCCGCTCCTGAGAGAAGTTAATTCTCACACGAGGGAGGGGAGGGGACAGGGGGAGTCACTGTCCTTTTTTTTTGGGGCTTGTTTTGGTCAGGTGAAGGTGCAAGGCCCCCAAAAGCAGAGGTGTCCCAGGGAAGAGGCTCTGCAACACGAGCAGACAGCAAAGGGCTTCAGGTGAGGTGGGTGAGGGGATGGGGAGAGTGGGGGATGCTCTGAGGAGGGTCCCAGGCCTTGGAAAAGGTGTAAAGATGGAGAACCACGAGCAAAACTGTTCCCAGCTCTGCCCTGTCAGAGGCTGTGGCCCCCCAGGGGTGTCCTGGAGGTTCTTCCATCCCTCCATGGCCCTTCCCAGTTGAGGAGGGAATAACCTTGGGAGCTGCTGGTCAGCAGTGGGCAACCCTTGGCTTTTGGGACTGCTTGGCCCAGTGGTGCCAGGGCACATCTGCCCCGTGCTACGGAGCAATCCAGGAGCTCTGGGTGATGGAATGGCCCGGGGAGGGGGAAGGGTGGGAGCAGAGGGAAAGGTTCTTTCCCAGCTCAGCTGCTGGTGTAGGTTCCATCAGAAGGGAGCTGCTGGACACAGGCACTGTCAGCACTGACATCAGCTCTGCCCGGTTCTGTTTGCACTGCAGGCTTCTGTGGGATGGGAAGGGAGGAGGAGCCGCTCCTGACTGGGGCTGCAGAGAGCCCTGCACACCCCTGGGATGTGCTGCTGCTCAGGAGGCGAGCCAGGAGAGAAATTTACTGCCAGGGGCAGGGCTAGACCGGATTTTAGCAGAATTCCTCCCTGTGAGGGTGGGCAGGCTCTGGCACAGGGAGCTCAGAGAAGCTGTGGCTGCCCCTGGGAGTGACCAAGGCCAGGCTGGAGCAGCCTGGGACAGTGGAAGGTGTCCCTGCCATGGCACTGGATGGGCTTTAAGGTCCGTTCCAACACATCCGATCATTCTGTGGTTCTGAATCTCCTCGGAGCACCAGGTGGCACTCTCCGACTTCCCAGCGAGCCGAGATGAGCCGTTCTAACCCGGCTGGGAGGCGCAGACACCGCTGGCGCCGGCTCCGGGCCAGGGGACAGCAGGGACAGCAGGATGGGACAGCGAGGGACCGGCTCTGCCCGGGTCAAAGGGGTTTTCCAGGGTTTTATTTTGAGTGGGTGGATTCACCTCCTGCACCCTCAGCAATTCCCAGAACGGTAAAAACCCCACTCGGCAAACCCCTGTTGTTGGTCAGGGGACAGGGCACCTTTCCCGTGGTGACACCTGTGTCCCCACGCTGGGGTGTCACCCTGTGCTGGCTCTGGGCTCTGCAGGAGCACGGAACGAAGGAAATCGCTTTTTCCTCTCTCCCGGGCTGTCCCTGCCTGCGGGAGGAGCGTGCTGCTGGCTGAGGGCAGCCAGGCTCGGGAATTCCCCACGGAAATGGAGATTTTCCAAGGCCAGCCGGCTGATCCTGCCCAAAGTCCCCCTCAGGCTGAAACTTAGAGGCGTTCACAAGTCCGGCAGTGACCCGTGAGGTGCTTTGGAGGGGAGGATCTGCTGTGCAACCCCTCACAGAACATTCCCAGATCCCAGAGCATTCCCAGCCCTCAGAACATTCCCAGATCCCAGAACATTCCCAGGCCTGAGAGCATTCCCAGCCCTCAGAACATTCCCAGCCTTCAGACATTCCCAGCCCTCAGAGCATTCCCAGCCCTCAGACATTCCCAGCCCTCAGAACATTCCCAGATCCCAAAGTATTCCCTCCCCTCAGAACATTCCCAGCCCTCAGACATTCCCAGCCCTCAGAACATTCCCAGATCCCAAAGTATTCCCTCCCCTCAGAACATTCCCAGCCCTCAGAGCATTCCCAGCCCTCAGAGCATTCCCAGCCCTCAGACCTTCCCAGCCCTCAGAACATTCCCAGATCCCAGAGCATTCCCAGCCCTCAGAACATTCCCAGATCCCAGAACATTCCCAGCCCTCAGAACATTCCCAGATCCCAGAACATTCCCAGCCCTCAGAGCATTCCCAGCCCTCAGACATTCCCAGCCCTCAGAGCACTCCCAGCCCTCAGAGCATTCCCAGATCCCAGAACATTCCCAGCCCTCAGAGCATTCCCAGCCCTCAGAGCACTCCCAGCCCTCAGAGCACTCCCAGCCCTCAGAGCATTCCCAGATCCCAGAACATTCCCAGATCCCAGAGCATTCCCAGCCCCGAGAACATTCCCAGCCCTCAGACATTCCCAGCTCGGTCACGGGCCGCAGGAGCTGCTGGCAGCGGCTCGGGCTAATCTGGGAATTGTATGCCAGGAAGGGCACACCCAGCCGGGACAAAGGCCGCGCTCCTCGCTCCAGCGCTCCCGGGCTTCCCCCCGAGCGCCCCGGGGCTGCTCTGCTTTGGAGCCGGCCCGGCCTCGCCTGCTCCTCCCCGCACCTGCCCGAGGGTTGGGCACCTGCTCCAGGTGTGGAGACAGAGTTTGGTGACTCCGAGAGCTGCTGGATGCTTTCCCAGAAACCTCGTGTTCCTGCCCATCCCTGGGGAACGTCACAGAATGGGGATGCAGCACCCAAACTGCCCTGGCCAGCATGGAACCGGGCTGTGAGAGAGATGCACACCCTGAAATTGGGGCTGTGAGAGAGATGGATGTTCTGAAATTGGGGCTGTGAGAGAGATGCACACCCTGAAATTGGGGCTGTGAGAGAGATGGATGTCCTGAAATTGGGGCTGTGAGAGAGATGGATGTCCTGAAATTGGGGCTGTGAGAGAGATGCACACCCTGAAATTGGGGCTGTGAGAGAGATGCACATCCTGGTCAGCCTGAAATTGGGGCTGTGAGAGAGATGCACACCCTGAAATTGGGGCTGGGAGAGAGATGCCCACCCTGAAATCAGGGCTGTTAGAGAGAGGCACATCCTGAAATCAGGGCTCTGAGAGAAATGCACACCCTGGTCAGCCTGAAAGTGGGTCTGTGAGAGAAATGCCCACCCTGAAATTGGGGCTGTGAGAGAGATGCATACCCTGAAATTGAGGCTGTCAGAGATGGCCATTCTGAAATTTGTGCTGTGAGAGAGATGCCCACCCTGAAAGTGGCACTGTGAGAGAGATGCCCACCCTGTCCAGCCTGAAGTTGGGGCTGTGAGAGAGACACCTGCCCTGGTCGCCCCCAGGGTGTTCAATCTTGACCCTGACAGTGGCAAATTCAAGCAGCCGTCGTTGTTTTCCTGCTGGTGTGGTTTAGCAGAGCTGTCCTGGCAGCAGCCCCTTCCCATGATGCCTTCCCAGGTACCAAAACTCTCCGTCCTTGACACATCCTGAGGAGCCTTGAGCTCCAAATAGACTCCAGGCTGTGCAAAACCGCCCGAGATTTCCCGAGGCTGAAGAAAATGTGGGGGTTATTATTAGAGCTCAGCCTCTGCCAGGGCAAGTGTCAAACACCACGGAGGTGTCAGGAGGAAGGGTTTGACCCGGCTGAGTCATTGCAGGGCAGTTCCTGGCGGGGTTCTGGGCACCTCTGAGGGAAGCAGCTGGTGTCATCTGCTGACAGGAGCCTGGCAGGGACAGCCAGGCCTTTCCTCACTGTCACCATGCTCCTTGTCCCCAAGGGAAGCAGAGATGCTTCGGCCAGGCTGTGCTGGGTAGCTCAGATATTATAAATCAGATATTATTTTATATTATAAAATAATTTATAGAAAAAACTTACATGAATAATATGAATTACAAGCCCTATGAGGAATGTTTGAAGGAGCTGGGGGTGTTTAGCCTGGAGAAGAGAAGGCTCAGAGATGACCTTATTGCTCTCCACACCTTCCTGAAGGGAGATTGTACACAGGTGGGGTCGGTCTCTTCCACGGGGCAGCCCTGACAGAACCAGGGGACACAGTCTCCAGCTACATCAGGGAAGGTAGAGGTTGGATATTAGGGAAAAAAAATAGATTACTGGAATGCTCTTCCCAGGGAGGTGGTGGAATCACCATCCCTGGATGGGTTTAAAACAAGACTGGACATGGCACTGGGTGCTATGGTCTGGTGGAGGTGTGAGGGCACAGGTTGGCCTCGATGATCTTAGAGGTCTCTTCCAACCTCATTATTCTGTGATTCTGTGAATATATTATGAAAGAATATATTTGGCTCTCTGACGGCCATATGTATATATGTTGGCTCTCTGAGGTCACTTGTCACCCTGGCGCAGCTGCAGTGACGCTGCCACATCCTGCTGGCGGTATTTTAAGGCGGTTGTTTACAAACAGCGCCGTGCTGTGAGGGCAGGGGGAGCCTCTGCCAGCCTCCAGCACTGATGGAAAACTGGGATCCAGCACTGGAGAGCTCTCCCAGCTGGTGGGACGGCTCCATCCCCTTTCCATCGCCCTGCTCCTCGCCGCAGCCTTGCCTGAGCCATTCAGGCTTGTCCTGCTCCTGCTGCACCTCCACAAAGGCCTCCTCCATGCAGGGTTCTGCAGCAACACGGAGGCAAAGGAAGGCCTGGAATAATGTCCAGGCTGAGATTCACGGGGCTCATGAAGCTGCTGTAAAGTTGCATTACAAATGTGAGCCACTCGGATATTCCAGTGATCCGAGCTAGCAGAGGAGAATATTTTAAATGAAATATTCATGGGGATCCTCAGCCTGCAAAAGTGATAGAGCTCTGCAGCCTTCTGTGGACTCACACTAATTTATTTTTTATTGTGACCCATTTGTAGGATGATGGGGCCGGGAGGCTCCAGGCGGCCACCTCCAGCTTCAGATCCCAATTTTTATCTTTTTTTCAGGTGCTCTAAAAGCACAGAACAGCTCCACGATCTGTGCCCCAAATTCCAAACCGCTAAGGATGTAGCCTGGTATTTCTGACACACCAAACCTGGGCTCTGACACAGGCAGCAGTTCCTCCCTGCCCTGGCAGCTCAGACAGGCCACAGGGTCCCCTCTGTGCCACTGGCACTGCCCTGAGGCCACGGGGTCCCCTCTGTGCCACTGGCACTGCCCTGAGGCCACTGGCACTGCCCTGGAACCATGGGGTCCCCTCTGTGCCGCTGGCACTGCCCTGGGGCCACTGGCACTGCCCTGAGGCCACAGGGTCCTCTCTGTGCTGCTGGCACTGCCCTGGGGACATGGGGTCCCCTCTGTGCCACTGGCACTGACCTGGGCACACAGGGTCCCCTCTGTGCCGCTGGCACTGCCCTGGCTGAGGAAGGGACCAGCATCAAACCAACAAAGGGCACTCACAGCCCCGGAGCAGATGGGAGAAATATTTGCCAAACAAAGGCTCTATTTTCAAGGAAATCCTCTGACTTTCTGCCTCGAAGACAGAAATGATTCAAGCTCTGGCGCAGGCAGCCGTGGGTAGGAAATTCTCCTGTCATGGGCTCTGCTGTGGCTGCCGTGAGAGCTGGGGCTGCTTTTCCAGGCAGATATCATTCCTGCTTTACATTTGGGAATGACTTGAACCCCTCTGCAGACTCCAGATGCACCTATTTCATCCCTGGAAGTGTTCCAGGGGAGGTTGGACAGGGCTTGGAGCAAGCTGGACTGGTGGAAAGTGTCCTGGCCCATGGCAGAGGATGGAAATGGGGGATCTTTAAGGTCTGTCTAACCTGTCCTGGAATATTTCCAGGGATGGGCCATCCCCAGCTGCTTCATCCACACAGCCAGCCCTGCTCAGCACAGCAAACAGCTTTGGGGTCTGCTGGTGGGATGTGAAATACGCCGTGATGTCACCTATAATTCTTAAAGCCTCCCAAAACAAAACACTTGTGTTCCCTTTTTTCTTCCCCAGCTGTAAATTCTGCCCACCTCTGGCTCTTCCCCCTTCACCCGTGCCTGTCCTGGTTTATGGCACCGCCACAGGATGGATTTACATGCGGAGTCCCTGAAGAGTGGCTCCCACCCCGCGCTGTCCCTCGGTCCCTTGTCCCGGCTGCGGTGACTCAGCCCAACGTGACTAACTCTTCCCTCTCCGCCGAACTGGGATCGCGCCTTTGTTCAGCGCCCTGCTCCGCGCTCTGGGCGCTGCCGGAGAACCGCCCTGGCACAGCCTGACTCATCCCCAGGAGGTGATGGAGGTGATGTCCGGCTGCTCCAGCGCTGCTTCCCCGGGAGCGGGGCTGGAGCAGGGCTGGAGGGGGGCAGCCCCTCCTGCGCTCCCCCCATCGCACCCCGCATCCCCGGCATGGGGACGGGGTCGCGCCGGTGCCTTAAAATCAGATGCTAGGCTGGATATTGCCCATCCTCCCAGGGCTGTTTCCTCCCCAGCGGGGTTTGGATACGCTGGGAGGGTTTATCCACCCTGCTGGGGTTTGCACGCAGCCTGTCCTTACCCTCCAGCACGATGGGGTGTGCTTGGGAGTCAGGATTTCCCTCGCCTGGGTTTGGGAGTGAGGATTTCCCTCATTTCAGTTTGGGAGTCAGGATTCCCTGGGTATGGGAGTGAGGATTTTTCTCACATGAGTTTGGGAGTGAGAATTTCCCTCTCCTGGGTTTGGGAATGAAGATTTCCCTCTCCTGGGTTTGGGAGTCAGGATTCCCTGGGTTTGGGAGTGAGAATTTCCCTCTCCTGGGTTTCGGAATGAAGATTTCCCTCTCCTGGGTTTGGGAATGAAGATTCCCCTCACCTGAGTTTGGGAGTCAGGATTCCCTGGGTTTGGGAGTGAGGATTTCCCTCACCTGGGAGGGACAGCCACCCCCACTGAGGGTGGAAACCTGTCTGATGAGGCTTTGTTACCCCACACCCAGTCCCCAGTTTGAGGTGATGGAATATGTGCGCAGAAGGAATAATATGGAAGGAATTCCTGCCTCTGAGGGTGGGCAGGTCCAGGCACAGGGTGCCCAGAGCAGCTGTGGCTGCCCCTGGATCCCTGGCAGTGCCCAAGGCCAGGCTGGATGGGGCTTGGAGCAGCCTGGGATGGTGGAAGGTGTCCCTGCCATGGCAGGGGTGGGGTGGGATGGGATTTAAGATACCCCCAGCCCATCCATGATCCTATCCCAGCAGGGTGTGCAGGGTGCCCAGGGCACTCCTGCCATGCTGGGATGGGCACAGGTTCCCTTCCAGCTTTGCCCAGGGTATCTCAGTGCCATCCAAGCAGGAACAGCCACGCTCCAAGCTGGCACCCATTTCCTGACACTGTCACCTGGAGGAGTCCAGGCAGGCTGTGTGCACGCAGGGGAGCAGCCTCTGCCTGTCCCCCCACCCCTTGGGGACATGCCCAGTGTGACAGGCGTGGTGGCCTGGCTAACAGGGAGCCACAGGCCACGGGCCACTGGCTTCCCAGCCCGTCACTCAGCAGGAAGGAAGGCAAGGCTGTGGTTTGCTCAGCGAGGGCTGTAATTAGGCTGATTGGCACTAACTTGCCTCAAAACTCCTGGGAGGAGGGGAGAAACCACAGCTCAGCCATTTTATGTGGGATTTTACTGGGAGCAATGGAGCCAGCACAGGGCTGGCTCTGTCCCCTCTCTCTGTGACATTCTCGTGAGCCCTTTCAGAGCAGATCCACCTCCAAGATGAGCTTCACTGCTGTACCCCCTGCTTCCAACCTGCCTGGCACGGCATCCCCAAAGCCCAGCCCGGGCTGGGATGGAGCTGAGCGTGCCCTGGGGCTGGCAGGGCACCATGGGCTGCATGCCCAGAGCACATTTCCTGCCAGGCTCTGATAAGATGTGCCTTCATTCACGGCTGTGTGCTGACCACAGGCCACATGAGAGGCTCGGCGTGGCCCACTTGGGAGCAGAGGAAGCACAGCGTGGCTTGGCAACCCCTCTGTGAGGAGCTGCTGGGAGGAGAGGCTGTGCCTGGCCGTGGTGGAGCTCTTTGGGGTTCTGCAGGAGCTGGGCATGCAGTAGGGTCTGCTGGAGCTGCTTGGGAAATCTGCCCATTTGTCACAGAATCCCAGACTGGTTTGGGGTGGGAAGGACCTCAAAGCTCACCCCATTCCACCTCCTGCCACTGACACCTTCCACTCTTCCAGGCTGCTCCAAGCCCTGATAGGATCAGTCTGGTCTGATATGCAGGAGATGGCCTTGGGTGAATAAAGGAGGCTTTTCCTGGAGTATAAATTGTGTAGGGTTGAGGCAGTGAGGCTGGCAGTGATGCTCCCACACAGGCATAGCTGCAATGGGCAAAACCCCAGCGGATTTGGGGCACAGCTGAGGAGGATTATGAAGGTGGCTGCACACAGGTGACACCTGAGATGCAGGGCAGGGGTGGCTGGTCAGCCAGGAGGGCTGGGCAGTGCGAAACCTCTTGGGCAGCTGATGGAAGGGATGGGAAATGATAAAGAGGGCTCTTCCCTCTGCCATCCTGACCCGGGCTGAGGGTACAGCTGGCAGCCCCAGCCCCTGCTCCACCCCCCAATTAACCCGTGTTTGCTCATTAGGGGAGTTACAAGCCTGTGCAAACACTTCCATTTGCTTTCGATAAAGCCGAGGGAGGAGAAAACCCTGCCCGTGAGGTGTGGCCGGACCCCGCAGGCTCCTCCCAGGGGTCTGCGGCTCCCCAGGGCCACCTGCCAAGGCCGAGCATCCCTCCCTGCCGAGGTGTCACCCGCTGGCTGTCCCCAACCCCGCTGCTCCCCCACAGCCGCGGCATTTGTCCCAAACTTGGCCCGGTGTCGCCAACAGCAACTGCTAATTGTTCTCTGTACTATATTTAATTCCCCACTATTATTTTTTCCCCTTTTAATCATAAAAAGCCTAAATTTCCCTCGGGGAAGGTTATTGGCTCGAGTGTGGAAATATACCTGTGCCTTGCATGGCGCTGGGCCACCGGGGCTTTGGCTGTATTTTTAAATCCAAGTACAAAGTGTCTTCCACGCCAGCACCGTTTAACCCTTCCCAGGAGGGAGAGTGGGAGGAAAGGAGTTTGTGGGGGGTGTTCTTCCCCTTTCTTCCCTTTTTCTCAGCTCCTGCTTGGAGCAGGATGGGTTTGGATGCATGGACAGCAAGGTGGGCCATGAGAAGAGTGGGGTTTGAGGAATTTACCCCATATTCCTGGCACTGAGGAATTTGGCTGTATTTTTAAATCCAAGTACAAAGTGTCTTCCATGCCAGAACCGTTTAACCCTTCCCAGGAGAGAGAGTGGGAGGAAAGGAGTTTGTGGGGGGGATTCTTCCCTTTTTCTCAGTCTTGCTCGGAGCAGGATGGGTTTGGATGCATGGACAGCAAGGTGGGCAAGGAGAAGAGTGGGGTTTGAGGAATTTACCCCATATTCCTCTGGCAATTCCTCTGCTTTTCCCTCTCCCAGAGCCACGAGGCAGCCCCAAGCATCTCCTCCTTCCCAGCCCCCTCCTGCCCCCGCTGTGGCTGTGGGGGGGGGGCTGGGGTGCTCCGAGGTAACCCGGAGCCTCACCACCTTTGAGGATGTGGGCCAAAGTCATCCAGTCTGAGAGCTATTTCAGGGGAGCGCGGCTGCTCCCGCGGGAGCCCCGGCACAGCCGCCGCCGGAGCCGGCCGGGCACAGGTGGGACGGGCAGGAGGGAGCTGCTCCCGCCTCCTCCCTTCATGAAATCACCCGAGGGGGCTCAGCCCTTCCCCCGCAGACCTTGGGGCGCCTTTCAAGCGGCTGCTGCAGGGGGAGGTTTGGGTTTGCGGCTCAGAGCTGATTTGGGGTCTCACTCTCATCCCTGTGCGTGTTCTGCGCCAAAGGAGCGATTTTGTTCAGTGCTCTGCGCTCTGAAATGCTCGCTCAGGAGGAGAAACGGGATTGAAACAACCCTTTTTTCTGGCCTGGGGTCAGTCCTGGTTTCATCCCTGCCAGCCCCGACGCTGTTTCTCTGGGGTGGGAGGACGGGGCAGCATCTGAAAGGCTCCACACAGGCTTTGTGCTGCCTCTGGGTGCTCCTGACCCCGCTGCTGCCCCCAGAGCCACCAGACGAGGGGACAAATTCCCCCTCCTGGCCCGAGAACCCCCCTCCTCTGCCTGACCCTCAGCAGAGCCCTCTCACTGCCTGCTCTGCCCGGCACAAGGGACCGAGTGTCTCCCTCCCTTCTCCTCAAACAAAGGCAGCCACAGTTATTTTTCTCCTTCTTCTTCTTCCAAGTGGTTTCACCCTTGAGTTGCCGGCCTTGATTTGGGGTTCCCGAGGGGACCAGAAGCCAGAGGGGGCCCTGGCAGGGTGCTGGCAAGCTGGTTGGGCACCAGCACCCATCTGCCCTCCCCAGCTGCTCCATCCCCTCCTAGGGCATCTGGACAAAGCTGAGCTCCTGTGGAGCTTTGGGGGTGAGGATCCAACCCCGGGTGATCTGTTCTGGGAATCCAACCCCATCCCAGCGCAGGGAACGCTCCCTGCCAGCGTGGGAAGGGTGGGCAGGTAAGGGGAGCTCTGCCAAGGGAGCACCCCGCGGGCAGGGCGGGGGCCTGGGGCAGGGAGGGGACCCTGCAGCTCCTTCAGAGGAGCAATTTCAGCATGAGAAAGGAATGTGGCTCCCGGCCCTGCCAGGGATGGGATGGGATGGAGGTTGTGCTTAGAAATAGGGATGATTTCTGCTGGCCTGACTCACTGGCAGCCTCCTCGCAGCCGCTTCCTCTCCGGGAGGCAGAAACTCCCAGTTTTTATTTATCACACGGCTTAAAGTAGGGGTGAAGGAAGGAAATGTTCTTATTTTTAACTCCTCTGTCTCCCCGGGGCCTGGGCCAGCTCTGGCACAGCGAGGTGGCCACCAGGAGCATCCCTGTGGCCAGGGCTCCCCCTCACCTGAGCACTGCAGGCTCTTGGCAGCTCCCCATGGGCTCTGAGCCTGCACGGAGTGTCCCTGCAGGCTGGGACCATCGAGGGACCCTGTGAAGGGTGGGGACACTCAGGGTGGGCAGGGGGGTGGCTCAATGTGGGCACAGCCGTGCTGAGGGCAGCTGAGATCCAATGAGCCCCAGGGGAAATTCACTTTTCCTTCCTTGAAGCCACCTGCTTGTGCTGCTGCTCGTGTGGGGACAAACCCTGGTGACCTCCTGGGGGTCCCTCTTTGTGCCCCCCACAAGGACAGAGCTGTCACCAATCCTGAGGTGCTGGGGATCCCTCTTTGTGCCCCCCACTGTGTCCCAGAGCTGGAGGGTGGGGAGGGTTTCATCCATCCCAGCTCTACCCAGGGAGGATTTGGGGATTTGTGTCACTGTTCCCAGGGTTTCAGAGTGGGCAGGGTGACACCCCTGGAATATTTTGGGTTCCTCAGTCGAGCTGGGACATTCAGTGCCTGGCTGGGCACTGTCACCTCCCCGATGGTGCCATGGGTGGGATGGAGGCTCTGTCCCATGGTTCCCAGCTGTCCTGGGTGGCAGAAACCAGGCCAGGTGTCTGTTTGTGTAGTGCCACGGGGGTTTTTGCACTTCCAGAGGGTTTTCCTTGCCCAGCCATGCCAGGTGAGACCGGTGGCACTGGTGTGGCACAGCCACAGTGCCCCTCAGCTGGGGCACCACTCGTGTCTGTGCTCAGAGCAGCTGATCCAGGTGTGAAGTTTGGGACTTTGGTTCCTCGGGGCTTTCCTTGAGCTCCTGTTGTGAAACCTTCATTTGCTTCTAAAAGCAGAGAGTTTTTGTTGGGTTTTTTTTTTTTCTCTCATGATCTTCTCTTTTCCCCCTCTGTTGCCCTGAGATAAAGGCTTCTAAATTTGTCCTGTGCTGAAAACGCAGCTAATCCTGATGGACCTGAATTCGCATCTCCCCCCCGAGGAATTGCACTAATTTTTTTCCCTTTGTTCTGCCAGGGGACCTGTCCGTTTCCTAGTGGAAAGAAAAAAAAAAAAAATCACTATTTAGGGCAAGGTTTATATTCCCGAAACCTGTGTTTGTTTGCAAAAAAAGAGGACAGGAGGGAAATAAATGAGAAAAGCATCATGCTGTTTTTTTTTTTTTTTTCCTCTCCCAATATTGCTTTTACAGCAGGCAAGTTTTAATTAAAGGAAAAACTGGGTCGCTTGTGCTGTCCAGAAGATGCTCTGAGGACGTGGTCCTTCCCCACCAGTGTGAATTTGGGAGCCCAGAGCAGCTGGCTCAGCCTGGAGGTGTTGGGAAGGCTCCTTAAAGGACTTCAGGGACAGGGTGGGCTCTGGAGGAGGGCGTGGGGGTCTCTCCTTCCTGCCCACATCTCCTGGCGGTGATGGAGGGGTTGGATGTGGCCTTTTGGGTGCTGGGGGAGCCCTGTGCCACTCTCAGGGCCGGGATGTCACCCCGGCGGGGGACGCAGGGGGCGGGCAGGGACTGGCAGCGCTGCGGGGACAGGAGGGGACAGCACTGGTGAGAGGCAAAGCAGGTGCGAGCTGGCCCTGCAGGGAGCGCCAGGAGCCACCTGGGCTTCAGGAAGCCGCGAGTGGCAGAAAAATCCATCGAGAGCCGCCTCGGCCTCACCTGGAGCTCTCCCTGCTGCGGGACCGGGACCGGGACAGGGACAGGGAAGGGGATAGGGACCGGGACAGGGACAGGGACCTGCGGCTCCCACGGTGCCACCTGAGGAGGGGCTGCACCCAGGGGGCGGCACGGGAGGGGCCGGGGAACGAGCGGCGGCAGCACCCGCTCGCTGTCGCCGCTGGCTGCGGACGGTGCCCGGGGGGCTCCCCGCGACCCCCGAGCGCCCGGGGTCGTTCCAAGCGGGGCAGAGACCCCCGGGCTGGGGGCTCCGTGCTGGCTCTGAGCGGCCCGAGGTGGGGTCGTGCCGGGGCTCGGGGGTCGCGGAGCCGAACCGGGGCTGCCCGCGGGCACCGGGGCGCGCAGCCGCCGCCCCCCCCGGCGGGAGGCGGGTGCGGGGGTGGGGCCTCCGGTGCCCCCCCCCGTCCCGGACGGCCCCGGGTCCCCTCCCCGCTCGCTGCTGCCGGCGGGACTTCCTGATCCCGCCGCATTGGCCGCAGGTAGCGCAGCTGTGCGGGACGGGGCACGGACAGACGGACAGAGCCCATGCGGACCCTTAGCTGAGCTTCATCCCCCGCCCCCTCCTCCTCCTCCTCCTCGTCTTCCTCCTCCCTCCCTGCCCGGCTCCCTTCCTGCCCGGCACATGTAAAACTTGTGCGTGGGGCTCCGCTCCCGTCCCGCTCCCGGTGCTGCTGGCGGCAGGAGCCGGGCTGGGATCGTCCCCCGGCCGAGCAGAGACCCCTCCGCACCCCCGGAGCGGGGACCCCCCGGCTCCGCTGGCCCATGCTGGATTTCGGCCCGGGAAGGTGACTGCAGGAGGAAGCGGCGCCGCGCCGGGTCAGGGTAACCATGAATGAGATGTCGAGTTTCCTGCACATCGGGGACATCGTCTCCCTGTACGCCGAGGGCTCCGTCAATGGCTTCATCAGCACCTTGGGGTGAGCGAGGGGCTCCCGGGGCCGCCCCGCGGTGATTCCGGGGTGGACGGGACGGGACGGGCCAGCGGAGCCGGTGGAGCGCGGTGGGAAAAGGAGCCGGGAAGCTCCGGGCGCTCAGCAGGGACGGGGACAGGAGCCGGGCAGGGGGACGGGCTGTCCCCGGGCTCGTCCCCGGGCTCGCCCCCGGCTCCGGCTGCTGGCAGGGACAGGATGTGACCCTGGAGGGACCCTCAGCACCCCTTCCCCTGGCCAGAAGCGGCTTCCCCCCATTCAGGGGCTGAGGGGCTGAGATGGGTTTGAGCAGCGCGGGGTCGGTGGGGTGAGGACGGGGACATGTGGGGGTGACAGCCGGGCCAGCCGGGGCCCCTCCTGGGCACGGGGTCATTGTGCCGGAGGCAGTGGCGGCTCCCGCTGTCCCACTCAGTGTCGCACACAACCGGTGGCCAGCGGGAATCGCTGCCGGGGCACCAAGCCGGGCTGCCCGTGGGGCTGGGGGACAGGGCAGTGCCAGCTCCGGGCTGAGGCAGCTCGCTGGACGTGGCAGGACCGGCCGGGGGATCTCTGCCCAGCCCGGGGACCTGTCCCGTGTCACTCCTGCGGGCGGCTGGAGCCCCCCTGGGCACAGCCAGGCCAGCGATGCCCCTCTGCTCCCAGCGGGAATGTTTGCCCGGCGGCACCGGGACAGGGTGGGTGACAGGGAGGGCTCCGACAGGGCCGCCCCGGGGCACGGCTGGGTTTTTCCTTGCCCTGACTCAGGACCCCAAAGCGTGCCCGCAGCCCCAGGCAGGGGGCATGTGGGGCCGTGCCAGCTCCTGCCCCACGCTGCTGCGTGTAGGAGAGGCTGAGCTCAGGCAGGAATGCTGACTTGGATGGGATTCCTGGGGCAGGAGCTGCCCGGCTCTATAATCTGCACTGAATGCACTTGCTCCCACATGCCTGAGCTGCACATACCTGCGCCCACACGAGTTCCCTCAGCCACCACTGGGCACGCGTGGCACTGGGCTGCTGCCCACCGAGGCTCCCTCCACCTGGCTGCCCAGAAATGAGGTGCAGAAGTGCCCAGACTCCCCGTGTGTGCAGCCACAGTGCCGGGCAGCAGGTCCTGCAGGTGCAGCCTGTCTGTGCCAGCCCTTCCTGCATCCCCACGGGGGCTTTTGCAGAGCTCTCCTTGGAGCTGTCCCCAGGCAGGGGATGCTGAGCACTCCTCCAACCCCTTGGAAATGGGGTCTGCAGGAGGCTCTGCAGGGACCAGCGCTGGTTGTTGTCCCCAAGCACGTCCCAGTGGCTGAATTAGAAATGTGTGCGTTTTTCAGAGCTCTGATCCCTTTGCAGCTCTGGCCCTCGCATCCCTCTTTTTGCCAGGTGTTTTCCCAGACTTCCTCAGAAGCAGCAGAAGAGCAGGGCTTGCTTGGGGAGCCTCTTCTCCCTGGCCCAGCACATCCTCTTGGGCAGCCCCACTTCCCCAGGCTTCTGCATCCTGCAGGTTCATTCCCCCCTCCCTCCTAAAATCGTTTTCCCTGGTGCCCTGCGACACGGGAGACCCAACCGCACCTTAAATCACTCCTGCGATAAGGGACCAGGTGACTCACCGAGCGTCTCCTCCTGCCACAGGGACCTTCCTTAGCTCATTTGCAAGGCAAACAGCTCCACCAGCCCACGCGGCCGCCCTGCGGAAGCTTTCCTGACATCCTTCCTCGTGGAGGGGCTGGCTCTGGGCTGTGGGATCGCCTGGGGTCTGCAGAGGGATCCTCTCTTTAGGGGGGACACGGAGTGTCCCCAGGTGTTGATCACCAGTGTCACATTAAGGGTGGCTGCTGTGACATCCCTGTGGAGCCTCCGGGGGTCTCCGGGGTGTGGGGTGGAGGTGGGGGGAGCCCTGCAGCTCCCCAAATCTCTCAGTCGGGCACGAACCCTCCCTTTCACCCCCTCTTTGCTCAAGAGCAGGAAAAACATCCCGGGCCGGGCGTGGAGCTCAGGCTGGGCTCGGGGGGGCTGCCAAGATACCCAAACCAGCCCAAATGCTGGGGTCAGCCCCATGGAGCTCAGGCTGGGCTCGGGGGGGCTGCCAAGATACCCAAACCAGCCCAAATGCTGGGGTCAGCCCAAAGCAGAGCCCTGGGAAGGCAGAACCGGGCTCAGGGCTGCTCACAGTGACCCTGGTGGGGCTGGGGCACGGGATGGGCAGATTGGAGTGGCCAGAAGAGGTTTTGGGGATGTGATTTTGTGCTGCCCCATCCCTGCCAGGCTCCTTTTGTGCTGCCCCATCCCTGCCAGGCTCCTAGAACCCTTCAGGGGTTCAGGTGCTGGCAGAGGGGAAGGCTCGGTGACAAACCCAGCTGGGGGTTGGGAGGCTGTTTCAGGTGAAATCACACCTGTGCCTGTGGTTGCAGGTGGATTTCGGGGTGGAGCAGCTCGGGGAGATGCAGTTGGTTAAAGGGTAACTCCAGCTCCGCCGGGTCAGGATGATCCCGTCCCTGCCGGGGGGAGGAGGAGGAGGAACCCGAGCCCTCCTGGCAGCGGGACAGCACCAAAAAGCTGCATTTTTGTGGCTGTCCCTCTCACTTTACTCTCTCCTCCCTGGGGCAGTGCCCTGCGGGTGCCAGAGGGGCTGACCCGGCTCCGCGGCCACCAACGAGCTCTCATCACCCTCCTCTTCCTCCTCCTCCTCCTCCTCCTCATTTTCCTCACCTCAGGGTTTGCTGAGCTTTCTCTTGGGGTTCTCCTGGCTCTGTTGGGGTTTCCCTTCTCCCAGAGCTCCCTGGCATGCCCAAACCCTCCTTGGCATCATCTGTGCCACATCTGGGGAAGGTTTCTGCCCAGCCCAGCGGGCTCCAGCTGGGGGCCGACGCCGAGGAGGGCTCGGGACGGTCCGACTGCCCCGGATTTTGGACGAGCTCCTTCTCCCCTGACCTCGGGGAAGGCTCTGTCTCGCACGAGGCCAAACGCGCTGGCCCCGGGCCAGGGAATCACTTTGTGCTCCGGGTTTGGAAGCACCAGGAAGCCCCGCTGGAAGCCCGGGGCTAAGTAAGAGCCGGCCAGATGCTCGCCCGCACCTTGAGGGGCTCATCAGCGGCGGATCTCTCCCCTCCTGCTCCCGGAGGGGTGAAATTTGGAGTGGCAAAATGACCTTGCATGGGCGCATCCCGCCTCCTGCCTCGCTCAGGATCCTCCTCCCGACGCTTGGACACCGTTTCCCCATTGAAAGGTGCCCTGGCACATCCCCGCTGCTCTTTGGGGAGCTTCCCTGGCCCATCCCACCGCGGGAATGCCGGTTCTTAGCGGGAGCGTGTCCCGGCCCCAGCAGCCTCCCAGGTGACTCATGTCCACTCTGTCAGAATCCCTTTTTTTTTTTTTTTTTTTGTATTTTACAGCAAATTTTTAGCTGAGGAATGTTCGGCCAGAGTATCAGTTTAATAAAAGAACACTTCACGTTCCTGCCGAGCGTGTAATCCTGGGATTAAAGATGCTGGAACTGCCTTGAGATCGTTAACTAATTAAGACTTCCAGGCTGGCAGGTCGCTGTCTCTAATCCTGCCCGGTGGAGCAAGGGGAGCAGGGCCCAGTGGAGGGAGAGCCTCCCCTGCTTTTTTCTTCAGTGCTGAAAATAAACCTGGCAGGTCAGACACTTCCCCAGGGACCCCCAGCAATAAGAGTGGAGGATTTAGGAGTTAAAAGTGTCCAGGTGAATCGAACCTTTCTGCCTCCGTGGGAGCTGGGGATGTGCTGAGGGTCAGGGCTTCACTCCCTGAGCCCCACCCGTGGGCTGGTGTCCTCAGCCCTCAGTGCTTTTTGCTCCCAGGCACATCCCAAGGGTTTGTTCTGCCCTGGCCCCCCTCAAAAGAACAGAACAGAAACCAAAAGTGCCCCCGAGTGACACCAGGGCTGGGCTGGGGCTTTGCATGTCCCCTGTGGTGCTGCAGCTGCTCTGGTTTTTCCTCTTTCCCTCTTTCCTTCCCAAGGCTCTGCAAGAATCTGGGAATGTCCCTGGCTACTTCCCTGCTGTCCCAACCCAAGGAAAAGGTGTTTGGACAGCCCCAACCCCCCTGGTTTGCAAAGCCCAGGCAGCCCTGTCTGCCCACAGCTCCTGGGTTTGGGGTTTTTCCAACCTTCCAGGTCTTTGCTAACGGTTTTGAAGCTTCTGCTGCCACCAGGCAAATTGCTTTTCTCTCTTTCTGTGAGATGTGAGGCGCAGAAAGCAGCACAGGGGTGTCAGAGCCCAGTGCCAGCCCACGCCTCCTCACAAGGACACAGCAGCTCGGGGTCCCCGGGGTCCCCATCCATCAGCACCGAGGCCAAATTCCTCTCTGCCGAGCCAGAGGAATTCTCCCCTCCTCCAGAGAGTGGCTGGGCTGAGGGAAGGAGGCTGGAGCTGCGGGTGGGATGGATCTGCTCGGGTTTTTAGCCCTTTGCAGAGCCATCTCCAGCCATTTTCGGGTTCTTTGGGGGACACCACGAGTCCCTTGGGGGCGGTGGGGACAGCACAGGCTCTGCTTTGCCTTTGCCTCACTGCTCCAGGCTGTCCCTGCCTGCCTGTCTCAGGGACAGAGCTGTGGATTGTCCCTCCAGGGGAGCACTGCTGGCCATTCTCTCATCCTCCTGTGGATGGGGACAGGCTTCCCTCTCCCTCTCCCTGGCAGGAGCAGAGTTTCTCCTGCTGCTGCAGCTTCCCAGGGCTGGGGAAAGCGGGCGAGCAGGTACAGCCTGTCCTGCTGGAGCTCCCAGTTCCCTCCCAGCTCAGGGAGCCCCTCGGGCCATGCTCCCCCCTCTGATCCCCCTGCCTGCCAGGCTCTGCTTTGCTCTTCTCCCTAACTCTGAAAAGCAACGTGCCACCCACCCCAAAATCAGCCCCCAGCACCCAAGGCCAAGCCTGTCCCACCCACCCCAAAATCAGCCCCCAGCACCCAAGGCCAAGCCTGTCCCACCCACCCCAAAATCAGCCCCCAGCACCCAAGGCCAAGCCTGAGGGATTTTGCTCAACGCTGAGAAAACAGAGGTGGGCAGGGAGGAGACACAGAGCCTTGATCTGATGGGCACAGCCTGGAGCTCTGATCAGATAATAATTAATAACTGGGTTTGGGGGGCCCTGCCACCTCCGTGCACAGCTCTGCACCTTCTGTGTCCCCGTGGGAAGAGTTCCCAGCCAGACAGGGAGAGCTGGTGGATGGAACTGAACTCCTCCTGTTTTTGCTGGATGAAGGGTGCAATAACAGAGCTCTGTGTGCAGGGGGGAGAGCTGGGCAGGGCAGGGTCCCCTCTGGCACAGGTCACCCTGCAAAGGGCCTGCAGTGACTGCCACGAGCCCTTCCTGTCCCTCACTGCTGTACCAGCCCCGTGTGCCCGAGGCAGGGCATGGAAAACACCCAGGGAAGCAGAGGGAACCGAGGCAGGGGGGGCTTGCCTCCTGAGGAATATTTATGGGTGGGAAACAGGAGGTGCAGCTTTGGATTTGTCACTCTGGGCCACGACAACCACTCTGCACCCTCAGCCCTGCTGCTCCTGACCCTGCTCCTGCTTTTTGTCCCCTCAGGCTGGTGGATGATCGCTGCGTGGTGGAGCCGGCAGCTGGAGACCTGGACAACCCCCCCAAGAAATTCCGAGGTGAGGCTGGGGCAGCTCCAGCTCTGGGAGCAGCACTGGGGCCAGTCCTGGGCCTGAGCATCCACCTGGGATGGGATCCATGGGATGGGATCCATGGGATGGGGGCACAGCTCTGCCCTGTGCTGCACCCACCTGAGAGGTGCAGGCGTGCTGCTGACTGCCCCAAGTGCTCAGGGTGCTCCACACTCAGGAAAGGGCCCAATCCCAGCAGGATTTGAGTGCCTGGATCACACAGCCAGGGAGCAGAGAGCTAGGAAATCTCCCCAAACCTGTGACTGGGGTGTTGGATTTGGGTTGGTTTAGGGCAGCTGCTCCTTTCGTCCCCCTTGTTGTCATTTTATGTCTTCTTTTAAATAAGATTTTTAAAATATTGATTCCCCACTCTGCCTTGTGCCTCCACCTTTTTCTCAGTGGCTTTAACAGCACCCATCCCCCTGACCACAATCCTTTCCCCCCAACACCCCAAAACATCTCAAGACATCAATTCTTCCACTCTCTCAGGACCCCACCAAGCAGCGACCTGCCTCTCCACGGGATTCATTACCATTAATTTATTCATTTACCTAATTAACAACCCACCCAGCACCTCCAGCATCCCCCAGCACCTCCATCCCCAGATTCCCCCCTGGGCTGGATGCTCAGCAGCCGCCCCGTCCCCCTGCCTGGCCGTGCACGTGGCTCCAATCTCTTTTCCAGGCGCAGGTTTTTGGGTTCAGCCCTGCTCTCTGCGCTCCCTATCAGGATATCCAGCTGTTTGTTTTAATGGCCGGAAAGGTAGAGCTCTCCCTGCTCGATAGCCATCGCCTGCAGCGAGGTGGAAACAACGGCCTGGGGCTGCTCCCTGGCCCCGAGGCTGCTGCAGGGGATTTTCGTGCTCTGTCGCCGTCCCCACATCCTGTGGCCGGACCCTGCCCTATCCTGAAGCTCACACGGGTCGTGCCGGGGCTTCCCGCTGGGAAAACAGGAGCCTCCCGCCGAGCTCAGCTCCAAAAGGTCCTTTGGAAATGCCAGAACCCACCTGGGAGCTGCTCCTGCCCGGCTCTGCCTCCGAGGGACGCTCCACACCTCTCACTTATTTGTTTTTCATTCCTTGTGGTTTCTCCCCCTGCCGAGGCTCTTCCCAGCCCAGCTCAGGCACGGCAGGAAAAGCTCCCACCCTCCCAGGCAAGGGGACAGCAGGACCCTCAGCTGTGCCACTGCTGTCCCTAGCTCCCCAAGGACTCACCTGCAGATTTTGCCCTCCAAAGCCTCTCTGTGTGGAAAGTTTTGCCCCCAGCCCTCTCTGGGTTGAAGTTTTGCCCCCAAAGCTACTCTGCATTGAAATTTTGCCCCCAGAGCTTCTCTGGATGGAAGTTTTGCCCCCAAAGCCACTCTGGGTTGAAGTTTTGCCCCCAAAGCCACTCTGGGTTGAAGTTTTGCCCCCAAAAGCCACTCTAGGTAGGAGGTTTTGCCCCCCAGCCCTCTCTGGGTTGAAGTTTTGCCCCCAAAAGCCACTCTGGATGGAGGTTTTGCCCCCTCTGGCCCCTCTGGCTCCTGGCAGGTCAGCCCCACATCCCCCTCTGAGCTGCCCACTCTGGGCACTGCTGGTGCAGGAGCTTCCTTCACCTCCCCTCTTTTCCACCCCAGCCCATTTTCAGAAATCTGGCCGTGCTGTAGCCCAGGTACCCAAACCTCCTGCCCCCAGCACAAGCTGTGCCGGAGATTTTCCACACACACACAGCCGCCACCGTGCCTCAGTTTCCCTCCTTGCAAAGCTGAGCTCAGAGCTGAGCCAGGCTTAGAGCCGGGCCTTGAATTCACAGCCATTTCAGAGTCACTGGGCTGGGGTTTTTTACCTCCCCTTGGCTTCTCCTTCCCACCAGCACCTTTCACAGCAGCTCCCATTAATTACCCATTAATTACCCATTAACGGAGCCCCGTGCAGGTGCTCAGGGGGGGCTCACGGCCACTGCCCCGGCCCTGGGGGCTGCTCTGGCTGCTTGGCACGGGGCTGGCAAAGGAGAAGTGAAACCTGGCCCTGCCCCAGCCGGTGAGAGCCGCGCTCAGCGCTGCCCCAGTGGCACTCCCAGGTAAATAAACACGGGCTCGGGCCCGCCGCCAGCCAGGGAAGGGACTTTGTTTTTGTTGTTTTTTAAATTTTCTTTTTTGTGTCTGAACTTTCTGGGCTGCTATTTCAGGCATAATTAGGGCGATTCAGGCTGCAGAGCCCTTCCTGCCCTTCCAGCTCGGGAAGGGGGTTGGGAGATGTGAGGGCCGCCTTGTCTCCAGACATCTGCTCTCCTGCTTCAGTTCCCAAAGCCTGGCCCTGGGTGTCTGTGCTTCCCGCCCACCATCCTGGGGGAAAACAGGCGAACTGGGGCAATCTGCAGTGCAGGGAGGGTTTGGAGGAGCTGGGATGCCTCTTGTGCATCCTTCAGGAGCTTGAAATAGAGCTGCTGACAGCGAGGTTTCGGGAGCGGGCGCTCGCAGCATCCAGTGCTGGTGATCCAGGTCACGGAGGGATGGGCGTGTGTGTCCCAATGGCATGGCCACCACAGGCTCCTTCCACAGCTTCTGCAGGCTCAGGGTGTCCCGTGGGTGACAAGGGACATGGAGGTGGCTGGTGGTGTCCCAGCCTCCCTCCCGGATCCCTCCCGCCGGGATCCTCTCCTCATTTGGTGCAGCTGGGCTCCATCAGAGCTCCTTCTCCCCCCTGAAGTTTTCCTTCCCGACCAGCACAGCCATTTCCGATGGGAACACTTCTAATCATGAGTCCAAGCAGTGCAGTAATTCCTGGACTCATTATTTATCCTGATTTAAAGCCAACCCAGCAGCCAGCACACGGTGCCGTGACCTCCACCAGTCCTCCCTCGCTGATTGGGGGTCCATCGTCCATCCCAGGAGTGTCCCTGCCCCTCGGTGACATTGGCCCTGCTGGGGACACCCTGGTGGCTGCTGCAGCCTCATCAGGCTCTGCTCTGTTCCCAGATTGCCTCTTCAAAGTGTGTCCCATGAACCGCTACTCTGCCCAGAAGCAGTACTGGAAGGCCAAGCAAACCAAGCAGGACAAGGACAAGATCGCCGACGTGGTGCTGCTGCAGAAGCTCCAGGTGAGCAGGAGCGAGGAGCCCAGAGCTGGCAGTGCCCACCAGCTGGCTGGCTGATGGCATCCAGACCTCTGGTGATGCTGGTTTGGGATTTCCAGCTGTGTTTTTCCCCTTGTCCCCTGCCCAGCCATGGCTGTGTCACCCTCCTGGTGCTTCTTCCTGTGGCAGAGGAGCTCTGTGAGTGCAGCCCTGCACCCTGGGGCACCCCAGGGCACCCTTAAGCACCCCAGGACAGTCCTCAACACCCCAGAGCACACTTCAGCATTTCAGGACACCCAGGGCACCCCAGAGCACCTTTCAGCACCCTGGGACGCCCCTCAGCACCCCAGGACACCCCTCAACCCCTTGGGACACCCACATAGGAGGGAGCCCTGCTTCCAGGACGTGCTCCAAAGGGCTGGGGAAGGGAAAAGCTCCCGTTGGCTTCCCCCAGCTTTGGCCAGGGCCCACATCAAACATTGCACAACGGCCTCAGGCAGCTGGCGAGGCCCCGCCGATGATTCATAAAACCGAGGCTGGGGAGAGATTTCACTAAATCATCTCATCGGGCCTCCAGCCCAGCCCCAGCCCCGCCATCCCCAGCTCTGCCTCGGGCAGGGGGGGCTGAGCAGTGCCAGGACAGGGTGTTCTGCCTGGAGGTGCCAGGGCAGGGTCAGTGCCTGCTCCGTGCCCAGCCCTGCGTGGTCACTGGCACACAGAATCCCCATTTTCCTGCTCCCCTCAGCCAGGCTTGTAACGTCACAGCTGTCCTGGCCTCGAGTGGTCCCAGAGGCTCATTTCTGAGCCTGATTGATTGCACCTTGGTTAGGGCTTGTCTTAAAGAGGTTCTGCCATTTCCTGGCTCCTTTCTGCTGCTCCCGGTGTTTCCCTTCGTGGCCGGAGCTCAGCCCAGCCCTGCCGAGCTCTGCAGGCCCTGGGCTGCAGCCTGGCCCTCATCAGGGAGGTGAGAAACAGGCTGAGAACATCTCCCAGCCCACGGAGATGATTTCCTGAGGCAGGAGCAGCCAGGTCTGGAGTGGAGGAGCCCTGCCTGTGATGCCCGTGGTTGCCTTTCTAAGCTCGTGCCCCTCACTGCTGGGCTTCAGTGGGTTTAAACTCTGTTTTCTTCACACAAAACAGCTCAGACAGGCTGGGAGGGCTTTCCAGCCCCTCTGCTGATGTCCCCCAGCCCTCCCCAGTGCCCTGTGGGCATCCCTGACTGGGCTTGGGGACAGACCCTCCCCATCCAAGGGACAGTACGGGAGCATCAGCCCTGGGAACTCGAGTGCTTGGGGCAGCCAGCTGCCACTGCCAGCCCCCCGACTGCTGGCTCAGATCTGGAGGGAGATTTAGGATATCTGAGGTGCTGGATCTCCCATCAGAGCTGTGCTGCTCCCTGGGGTTGTTGATAAACTCCCAGAGCAGCATTGGTGTGGGATTTCTCGGGGTGGGTTTGTTCTGATGGCAGCAGTCACCATTGCAGGGTGACCCCAGGTGGCACCCAGAGCTCTGTGGAGATGGAGGGTGACCCCAGGTGGCACCCAGAGCTCTGTGGGGATGGAGGGTGACCCCAGGTGGCACCCAGAGCTCTGTGGGGACAGGTACCAGGCACATTCAGAGCCCTCATCTCCTTGAGCAGTCAGGACCTGCAGCCCCATCCTCCCTCCCAGTGCCAAGCCGTGATTCCAGATGTTTCCCAACTCCTCTGCCCTCAGGTGAAAGGGGTGAGAGAAGGATGGGAAAGCACAGAGGCTCTCCCAGCTCCATCCCTCGCTGTTTCCCATCTTCCCATCTCAGTTTTGGGGAGCCCTGGGCTGGAGCTGCCCGGGCCGTGCCCAGCCTGGCGCCGGGGCTGTCGGCGCTCCCTCGCCATTCCCAGATTTGCTGTGGGAGCAAATTCCTGCCTCGCTCCTCACGTGTCAACATCCCGTCACCGCTCTGAGTGCCAGAGCCAGAGTGGAAAATCTCTGTGGTTTTGGAGAGGGGCTGCTGAGCCTTCTTCACTCCTGGGGACACCTCCTGCAGCAGCAGGTCCAGGCCTGCTCCATCTCTGGGCATGGCACCGCTGGCACTCCGCCCTTGGCTGCTTGGCTTTGGTGCTGCCAAGAGCCCCCAGTGCCCACATCCCCTGTTCTGGGTGCTGCCAAGAGCCCCCAGAACCCACATCCCTTGTTCTGGGTGCTGCCAAGAGCCCCCAGTGCCCACATCCCCTGTTCTGGGTGCTGCCAAGAGCCCCCAGTGCCCACATCCCCTGTTCTGGGTGCTGCCAAGAGCCCCCAGTGCCCACATCCCCTGTTCTGGGTGCTGCCAAGAGCCCCCAGTGCCCACATCCCCTGTTCTGGGTGTTTGACCCCCATCCCCAGCCTGAGCCCAGCACCCTTGTTCGGTGTAACCCCAAAACCTGCTATCCTGGGGGAATTTTGGTGCCATTTTCGTCCCTATCCTAGTTTTTAAAGTCCTCCATGGAAAGCCCTCATGGCCTTCCCAGGGCTGGTCAAGGCCACACCTTGGCCCTGGGCTGAGCTCTTGGATGGGCCTGGGCTGTAATTCCTGGTTGAATTCATCCCTGCTGTGGCCCTGGGGACCACCCAGATCCCAGCCCATCCCAAAGCCAAGGCTGGGAGTGACCCTGCTGGGATTTGCTCCTGGGGAGGGAGGAGGGTGCTGCTCCACCCTGAGCTCTTCTCCTTTTGGAGCAGCACGCGGCCCAGATGGAGCAGAAGCAGAACGAGACGGAGAACAAGAAGGTGCACGGGGACGTGGTGAAGTACGGGAGCGTCATCCAGGTACGGGGGCAGCAGGGATCCAGCACGGATCAAACGTGGATCCAGCACGGATCAAACGTGGATCCAGCACGGATCAAACGTGGATCCAGCACGGATCAAACGTGGATCCAGCACGGATCAAACGTGGATCCAACACGGGTCAAACGTGGATCCAGCACGGATCAAACGTGGATCCAGCACGGATCAAACATGGATCCAGCACGGATCAAACGTGGATCCAGCACGGGTCAAACGTGGATCCAGCACGAATCAAACGTGGATCCAGCACGGATCAAATGTGGATCCAGCATGGATTAAACATGGATCCAGCATGGGTCCACTATGGATCAAACATGGATCCAGCACAGATCAAACATAGATCCAGCAGGGATCAAACGTGGATCCAGCACAGATTCAGCACGGGTCCATCATGGATCCAGTGCAGGTCCAGCACAGATCTATCACGGGTCCAGCCCAGATCTGGCATGGGTCCAGCAGGGATCAAACATGGATCCAGCCCAGATCTAGAATGGGTCCAGCACAGATCTAGAACAGGTCCAACATGGATCCATCACGAATCCAACATGGATCCAGCACAGATCCAGCAGAGATCCAACATGGATCCATCACGGATCCAACATGGATCCAGCACAGATCCAGCACATCTGGGAAGGCTTGGTGGTGCCTTGGGGGCTGCAATTCTCATCTCCCCCACCCTTGGCTCCTCCAGCTGCTGCACATGAAGAGCAACAAGTACCTGACGGTGAACAAGCGGCTGCCGGCGCTGCTGGAGAAAAACGCCATGCGGGTGACCCTGGATGCCACCGGCAACGAGGGCTCCTGGCTCTTCATCCAGCCCTTCTGGAAGCTCAGGAGCAACGGGGATAACGTGAGCACAGGGCCCAGCAGTCCCTGAAGGAGTGTGCAGAGAGCTCCGTGCCTGGGCTCGGCTCCACACCCAGGTCTCATCCTCCTGCCCTTTTCCCATTTTGCTCCCCAGGTAGTTGTGGGAGACAAAGTCATCCTGAACCCCGTGAACGCCGGGCAGCCGCTGCACGCCAGCAACTACGAGCTGGCTGACAATGCTGGCTGCAAGGAGGTACAGGAGGGGCTGGTTTTTTCCTTCTTTTTTCCTTTTTTTTCCTTTGTCCTGGGGTCCTGACCGTGTTCTCTTGCTCTGTAGGTGAACTCGGTCAATTGTAACACCAGCTGGAAAATCAACCTGTTCATGCAGTTCTGTGACCACATGGAGGAAGTGCTGAAGGGGGTAAGGAAGGAGGTTTGGCTGCATGGACCCGACAGGCTCTGGGGGGCAGGACGTGTGAGCAGCCACCTGGCGCTGTGACAAGGGCACAAAAGAGCTGCTGCCTTCAGGGCTGTAATTCCTGCTTGAATTCATCACCTGGAGAACAGCACAGTGAGGCGGAGCGGGATATTTTAGGATCTGCTGGCAGCAGGGAGCTGAGGGCACAAATTACCGACCTCAGGGTGTTGAATTGACTTTTGGGGACAGCCCCACGCAGTGCCAGCAGTGGCCTCTTGTGCAGGGACAATTCCAGCTGCTCAGCCATGCAGCAGGGTGGCTGTTGCCTGGGAAAGGAACTTTCCCTGCTGAGCTATTGTTCAGGGCCTGAAGTCCTCCAGGAAGCAGCTGGATGGATGTGGATTGTTGGGATCTTGCAGCCCTTCATCCCCAGGCCCTGTGCTTATCCCAGCTTCCCACATCCTCCTTCCCGGGGTGTTAATGCCTTAAACAGATCCATGAGCAGAGCCTCTGCCTGCTCCAGGGCTGGAAAGTTATGGATTCACATCCATTTATCCCCTGGGGGTGGAAGCAGAAGGTCACTGCATGGATAAGGGGAGTGATGGCAATGCAGGGTGCCTGTGCCCTGTCCTCTGGGCTCAAAGGAGCATTTGAGCTGCCTGGGGCAGGTTTTAGTAGAGCTCCAGGAGGTTGGGTGGGAAGAGGTGACAGTCCCCCTGGTCCCCAGGGTTCCACAGTCCTGCCATGCAGCTGGGAGCTGTGTCCAGGAGGAATCCTGTCCTCTTTGCAGCATGAGGGGTCACAAGAGGAGATGGCATTGCAGGAGAGTCATGGAGAAATTTCTCCACTGACTGAGTGGTTAAACATGGGAACAGGCTCCCCAGGACAGTCACCATCCCTGGGAGTGTTCCAAAATGAGCAGACAATCACTTCAGGATACGGTTTGGTGGGCATGGTGGTGAAAGATTGGATTTAATCATCTTGGAGGTCTTTTCCAACCTGAACGACTCCAGGATTCTTTGACCCTGACCCTCACCCTGTGTCCTGGTGCAGGGGGATGTGGTGAGGCTGTTCCACGCTGAGCAGGAGAAGTTCCTCACCTGTGATGAGTACAAGGGCAAGCTGCACGTCTTCCTCCGCACCACCCTGCGCCAATCTGCCACCTCGGCCACCAGCTCCAACGCCCTGTGGGAGGTGGAGGTGAGCAGGGAGGGTATGGAGGGGCTGTTTGGAGCTGTCCCAGCCCCTGCTGTGCTGTGGCTGAGCTCTCCCCTGCCTCTCCCAGGTGGTTCACCACGACCCGTGCCGAGGGGGAGCCGGGCACTGGAATGGCTTGTACCGCTTCAAGCACCTCGCCACGGGCAACTACCTGGCAGCAGAGGTAAGGGGGGGGCAGAGGGGTGCAGGAACGTGCCCTGGGGCTGTGGCACCCCTTGCAAAGGCAGTGCCCACCTCGGGCAGGGAGTGATGCCCAGCGTTTCCTCTGGTCCTCTCCAGTTTGCTCCGGGAGCCCCTGTGACTCCTCCTTGCTGGCAGGAGATGTTGACACCTGACCACCATCATCATTTACCTGGTTTAGGACCAAAGTTTCCCCCCTGAAATCCCCCAGTGAAGGGGATCACTTGCTCAGATGGCTGGGTTTGGCTCCTTTTCTGGCCCAGGGGGACAGGAGAGGGTGGCTGGGGCGTTTCTGTGCTCACCCCATGCCAAGGGACTGACTGGCACAGCCCAGTGCATCAGAAGTAGGATGTGACTCATCCTGCTGTCCTCACCTGGCAGAGGGTGGGGGCAAAATCTGAGTCTGGAAGCACCATCTGCCAGGTTTTTCTGCTCCCTTTTAAGGCCAGCTCGAGGCCTCCTGATTGAGGCACAAAGGAATCATTGCACTTGGATTCTGGGGTGTGTCTGGCACTGCCAGCACCGAGGGCTGTGCTCTGCTGCCAGGGCAGCTGGGACATCCTGGGGATGCTCCCCAGCTCCCAGGACCTTTCCATCACTGCTGGATGGAAACCAGCAGACACTGGGGCTCTGAAATGAGTGCTTTAAACCCAAAGACACTCTGTTAACACTTGAAGAGAAAAGAAGATCTCAGACTGAGCCCATCCTGGGCTGGTGCTGCTCACTGGGAGCTCAGCCTGGAGTCTCCAGGGAGTTCTTGCTGCCACACAGAGCCCAGGTTGGCTCCCCTGGGCTCCCCCATCCTCCTCCCAGGGCTGGGACACCGTGCACTGGGCGCAGGTCACATCCTCCAGCCCCACCCGGGCAGGTTTCCCTCTCTGCTGTGTTCAGGGAAGGCAGGAACAGGGATCCCACACCATCTCCAGGGGTTTGGAGGGACTGAGCAGGAGGACTGACAGCTGCTTTTCATCTCCCTCTTTAACTTTTCAGGAAAACCCAAGTTATAAAGGAGACGTGGCTGAGCCCAAAGCAGCGCCCACGGTGAGCAGAACCGCTGCTGCCGCTGCCCCAACCACGCCAGCTCTCAGCCAGGGCCTGAAAACAGGGAAATGCCCCAAAACAGAGCCCTCTGAGGGGACTATGGCCGAGTTTGTCCCACGGTGCCAGCCCAGCATCCCCTGCCCTGCACTTAGAGCAGTGTCCCCACTGTGAGAGGGCCCTGCCAAAACCTCTCAGAGGGGTCCCAGTGCATGTTGGCTCCCCAGGCCATGGGGAAATGCTTGAGAGAGCTGGATGTTCAGGGGCTTTTCTGTGCTGTTGGTGAGGTTTGGATCAGGGGTGGCCTCGTAGCTCAGGTGCATCCATGCTGCTTGTGCTCCACTCATGTGAGGCTCAGCCCCAGCAAAGCTTCTGCTGCATCCCCCCGATGCCCTGGGCACAGGGGACCCCCAAGCCGGGCTCAGAGACCCCCTCCCCACCGTGCAGGGGGGCAGCAGCCGTGCCAGCCGCAGGAACACCGGGGAGAAGATCAAGTACAGGCTGGTGGCCGTGCCCCACGGCAACGACATCGCCTCCCTCTTCGAGCTGGACCCCACCACGCTGCAGAAGACGGATTCCTTCGTCCCACGGTAGGGCAGCGGGGTCGGGGTCAGGGAGGAGGCTGAGTGCTGGGGGAGGGCAGTGCTGGCGTGTCCCCGTGGCAGGACACTCTGTGGGGGTCACTCAGCAGGACATTGTGCTGTTGGCAGGAACTCCTACGTGAGGCTGCGCCACCTCTGCACCAACACCTGGATCCAGAGCACCAACGTGCCCATCGACATCGATGAGGAGAGGCCCATCCGCCTCATGGTACAGCCCTGCTCCCTCTTCCCTCCCTGGGCTTAATCCCTGCTCCCCGAGAGCTCTTAGGGTGCTCCTTCCCTCCCAGCACCCAGGGACTGAAACACCCTGGATGATCCCAAGGGGTGGGTGGACACCGGCCTGGAGCCCACCCCAGTCATCCAGAGCCCACCCCAGCCCCTCTGATGGGGACAAACTGGATCATTGATGTCAACAGGGGTGGTGGCAGATGGTGGGGACATGCCTGGCATGGCCCTGTCTGTGTGATGCTGCTTCTCTGTTGCTTCCCAGCTGGGCACGTGCCCCACCAAAGAGGACAAAGAAGCTTTTGCCATCGTCTCCGTGCCCGTGTCTGAGATCCGGGACCTGGACTTTGCCAACGACGCCAGCTCCATGCTGGCCAACGTGGTGGAGAAGATGAACGAGGGTTTCCTCAGCCAGAACGACCGGAGGTAAAAGGCCCCTGGGAGATGGGGCCGTGCTGGGCTCCTCCAAGGGCTCCCCAGCAGGACAGGGCCCCTGCCTGGTGCTGGTGCCAGTGCTGCCCTTGCTTCCCTGCCCACAACCCCAATCCACGCCTGCTTCTCCCAGAAGCCTGGCGAGGAAACTAGATAACGGCTCAGCCCCGCTCTGGCCCCTCCTAGAAAAATATCCTAGAAAAATATCTTAGAAAAATATCTGAGGGGCTGGGAGATGGCCCCACGATAGGGGCAGCCGCCTTAGTCACTGTATTATTTTTAGGTGGGTGGGTTCTTGGTGCTTCCTGAGCAAACACTGATCCCTGTGGGACAGAGCGAGTGGCTTCCGCCCTGCCAGCCTGGCCCACGGGGGTGACCACAGGGGTGACCACAGGGGCAGAGGCATTAAATGCAGAATCCCTGGTGTAAGCCACAAGCAAAGCCCCCCTGACATTCACCTTGGCCCATATAGGAACCATAGGGGCTGCAGATCCAGCCATTGACCTCCATCAGGGAGTGCAGGATCAGCCAGCAGCTCCCCTGGCAGTTTCTGAGGCTCTTTGGTCCCCAAAACCCACCAGCATCACTGCAGGGACCTGAGTTTGGGCAGGTGAGCAGCTCCTAGCCCACTCACCCCGTGTCCCTTTGCAGGTTTGTGATCCAGCTGCTGGAGGACTTGGTGTTTTTTGTCAGTGATGTCCCCAACAATGGCCAGAACGTGCTGGACATCGTGGTGACCAAGCCCAACCGGGAGCGGCAGAAGCTGATGCGGGAGCAGAACATCCTGAAGCAGGTGGGTGGCCCTGGGGCCCTGCATCCCAGCAAGGCTGGGACATGTCCTGTGGACATGTCCTGTCCTGCTCAGGGCCACTCTGGGGGCCAGAGGGATGGAAAACACCACAGGGAAGGGTCTGGCCTTCAGCTCATGCCACAGTGTCCAGCCATGCACGGGGGGCTGGTGTGGAGCAGGACACAGCCCTGATTTCTGCTTTTGGGCAGATCTTTGGGATCCTGAAGGCCCCTTTCAAGGACAAGGGCGGGGAAGGGCCCCTGGTGAGGCTGGAAGAGCTGTCGGACCAGAAGAACGCTCCCTACCAATACATGTTCCGCCTGTGCTACCGCGTGCTCCGGCACTCCCAGGAGGATTACCGCAAGAACCAGGTGCCGGGAGGGGACTCCCCATCCCTGTGGATCCTCAGGGGCGCAGGGGGACATCGCTCACAGCCCCTCTGTGCCCACTGCAGGAGCACATTGCCAAGCAGTTCGGGATGATGCAGTCCCAGATCGGCTACGACATCCTGGCCGAGGACACCATCACGGCCCTGCTGCACAACAACCGCAAGCTGCTGGAGAAGCACATCACCAAGACCGAGGTGGAGACCTTCGTCAGCCTGGTGCGCAAGAACCGCGAGCCACGGTGCGTGGGGGGCTCTGCGGGGCAAGAGGGGAAGGGGAGCCGTGGGGAGCCCCCCTCTCATGGCAGAGCTGCCTCTCCCCGGCAGGTTTTTGGATTATCTCTCGGATCTCTGCGTGTCCAACCACATCGCCATCCCCGTCACGCAGGAGCTGATCTGCAAGTGCGTGCTGGACTCGAAGAACAGCGACATCCTCATCAAAACTGAGTGAGTGGTTGAGGGAGAGGTTTTCCACATCAGGGGTGTGTTGTGGGGTGGTTGTCAGGCACCCACCAAGGCCTCACACTCTGCAGCTGGAGAGAGGAGAGAAAATGTATCGAAGGGTTCATTGGTCAGGATAAGAACCAGGAGAAATCACTCCTCAAATACAATCACTGGCAAAACAGGCTCTAGTCAGGGATATGAATTAAGTTTATTCTTAACTAAATCAGAGCAGCATAATGAGAAGATAAATAAAACCTTTACACCTTCTCCCCACCCTACAAGAAACCCACCACAGGATGGGCCTGGTCCCACTGAAGCTCCATCACCTCCTGAGGTGCAGCCCCTCCATCCATGGGAGCATCTCCAGATTTTCCCTTTCCTGTCCCAGGCTGAGGCCAGTGAAGGAGATGTCCCAGACCCACGAGTACCTGAGCATTGAGTACTCAGAAGAGGAGGTCTGGCTCACCTGGACAGACAAGAACAACGACCACCACGAGAAAAGCATCCGGCAGCTGGCACAGGAGGCCCGGGCTGGCAATGCCCACGATGAGAACGTCCTCAGCTACTACAGGTGATGCTCCTGTGGCACCTCCTCTCCAGCTGGGGCTGTGAGGGTTGCACGGCCTCACTCCCTCTCCCCTCACCCCTGGGCAGGTACCAGCTGAAGCTCTTTGCCCGCATGTGCCTGGACCGCCAGTACCTGGCCATCAAGGAGATCTCCCAGCAGCTGGGGGTGGACCTGATCTTCCTGTGCATGGCAGATGAGATGCTGCCCTTCGACCTGCGTGCCTCCTTCTGCCACCTCATGCTGCACGTGCACGTGGACAGGGACCCCCAGGAGCTGGTGATGCCTGTGAAGTTTGCACGGCTCTGGACGGAGATCCCCACAGCCATCACCATCAAAGAGTGAGACACACCAGGGCTCGGGATGGCTCTGAGGGACAGGGCAGGGCAGTGACAGATGCTGTGGCAGGGGAGTGTTTGGGGAGTGACCTGGGTGGGTTTGAGCCCTCAGAAGGAAGTGGGCTCCATCTGTCACAGCATCACTGCTGGTCACGATGGCTCAGGAGCCACCTGGACAGCACTCCTGCCAGCTGGGTGCGAGGACACCCACTGTCCCCAGCTCACCCCGATGTGTCCCCGTGCAGCTATGACTCCAACCTCAACACCTCGCGTGATGACAAGAAGAACAAGTTTGCCAGCACCATGGAGTTCGTGGAGGACTATCTCAACAACGTGGTGAGCGAGGCCGTGCCCTTCGCCAACGAGGAGAAGAACAAGCTCACCTTCGAGGTGCGGCACCTTGCAGGGTGTGACACGGTCTGGCTGCCGCTGCCCCTGCAATGTCCCTGTCCCCCACCATGGATTCTCCTGCTCAGCACCAAGCAGGGTGAGGTCTGGAGCTGCCTTGTCCTTCCCCAGGTCGTCAGCCTTGCCCACAACCTCATCTACTTCGGCTTCTACAGCTTCAGCGAGCTGCTGCGCCTGACACGGACCCTGCTGGGCATCATCGACTGTGTCCAGAACCCTCAGCTGATGATGCAGGCTGTCTACAATGATGAGGTGACAGGTGAGTCCCTGTCCATGGCCAGGGAGGTGTTTTCCGTGGTCTGCCCAGTGTTTTCCATGGTTTGCCCAGTGCTTTCCAGTTTTGGTGGTGAGAAAACCGGACACTGGTTTGCTGATGTGGCTGGGTGTGCAGTAGGACATGGGCTGGCGAGCCCTTGGCTATGCCAAAAGAAATATTTGGTGCCTTCTGCTCATTATCTGATTAAGTTTAGAGCATTTTCCATGGTCCTCTGCCACCTCCCTCTCCACCTACACTAACTGTGGCTGCCTCTGCAGGGAAGAACGTGCGGAGGTCGATCCAGGGCGTGGGGCAGATGATGTCCACCATGGTGCTGAGCAGGAAACAGTCCATCTTCAGCCCCCCCAGCCTCAGCACCGGCTCTGCCCCGGAGCAAGTGGACAGAGGGAGGAGCATTGAGAACGAGAACATTGTGGTGATGGAGACCAAGCTGAAGATCCTGGAGATCTTGCAGGTTGGAGCCAAAGGGGTGGTGGGACCTGTGGGATGGGGGTGTGTAATGTGATTTTCTCAAGGAGGGGCACAGTTGATGTGAAGAGGGCACTCAGTCACTTCTGGTTTCTCCTTCCCTGCTACTTCCAGTTCATCCTGAACGTGCGGCTGGACTACAGGATCTCCTACCTGCTCTCTGTCTTCAAGAAGGAGTTTGTGGAGGTTTACCCCATGCAGGACAGCGCAGCTGATGGGACAGCTCCAGCCTTTGACTCCACAAGTAACTCTCCCACTTTGCTCCTGGTACACCCCCAGCTCAGCAGACCCCAGGGGCTGGGAGGACACAGGTGGCAGAGGTGACATCTCCAGCAGAAGTGACATCTCCAGCAGCTGCTGCTGGCAGGGGGCAGGGAGGGGTGGACTCTGCGTTTTGGTGGGAACAGGATCAGGGAGCTGGGTTGGTTCCTGCCAAGACACAGGGCTGGCATTGTCCACCCTTGTCACTCCCTTCCTCTCCCTGCAGCCGCAGCCATGAACCTGGACCGGATCGGCGAGCACGCCGAGGCCATGTTTGGTGTGGGGTGAGTCCCTGCCCCCCATAGCTCCCCTGGCCTCAGGGCCCTTCCCCTTCTGTCCATCCCAGCCAGGATGGGAGCTGCAGGTGATGAGCAGGATGAGGCTCTAAGGGCTCTAAAGCTGTCCCCATCAGCCCCTGAGCTCCGTGTTAATGCCCAGCCCTTCCATCCCGCCCCAGGAAGTCGAGCAGCATGTTGGAGGTGGATGACGAGGGAGGGAGGATGTTCCTGAGGGTGCTGATCCACCTGACCATGCATGACTACCCCCCACTCATCTCCGGCTCCCTGCAGCTCCTCTTCAAGCACTTCAGCCAGAGGCAGGAGGTCCTGCACACCTTCAAACAGGTGACCTGAGGGGACCTGGAGATCCCACGCCTGGCTGTGGGTGGGGGACGTGGCATGGATCTTTGCTCTTTCCTTGGGAAGGAGATCTGGGAGTGGGATTTGGGCTCCAAACTGGAAACCCCTGGGAATGTCGCTGCAGGTTCAGCTCCTGATCTCAGCCCAGGATGTGGAGAACTACAAGGTGATCAAGTCAGAGCTGGACAAACTCCGCACGATGGTGGAGAAATCAGAGCTCTGGGTGGACAAGAAGGGCAGCACCAAAGGGGACAGCACAGGGGAGGGGAACAAGAAGGAGAAGAAGGAGGTGAGAGCCCTGAGCAAGACCCTGGGATCCAGGGTGGGGAAGGAGTGGGAGGCAGGGGGGCAGCTCACCTTAATCCAACACCTGATGCCTCTGGATGGGCTCAATGGGGAGGCTCCAGAGGGTCCTGTTGGGGGTGGCTGGAGGGGCACAGTGTGACCCCAGTGCTGTTGTGTCCCCTGCAGCATGGTGCTGATGAGGAGGTCATTGCTCCAGGAGAGAAGAGCAGTGAGAACTACCAGATCGTGAAGGGGGTGAGTGAGACCAAACCCTGGTGCACCAGCGGGAAGGAAAGGGGCAAAATCCTGGGGGGGATTTCCAAGTTCTGCTGTGCTTCAGTAGAAACAAGTCCAAGCCTGGCTTGCTCCTGCCAGCTCAGCACGGGGAAAAGCTGTCACATCCTTGCACTGGGGGGACTGGAGGGGACTGGGTGGGTGACAGCTGTGAGGGCTCTGCATGGTGCTGAGGGGGGGCTGAAATTTGTGAGCAAAGCAGGGAACACCCAGGAGGGAGCACATGGAATGCAAACCAGCCCCAGTGCTGGTGGCCATCCTGAGTGGCTCCAGGCTCAGGCCCTGCCCACCATGGTCCCTCTGTCCCCAGATCCTGGAGCGGCTCAACAAGATGTGCGGGGTGGGGGAGCAGGTGCGCAAGAAGCAGCAGCGCCTGCTGAAGAACATGGACGCCCACAAGGTGATGCTGGACCTCCTGCAGATCCCCTATGAGAAGGTGGGTGGACAGAAACCAACTGGTCCTGAGTGTCCAGGGCAAAGGGGGCACATGGGGACCCCCCCTGAGTGGCCTCTTGCCACTCCCATCCCTCTCAGCTCTGCGTGTTTCTCCTCTGTCCCATCCTCAGGGGGATGCCAAGATGATGGAGATCCTCAAGTTCACCCACCAGTTCCTGCAGAAGTTTTGTGCTGGCAACCAGGAGAACCAGGCCCTGCTGCACAAACACCTCAACCTGTTCCTGACCCCGGGGGTAAGGAGAGGACACGGAGGGGCAGCAGCACAGGGAGGGAATTCTCTACCACTCCTGGGGCTGAGAGCACGGGATGGAAAAACCAGGAGGAGACAGCAGGCAGGGCAGGAGTTGGGGACAGTTCCTGCAGCCCCCTGACCTCACTCTGCCCCTCGTCCCCAGCTGCTGGAGGCAGAGACGATGCAGCACATCTTCCTCAACAACTACCAGCTGTGCTCGGAGATCAACGAGACGGTGCCGCAGCACTTCATCCACTGCGTGGCCACCCACGGCCGCCACGTCCAGTACCTCGACTTCCTGCACACCATCATCAAGGCCGAGGGCAAGTACGTCAAGAAGTGCCAGGACATGATCATGACTGAGGTGAGGACCTCTCCTGTGGGGCAGGAGGTGGGGGGGGAAGCAGGACAAGGCTCTTGGAACCCGCACCATTGGCTTCTTCCTTGAGAAGAGCCTTCCAGCCATGCTGGATCCTCCCTGGAACCAGCCAGCCCCAGTGCTGGGGACATCTTGAGTGGCCATCAACCATCTCCAGGGGCTCAATGCAAGGTCCAGGAGTCATTTTGGGAGTCCCACAATTTTTGATTGCACTGCAAATGCCTGGTTTTCCGTGTAAACACAAATCCCTGTCCCCCTTCCTGGCCACAACTGCTCATCCCCCACTGCAGAGGGGACACCATTGGCCTTGGAGGCTTCTGACCTTCCTTTTTCAGAGTGGTGACCACTGAGCACTGAGCACTGACCTTTCCCTGCAGCTCACCAACGCCGGGGACGACGTGGTGGTTTTCTACAACGACAAGGCTTCGCTGGCCACCCTGCTGGAGATGATGACAGCAGCCAGGGATGGGGTGGAGGAGAACAGCCCCCTGATGTACCACATCTCCCTGGTGGACCTGCTGGCTGCCTGCGCCGAGGGCAAGAACGTCTACACCGAGATCAAGTGCACGTCCCTGCTGCCCCTGGAGGACGTGGTGCGGGTGGTGACACACGAGGACTGCATCACAGAGGTACGGGGTGGCAGCCAGGAGGACACTGGGGCTCTGCACTGATTGTCCCTGATGGTGTCCCTGCCCCTTTCCCCCTCCCTGACAGGTGAAGATGGCCTATGTGAATTTTGTCAACCATTGCTATGTGGACACGGAGGTGGAGATGAAGGAGATCTACACCAGCAACCACATCTGGACCCTCTTTGAGAACTTCACCCTGGACATGGCCCAGGTGTGTGGGGAGGGTTGGGTGGGAAGGACACGGCAGTGGTGGCTTGGATGAGGACAGGGTGGTGTCACCAAGGCTCCCTTGAAGCCTCCTGCAGGGCATGGATACACATGTGGGACCTCATAGAGCTGCCACACTTGGGGCTGGGGAGTGGTCAGGGCTGTCTGCTCTGACCACAGGAGCTGTGTCACTGGCCACATCCCTCAGCTCAGTGTGGTCCCAGCAGCCTCTGGGCAGACACGAGCTGGCCCTGGTGCCATCAGCGTCCTCCCTGTCCTGACAGATGTGCAAGAAGAGGGAGAAGCGCCTGCCAGACGCCACCCTGGAGAAGTACGTGCTGACGGTGGTGCTGGACACCATCAACGCCTTCTTCAGCTCGCCCTTCTCAGAGAACAGCACCTCCCTGCAGGTGACAAGGGTGGGCAGGGTGGCAGGGGGAGGCTCAGCCAGACCCCCAAAGCACGGTTTGGATGTGTGTGCTGACACTCCTGTCTCCTCCAGACCCACCAGACCATCGTGGTGCAGCTCCTCCAGTCCACCATGAGGCTGCTGGAGTGTCCGTGGCTGCAGCAGCAGCACAAGAGCTCGGTGGAGTCCTGCATCCGCACGCTGGCCATGGTTGGTAAGGAGCCACTGCTGTGCCCAGGGGACAGGGACACCCTGGGCTGTCTCTGCCCAGCAGTGAGCAGGACACCCTGTCCCTCCTGTGGGGGTGGCAGGACACCACGGTGAGGGGCTGCCAGCTGGGGCATTCAGCTCAGGGGTGGGCTTTTTTAGAGCTTCATCTCAGCATTCCCAGGATAATGTGAGGATAACCAGAGCCTGGGCGCTCCCTGGTGTGTCCCTGCCCGGACACAAAGCCAACACTGACAGTGGTTTTCCCTGGCCAGGGCTTTGCCCTCGGTGTGCAGCTGCCTGACTCAGGCTGAGGGCTGTTAGCACTGAGTCACCGTGGAAAGGATTGCTGGTGGCTGAGCTCTGGGTGGGGATTTCCCTTTGGAATTCCAGGCAGGGTGCTTGCAGCCTCCCCAACCAAAAACTGGAGCTGGGGCCAGTTTCCACCCTGTGTGGGGCTGTGGGTGTTGGGATGTGTGGGAACACTCCAGGCCATACTGCCCTGGAGGAGTTCACTGGTGTATTTACCCCAAATCTCTGCTGCAAATGAGTTGAACACTGGTGATGGGGTGCCCAGACAGGGTGGTGGGACCCAGCTGGGTGGTGGCTGTGCCAACCCATCCCCGTGTCCCGCAGCCAAGAGCCGCTCCATCGCTCTGCCCATGGACCTGGACGCCCACGTGAGCTCCCTGCTCAACAGCAGCTCCACCAGCACGGTGCAGAGGAACACCTCGAGCTACAAGGCAGCCACACGCACCTTCCCCCGTGTGTCCACCACCCCCAACCAGTGGGACTACAAGAACATCATCGAGAAGCTGCAGGTACAGGACAGGGCGTGGCTGGGCTCAGGGGGCAGGAGGGTGCTGGCATGGCAGGGTCCCTCTCCCGTGTGTCCCCTGGCTCTGAAGGGGATGCTGTGACTTGCAGGACATCATCAACGCCCTGGAGGATCGGCTGAAGCCGCTGGTGGAGGCCGAGCTGTCGGTGCTGGTGGATGTCCTGCACCGGCCAGAGCTGCTCTTCATGGAGGGGACGGAGGCGTTCCAGCGCTGCGAGAGTGGGGGGTTCCTGTCCAAGTGAGGCTGGGTTGGGTCTGCCCTGGGCGAGCTGGGGGTGCTGGGAAGGGTTTGGGACCCTCACCATGGGTGGGCTGTGCATCCCTGTGTGCCTGCAGCTGGAGGGGTGATGGGGTGGTTCCCCCTGGGATGCCCAGGTCCCTCCCAGCTGTGTGACAATGGCTTTGCTGTGCCAGGCTGGTGCAGCACACCAAGGACCTCATGGAGACGGAGGAGAAGCTCTGCATCAAGGTGCTGAGGACGCTGCAGCAGATGCTGGTGAAGAGGAACAAGTATGGAGAGAGGGTGAGCAGCATGATCTGTGTCCATCCAGCCCCACTCCCAGGCTGGCAGAGCCCACCCTGGGCACCCAGGGGTGCTCAGCTGGTTCTGCTCTGGCCCCAGCCTTGGCATGGGGACACTGGTGACATTTGTTTGCCTTGGCAGGGCAACCTGCTGCGGAAAATGCTCATGAACAATTACCTGCAGAACAAGAGGTCCAGCTCCAAGGGGGAGATGGGGGATGCTGCTGGGGGAGGTGAGTGCCTCTCTCCTTCCCCTTCCCCTCAAACTCCCAGCTCCCAAACAGCGATGGGACCAGGTCTGTGGCTGGTTGCCATGTCCCAGCTCCACAGGAGCAGAGGATTTGGGGAGGTGAAGGGATGGCACTGAGAGTGGTGGAGCTGTGCTGGCTGTGCTACCACAGCATCACATCCCTCCTGTCCTCTCACACAGGCCAGGACCAGGACTGGTCAGCCATCGCTGCTGTCCAGTGCCGGCTGGACCGTGAGGGGGCCACCAAGCTGGTGGCTGACCTCATCATGAACACCAAGAACGAGAAGATCTTCCAGGAGAGCATCCTGCTGGCCATCCGCCTGCTGGATGGAGGCAACACCGAGATCCAGGTGCTGAGGGGGATTGGGCAGCCAGGAGTTGATGTGGGCAGGGTGAGGGTCCAGTGCTCAGCCCTGGGCAGTGGGTTTGGCCAAAACACCTCTTGTTTGTGCTGAAATCTTATGATTTGGGTTTCCCAGCTCCATGGCTGGATGAAAGGCTGGAGGCTGTGGGAGGGGCAGGTGGTTCCAGGTTGTTTCTGGAGTTCTGCTGATGCCCTCTGCTGGGAATTCCTAAAATGGCTCAGGGCTGCAGCGCTTGTGGGGGACCTCCAGGGTTATCCCAGACCCTCTGTCACAGGGAAGCTGAAAAATGGTGTGTGCAAAACCCAGTGGGGCTCCAGCAAAAATCGGGTTATCCTGGGCAATGCCTGCAGTGCTGAGCCTGCTGCCCAGAGGGACTGGCAGGGACACTTTGGACGCCGTGGTGGGGACCTGAACGAGTGTCCTTTCACCAGAAATCCTTTTACAACCTCATGACAAGCGACAAGAAGTCCGAGAAGTTCTTCAAGGTCCTGCACGACCGGATGAAGAAGGCGCAGCAGGAGACCAAGTCCACGGTGTCGGTGAACATGAGTGACATCGGGAACAAACCCCGCGAGGACAAGGACGAGCCAGACCCTGGCACCAAAGGTACAGGGCTGTGTCCCCTTGTCCCCTCAGGAAGGCCAGCACCAGCTTGGTGACAGCCTGAGCTGAGGAGGGGACAATTCCTATGGTGGTGTTCACAGGGGGTCTCAGGATGAGGGAAGAGATGAGAATGTTGACTCTTAAGTTTTAGAAGGTTTGATTTATCATTTTATGATATATATTATATTAAAACTACACTAAAAGAATAGAAGAAAGGATTTCATCAGAAGGCTGGCTAAGAATAGAAAAAGAATGATAACAAAATCTTGTGACTGACCAAGACAGTCTGGACAGCTGGACTGGGATTGGCCATTAATTAGAAACAACCAGATGAGACCAATCACAGATCCACCTGTTGCATTCCACAGCAGCAGATAATCATTGTTTACATTTTGTTCGTGAGGCTTCTCAGGAGAAAAAAATCCTAAGGAAAGGATTTTTCATCAAACATGTCTGTGACACATTCCCTCCAGGACGAGGAGACACCTTCCTGCTGCCCGGCACCCCGACGCGGTACCCGATGGCCGTGGGGTTCCGCAAGGGCCACGAGCCCGGGGAGCAGGGCCAGAACAACGAGATGGGGGTGACAGTGCTGATCATGGAGCCCATCCTGCGCTTCCTGCAGCTGCTCTGCGAGAACCACAACCGGGACCTGCAGGTGGGTGCTGGGGCTCTGGGGTCCTGGGGGGTCAGCTCTGGGCTTGGGCTGGGGGAAGGTTGGAAACAACACCACGTGGACACGCTGCTGTTCTCAAGGTAAAAGGGGCACTTTATTTTCTGACTCTAGCATTTAGAGATTTCCAAAAGTGACCCTGGATTGGAGGGTGACAGTGCCACCTCTCCAATGACACTGGGCAAACCAATGGTTCATCAATTTTTTCCTCCTCTATAAAAGAATGCAAAACAATAAGTTATTTACAGAAAGTGGGGGAGAAAGTTTGTTACAAGGATGTAAACATCAGAAGGCTTAAAGAATCTTAAAAAACCAGGGTGACAGTTGGGATCTGCCCCAGTTTGGCCTCAAAATTCTGTGGCACCCAGCAGCTCTGTGCCTCAGTTTCCCCATGTGCAGTGCTCCATTCATCTTGGGGTTGTGGGAGGAGTTCATGGCAGGAGTGGCTGTGGGACTGAGGTCTGTATGTTACAGGGGCAGTCCCAGCCCAAATGTCCTTCAAACTGCAGCTGGAGGGGTGTGAGGAGAGAGGGATTGGGACCCCATTGCTGGGCTCTGCTCCACAGAACTTCCTGCGGTGCCAGAACAACAAAACCAACTACAACCTGGTGTGTGAGACGCTGCAGTTCCTGGACATCATGTGTGGCAGCACCACGGGCGGGCTGGGGCTGCTCGGCCTCTACATCAACGAGTACAACGTGGCTCTCATCACCCAGACCCTGGAGACCCTGACCGAGTACTGCCAGGGGCCCTGCCACGAGAACCAGGTCTGGGGTCCTTCCCCAAACCTCGTCACAGACCGGGGGGAATGGGGGGGAAGCAGGGACAGGTTCTGGGTTCAGAGTGTGAGCAGGAGGAGAACGTGGGCAGCAGAGGTCACAGAGCTCCTGCACAGGTCACCAGCTGCTGCTTGGCTGCCAGATGGGGTGATGCAGATGGGGGGGAAATAATTCAGTGTGTGAAGGGGTCCTTTGCAGGGAGAGGGGAGGTTTGGGGGCCCCGGGCTGCAGGCAGAGCAGTGCTTCAGACCAGGGCTGTGCTGGAGGGTGGAGCTGGGAGGACTGGCAGGATCTGTGGGATAACACACTCCCCAACTCCCCCAGAGCTGCATCGTGACCCACGAGTCCAACGGGATCGACATCATCACAGCCCTGATCCTAAATGACATCAGCCCCCTCTGCAAGTACCGGATGGACCTGGTCCTGCAGCTGAAGGTGCACAGAGGCCTGGGCTGGGGTGCTGGGGATGTGTCTGTGTGTCACTGCGTGTGTCACTGCGTGTGTCACTGCAAGGACTCACTGGCAGGGTCACGGGGTGTGCTGTGGGGTGAGGTTGTCACTGTAGAGGGGACCCTGCCTGTGTCAGACCCTTGGGCAGGGCTGGGGCATCTCCACCACACTCAGATGCCCCTGGAACACGAGAGTTGGGGGGGCACGGGATATTTCTGTCCACCCTGGGCAGTGGCAGGGCACAGCTCCCCTCACCAAGGGCTTCTCCTCACCAGGACAATGCCTCCAAGCTCCTCCTGGCCCTCATGGAGAGCAGGCACGACAGCGAAAACGCCGAGCGGATCCTCATCAGCCTCCGTCCCCAGGAACTGGTGAGTGCACTGGGAATGTCCCACTGAGCCCCCAGCCCACAGCTGCCCATCCTCTGCCCTGGGTCCTGCTGCAGTTCCTGCCTCCCCTGCCCCCCTGCTGCTCCTCCTGCCCAAATCCTGGCTGGAGGAGGCAGCAGGGAGTGGGGAGGGGCTCAGTGCCCCCGTGCTGCCTTGCAGGTGGATGTGATCAAGAAGGCCTACCTGCAGGAGGAGGAGTGTGAGAACGCCGAGGTTTCCCCCCGGGAAGTTGGACACAACATTTATATCCTGGCTCTGCAGGTAGGGAGCTGTAAAAGCATCCTGCCAGGCTGTGCTCACAGGTTGCACTTTTCCCTCCCTAATTATGCACATTTCCCTCCATAATTTTGCACATTTCCTCCAGGCAGATTGGCCTCCCTGGGGAGCCAAATGTGCCTTTGGCAGTGGGGAGCAGCCATGGCTTGCTGGCCATCCTGTGCCCCGTGTCCCCCTCCCGTGTGTGCTGGTGGCTGCCTGCCATTCTGTGCTCACTGTCACCACCCCTGTCCCCCTCCCAGCTCTCCCGACACAACAAGTCTCTGCAGCAGCTCCTGAAGCCAGTGAAGCGAATCCAAGAGGAGGAGGAGGAGGGAATCTCATCCATGGTATGGAGAGGCACAGCCCCCACAATCCGCCCTGATCTGAGGCTGTAAAAAGCCCCTGCAGAGCCCACCTGGGCTTTGTTCTTCAGGATTTGATGGATTTTGGTGTTCCCCAGGGGATTAAAGAGGGAGAGACACCTAAATGCCCTTTTAGCCAGAGGTAGAAGCCCAAAGGTGCGTGTGCCCTGCTGTGGGGTGACACAGGCTGGTGGCCCTGGGGGGGTCCTGCCCTTACCCACTCCCCCCTTCCCTTCAGCAAGGAAGGGCTGAGTCCTTTGCTACCATTCCTGGCCCAGGTACCTCAGATCCCGACAAGATTCAGCAGGAATGTGATTTCCCTGGGGGTTTTGTGAGCACTGGGTTGTAATTTGTGGATTAGCAGCACTTGGATGTAATTATTGCAGGGAATCGATTGTCTGTCACCGCGGGGAGCACTCGCACCCCTCACGGAAGCTTTAATTCATTTGCCTTTCCCTGAAAACCTCATCAGCTGTGGGAGATGTTGAGGCACGTTGTGGGAACAGTCAGATCCAGCTTCTGGCTGGATCCTCATCCTCTCCCTTTCCCTCTCCCCATCCAGCTCAGCCTTAACAACAAGCAGCTGTCGCAGATGCTGAAGTCCACGGCCCCGGTGCAGGAGGAAGAGGAGGATCCGCTGGCTTATTACGAGAAGCACACGTCCCAGATTGAGGCAAGACCTCCTGGCTGTTGGCTTTCCAGCCTGCCCCTGGCCCATGAATCCCACCTGGCTCCAGATGCCTCATGTCTGATTATTTTGCACCAGGAGCTGCCCCCTCTTCCCACGGCCATGCTGGCAGGAGCATTAGCTCCAGGAACTGAGGGATGAGCAGCCCCCTGGACCCTGCCCTTCTCTCCCAGCAGCAGTGGGATGCAGCTGATCCAGCAGCCTCATCCTTGGCATGGATCCCCCATTCCCACACTCCCACTTACTCCAGCCAGGGCTGCCTCTGCTGGGGGAACTTTGGAAGCTTTTAAATGAGGGGCTGACAATATTTGGGCCCTGTGGAGCAGGGAGGAGGAGGGGGAAGGCACAGCTGGATGTGGGAAGGAGGAAAAAACCACAGCAGGGCAGGATGTGAGGGCTCTGCATCCTGCAGATCGTGCGGCTGGACCGGAGCATGGAGCAGATCATCTTCCCTGTGCCTGGGATCTGTGAGTTCCTCACCAAGGAGACCAAGTACAGGCTCTTCACCACCACGGAGCAGGACGAGCAGGGCAGCAAAGTCAGCGACTTCTTCGACCAGTCCTCCTTCCTGCACAACGAGATGGAGTGGCAGAAGAAGCTGCGCAGTAAGAGCAAGGCAGAGCCTCCCTCCCCTGGGCTGCCCCGCTGGGAATCTGGGGACATTCCTGCAGGGAAAGGGCTGCACACCTGGGAATGGCAGGGCTGGGCTGCCCGAGCTCTGCAGGGCACCTCACACCTGGCACAGTGCAGGGAGTGAGGGTTAAAATCCCACCCATGGGCTCCTCTGTGCTCCCAGGGCAGTTTCTCCACAGCCTGAGGGGCACCTTGCTCACATTCCCTGGGATTCCAGCTGAGCTGTTTTCCCTGGAAAGCCCTTTCAGTTGCCTTCCCCTAAGCCAGAGTCTTGTAGCTGCACATGGGAAATAAAACCTGTTTCTCTGCCCTCTGCAGACCTGCTCAGGGGCTTCCAGGGTGGAAATCCTGGCTGTAAATCCCAGGAACTGAGTAGTGGGTCACACTATGGGTACTGGGATGCAGCTGAGGAGTAGTGTAGGAGCTGTGAGGGAGGACAGAGCCAACCTGATTCCAGAGTGTCAGAGCAGATTTCCAGAGGGCTGGGAGACCGAGGAATGTGAGCAGAGCCATTTAGAAAGTGCACTCCTCTTCGAATGGTCTGAAGAAGGTGGGAGGCTGGGTTGGTCTGGGGGGCAGCAGCTGCAGAGCCCACAGGGGCTCCAGGAGGGCACAGGGGCTCCAGGAGGACCCGGTTGGCACGAGGCTGGCTGAGGTTTGTGTGTTGCCTCCTCTCCCCCCAGGCATGCCGCTGATGTACTGGTTCTCCCGCAGAATGACGCTCTGGGGAAGCATTTCCTTCAACTTGGCCGTCTTCATCAACATCATCATTGCTTTCTTCTACCCCTACGTGGAAGCCACTTCCATGGGTAAGTGCCCAGCACCTGCTGCTCCTCAAGGTGGAAGGAGCAGGTCCTTGGGCTGGATAAAAGCAGATCTTTGGGCTCTTACAACCCCAGCTCCTTTCTGCTGGATAAAGGATTAATCAGGATTTCAGTTTCCAGCCCTCCTACCCCTTCCTTCTCAGTGGAAACCTCTCTTCTCCTGGGCTGCCTTCCCCTATTTGTACAATGTGGGGAGCAGTGATGGGATACATTCCTGGGGTCAGGCAAAGCCTCCATCACCTACAGTGGTTCCGAGCTCTCAGATAAAAGGTGTTAGAAAATGTATCAGCAAAAACCATCTGAACCAACACAAACCCTGCAGTGCAGCATCATCATTCCTGATAAAGAGCTCATTAGTGAGGCTGGACAGCCTGGCAGCAGCAGCGCCCCTGCCTTTAGCATCCCTGTGTTCCTCTTGCCAGGAGTGCTGGATTCCCCACTGATCTCCCTGCTCTTCTGGATCCTGATCTGCTTCTCCATCATGGCCCTGTTCACCAAGCGCTACGGGGTGAGGCCGCTGCTGGTGGCCCTGATCCTGCGCTCCATCTACTACCTGGGCATCGGGCTCACCCTCAACATCCTGGGCGCTCTCAATGTGAGTTCTCCACCTGCTGGGGGATCAGGAAGCTGTCCCGCCTTCCCAGAGCACAGCAAACCCCACTCCCTCCCGTTTCTGGCTGTCCCCAGCTGACCAACAAGATCGTGTTCGTGGTGAGCTTCGTGGGCAACCGAGGCACCTTCATCCGTGGCTACAAGGCCATGATCATGGATGTGGAATTCCTCTACCACGTCGGCTACATCGTGACCAGCGTCCTGGGGCTCTTCGTGCACGAGCTCTTCTACAGCATCCTGGTATGATAAATTCAGGTGCCTGGGGGCACAGGCAGCCTGGCTGCTGCTTGAGGAGCTGGAAGGTTCCTGTGACACCTCCCAGGGGCTGATTGATAGCAGAGAGAACAATTCCCTGTGCTCTAATCTTTGCATGGGCTGAGCTTTTTGCCTCCTGACAGAATCTATTGCTGTCTCTCTCCTGGTCCTGGGCTGTATCTCTCCTTCTAATCTGCTGTGTGCTTTATCTGGGTCAGCTGGGAGGCAACGTGAGCTGGTGAGGGCAGAGCCAGGGTACATGTGGCCTATTCTTGGCTCTCCTGCTGTGTATAAGTCACTCCATTCTTCTCTGCTTCCCTTCAGTAAGCTGGGAAACTTAAAGGCTTTGTGAGAAAAGTTAGTCAAGGTCTGCTGAGCGATCCAAGATCTCAGGATAAAAGGGGATATAGATAGGCCAGGCATTATCAAGAGAAGCACCTCGCAGCATTTCTTTGCTCCTGGGTCCTTTCAGCTGTTTGACTTGATCTACCGTGAGGAGACCTTGTTTAATGTCATCAAAAGCGTGACACGGAACGGGCGCTCCATCCTGCTGACAGCCCTGCTGGCCCTCATCCTCGTCTACCTCTTCTCCATCGTGGGCTTCCTCTTCCTGAAGGATGACTTCATCCTCGAGGTGGACCGGCTGCCGGACAGCAAAGCCAAAGGTTGGGCAGTGCTGGGGGTCGTGGGACACTGTGGGACCCTCCACACACATCTCAGGGTGTGCTGGGTGGGGTTTTACACTGGGAGCACTGGTTTTGGGGTCACACAGAGGGACAGCTTTGTGCTCGTGCTGCACAGAGCAGGTTTGGGGTTAGTGGTGGCAGAGAAGGGGGCGCAGAGGGTCAGCTCTGAGGGGTCTCAACTCTGAGAAAAAGCTTCAGGGCCTAGAAAAATTAGGAGAATATGAGGCAAGCTTTTCCCGGGAAGGTTGGCATCTTCCTGGGAGCCCATGGCAGGGGTTTGCTGGGGAGAGGTGCTGCTCTCACAGAGATGGGGTCTCTTCCCTGCAGATGATCCCTTGGGGATGCAAAAGAACATGGAGACCTTCATGGAGTCGTGCAGCAGTGACAAAATCAGCTGCTCTGCTGCACCCACTGCCTTGGAAGGTAAGAGAGCCCTGTGGAAATGCCAACTCTGTGTGGCAGCGTGGATTTGCCAGCCAGCTGAGGAAAATCCCAGCTTTTCCAAGGTAGAAACTCAATCTGCTTCCTGGGACGTATTGGGCAAGAGGCCTGTGAATTTTGCACTGACCCTGGCATAAAAAATGTTGGGGTGGATTGATTTAATCAGAAAGGAGGTGGGAGCTGCAGGAGCATTTGGCTGCTGGAGGAGCTGCTGGCTGGGACATCACAGCAGCAGCAGCTGCTCCTGTGTCACTGCCACTGCAGCTGGAACCATGCCACAGCCAGGGTCTGGTGCTCTGCCTGTGCTCTGAGTCCTTGCCCTGCTCTCCTCCCAGAAGCTGACCCAGAGCAGTGGGAACGTGCCTGTGACACGCTGCTCATGTGCATCGTCACCGTCCTCAACCACGGCCTGCGCAACGGCGGCGGCGTGGGGGACATCCTGAGGAAACCCTCCAAGGACGTGAGTGGGGACAGCACCTGGGACTTCCTTCTTCTGCCAAACCCTGCTGCAATCGCTGCTGGCCCCTCTCCCTGGGAGCTGCAGCACATCCAGCTCCATCTCTCACATTCTCCTCCTCCCCTGGTGCCTCAGCCACAGCTGTGTCACAGGGCTGGCTGGAGCAGAGCTGTGCAAGGCACCCAATGCTCCCTCTCATCCCTTACAGGAGTCCCTGTTCCCTGCTCGAGTTGTCTATGACCTCCTCTTCTTCTTCATTGTCATTATCATTGTCCTCAACCTCATCTTTGGGGTCATTATTGACACCTTTGCTGATCTGAGGAGTGAGAAACAGAAGAAGGAAGAGATCCTGAAGACCACTTGTTTTATTTGTGGTGAGCATTGGGAATACAGGAATTGCCCCAAAGCTCTTCCTCCCCTCCCAGCTTGGGGGAAGGAAAAGAATTTCAGCTGGATTCTGGTTTTTATTTATCACTGCAAAACTTGAATCTGTTCATTGAGGGGTCACTGCACTGGGAGGGGTTTGAACAAGGGCACAGCTGGAGGGAAATTCTCGAGCTGTTCCTCACCCTGCTAATGAGGTGTTAAACTAAAACCACATTGTGGGATTCTTGTTGCTGTGCATCTCACTGCTGAGACCTTCCCTTGGCCAGTGGGAGAAAAAAGCAGCGTATCACTGGAGAAATAGAATAGAGAAAGTGCTCTGGAATCCTTTCAGGCAGCAGTAGGCATAAAAAAACCCAAAGAAAACCCCAGTAAATTTTTCTGCTTTTTCCTCTAAAGATCCTCTGGGTTTATTTTGCTGGGCAGAGGCAGAACCAGCAGGACATGGGAAGAAATTGTTCCCTGTGAGGGTGGGCAGGCCCTGGCACTGGGTGCCCAGAGAAGCTGTGGCTGCCTCATCCCTGGAAGTGTCCAAGGCCAGGTCAGACAGGGCTTGGAGCAGCCTGGGATAGTGGAAGGGGGTGGAAGATCCCTTCCAACCCAAACCATTCCATGATTTTCTGATTCTGTGATTTTAAACAGAAGCCTCCTGAACCCCCAGCTGGGTTGCTGCCCCCTGGTTTGGATGTTTATGTGCTAAATGCCAATTGTTGAAAGCACTTAAATGTCACCTTTGGGAGGGGATGCACTGGGCTGAATTTCCTTCCACGTGTTTGCTGCTCACTCACCTCCTCCTCTCCCCATCTCCTCCCTGTCCTTCTCCACCCTTCCCTGCCTTTCCCAGGGCTGGAAAGGGACAAGTTTGACAACAAGACCGTGTCCTTTGAGGAGCACATCAAATACGAGCACAACATGTGGAACTACCTGTACTTCATCGTGCTGGTGCGGGTGAAGAACAAGACTGACTACACGGGCCCCGAGAGCTACGTGGCACAGATGATCAAGGTACAGGTGCCCTCAGGGCAGCTCCTTGGCCATCCCAACCTGCCTGCCCTGGGAACAAGGGGCTGGCCAAGGAAAAACAGCTCTGGGAAGTCCTTTTGGAAAATACTGGCTAATGGTGCAATGCCTGAGTTTGTTCTTTGCTGGTTTTTTCCACGTGGTCTGTTTGAGGGCTTGTCCTGTGAGTTGAAGGGTTGAACCAAGCAGGGAGTGGGGTTTCAATGGGGTTTCTCGGCAAGGGAGGGAAAGGAAAGCAATGAAAGAAAAACTTCTGCCCTTGAGCCCATGAACCAACCTAGAAATGGACCATGCATGGAAAAATGGCAGATTTTTGCAAAGCGAGTTTCTTTAATCCCTAAGCACAGGGAGGCTGCCTGTTAAACCCTATCTTCCCTCCTCCTCTCTGAGCCTCACCCCAACTCCCCTTGTCCATGGTCATGTTCCCAGAACAAGAACCTGGACTGGTTCCCCCGGATGCGAGCCATGTCTCTGGTCAGCAATGAAGGGGAAGGGGAGCAGAACGAGATCCGCAATCTGCAGGACAAACTCAACACCACCATGAAGCTCGTGTCCCACCTCACCTCCCAGCTGAATGAGCTGAAGGAACAGGTATGGGAAATGGGAAATGGGAAATCCCCTGTAGGAACCCTCTGTCCTTCCCAAAATAGCCACTGAGGGCAGGGGATGGGAGAAAGGACCTGCCCAAGGCAGCACAAAGACAAGCAGAGGGCTCCTGCAGCTCTTTTTTGGGGGAATTGGGGACACTTGGGACACGTGGGTTTGGGAAGTGCCTCACCAGCTCAGAGTTTGCTGGCAGAGGCTCAAAGCAGCACAGTCAGACACTTGGGAAGCACATCCAAGAGCAGGAGGGCCTGGAATTGCCTCAGCGTGTCCTTGTTGGAATTGCAGATGACGGAGCAGCGGAAGCGCAGGCAGAGGATGGGGTTTGTGGATGTCCAGAACACCATGAACCACTGAGACACACTCCAGGGACTGCACCTGTGCCAGCTGAGAAGGCTGCTCCTCCCTGGGCTCCAGGCATGGAGTGTCACTGCCTGGGGACAATGGACCACACGGAAAGGGCTTCCCAGGCAGCATCTCCCTTAGAGCTTGTAAGCAATCCCAGGAGCAGGGACTGGCCCGAGTCCACCCCACACCTGGGCCCAGGTGTTTTTCTAACACCCTCATAGGAAGATAAACCATACAGGACTTTCATTCCTCATTGCAATAACTTTTATTTTGCAACTGTGGAGGGTTGTATCTTTATCTCCATGTGCTCCAGCCCCTCAGCTGTGGGGTAAGTAGCTCTAGGGCCGCACTATTTAACTTATTCCGAGTGCCACTTGTCCCTGTGGATATTTGCCAAGCAGCCCTCGTTATCTGCTGTGCCTGCTCCATGCTGACCCCTCTCCATTTGCAGAATGCTCTCCATCCTGTGGCGCAGTAAAGAGCAGCTGAACTCAAGGAGGTGGATTTAATTTAATTAACTTGCCAGATGAGGAGCTGAACTTGTCCTAGTGGGAACTAAAAGTCTTTTGCCTTCTGTGGACCAAGGATCTTTGGGCAGCAGTAGTGGGAGCCTGCAGGTTTACAGGAGTTCACTGTGAAGGGGTGTCCTGTGTTTTAGTTTCATCTCTGGTGTCATGTTTTACCTTTTTTTTTTGTTGTTGTTGTTGTTTTGGTTTTTTTTTTTAGTTGTTATCATTGTTACTTAAGAACTGAAGTGTAAATTGCCTTAACTAAATTAAATACAGAATCATGTTATAATAAAAACTTCAACGTGGTAAAGAAAGTCCCCTCCCTGTGCCCTTTGTGTGATGGGGCTGTCAAACAGAACCCAAGGTGCTCCCCAGCCCGCTGCTCCCAGCTCCAGGTGTTGCACATCCCCTGCCAAACGCTGCCATGAAGAGCCACCACCAGCACCAGCCTTGGTTCCTGGAGCTCTGGACCAGAGCCTGCTGCACTTTCAAATTCTTTCAGTGCCTGCCAGGAAATCACTGCTGAAACCCATAAAAAGGAGCAGCTGTTGGTGCTGTGGAGCCCTGGCACAGCTCTGCTCCAGACACTCATCCTTCCCAAGCCAGCCCCAGCTCCAAGCCCACGAACAGACACTGATGAAAGCAGTAAAGCTCTAAAAAGGAATAAAAAAAGCCCATAACAGTGAAGTTGCAGAACACTTGAAATGTGTTTATGGCTCCATCTAGCAGCATGTCATTTAATCCTGCCTTCACCCTCAGCTCTGCACTAACCCACACATCCCTCTCCTCAGGCTGGGGGGAATCTGCACAGAGCTGGCTCCTCCAGCAGCAGCAGCTCTGCAGCAGCTGATTAAAATCTCAATTAAACTCGTGCAGTGCTCCACTGTCACCATGGCAAAGTCACCCTCCGTCCTCTCTGTCTTCTCGGAAGGAAAATAAATGTGGTGATTAAAGTTCTCCCTCCCTGCACTGCCCTGGTCTCTGGGCTAACACACAAACACAAGCACAGAGAGGTTTTCACATCCTCTCTGTTCTCTTCACAAGAACATTTAAAGCTGCACCTCCTCCCTCTGGGCAGCTCCTGCTTGCTCCATTTTCTGAGATACAAAGGGCCAGATTTGACACCACAAAGTTCCCTTCCCTACATTGCTCCAGCATGGATGTGTTAAGCTCTGCCCCAGATTCTCAGCAGAAAAAAAGGAGGCACTAAATATGAAGAATGTAAAGGGTAGGGCTGAACAAAAATGCTGTTGCTAAGAGGAATAAGTGGTTTTATTCATCATGGCAACACACAGAGCTTCAGGGATATGTACAGTGGAGAAGCTGAGAGCTGGGCCCTCACTTCAAGTCCTCCTCGGGTTTCTTGGCAGAGAACTTTTCCCGCAGTCTTTTCCACGTCCCTTTTTTCCTGTCTTCCATCTGTTTCAGAATGTCTGCAAAAGGAGACGGGAGACAGAGATGGGGCCAGAAGAAGATAAGCAGGCAAGCAGAGAAATGAAACCCTCTTAAAACAGCTCTGCCTTCCATCTAATTTCCTTTCCTGACTTCTCTTCTTAATGAATTTTCATTGCAGGCCCGAGGCGAGGTTGGTTTCCCTTCCAATCAATGCAGGGAGTCTCTTATCACCAACAACTGATACTCAGTTTCCACGCACTGCAATCAAAGTTAGGAACTGGAGCAGAACAAAGCTGCTCTGGCTCCCAGCTCTGCCCTTCTTAAGGGATGTGCTGAGAGCATTTCTGCGTGGGGCACCTGCTCCTTCCCAGGGTCTGACACAGAAGGAAGATGAAGGGAATTGGAAGATGGTGAAAGAGAAGCTGAGCTCAGTGTTAGGCTCACATAGCAAATGTGTTCCTTCCACACAGATCCTGCTGTCTGACCCCCACAGAGCCTTTGCAAACCCTCTATGGTTCCTGACAGTACAAAATCCAACTGATTCTTCACCCCAAAACACAGAATTATTCCGGCATTTACTCCTCATCCAACACCTCTACAGAGTTGCAGGCAGCCCCTTGGTACCCTCCAGTTCCAGGGGCTGAGGAGGGATGCAGGGGAGCACCCCAAAAACCAGAATGTCCCTTTCCCCTGCCCTCTCAGACCAAGCCCAGCAGCAGTACCTGTGGCCAGGACTGTCCTGCAATCCTCCACTGTCACCCCGGTGAAGGTGGTCTCTTTCAGGCGTGGGTACTTCCCAGGAGAGCAGGAAAAGGAGGGAGAGAGACAAAGAATTCACTTGTGGTGCATGAAAAAGGTGCAAGTGTCACCAGCTGGCACAGTCTGAGAGCGTTTTCAGCTGGGATTCTGTTCATCCATACCAAGAACCAGGCCTGCCCTGTTCACCCAGCAGCTGCCCTGGGTGACCACAGGCACGGCTGCATCCACCCCTCAGCATTCCCAGGCATGCTGCCATTCCCAGGAATCCCGCAGCAGGTGGTGCCTCCCCCTCAAAGAGAGGGGCAGAGGCCAGTGCCTCAGCTCTCACCTTGTTTTTGTAGAAGTTGGTGTGGATCCTGACCAAGCTCTCATACATTTGGTCGCAGGCCTCAGGGTCAGGGATCTGCAGGGGACACAAGTGTCACACAAGTCTGGTTTTACACCTCCACAGCAAAAATCCTCCTTGTTCCAAGGGCCAATGGCCATGAAGGAGCAGCTCAGAATTCCCAGTGCACTGCTGGATACTGACCATCTGCTGTCCTGCTCCAGGTTTTTCCCCTCCACCTCCCACCAGCTTGGCCTGCAGGAATAACAACACCTGGGATTTCCAGAATGGATCTGAAACTCTGCACCAACAGGATCTGACAGTGAATGCAAGGCCCCAGAGAACGTTATTGGCTGGTGCTGTGAAATCTGTGACCCTTCCTGCTGCGAGGTCACTTCTGTCACCTGCCTCATTGTAAGGAATCACTCAGGACAAGGAGCCAGGACTCCCTGCAGGGGACTAAAAATTGATTAGGGGGCCTGTAATTGATTAGGGAAATCAGCACAAATGACAAGGAAGAGCTTGAAGGGTAACTGGGTTTCTATTTCAGCTGGAGGATCTGGCTCATCCTAGCCCAGCCCCTGCTCAGCTGCTTTCCCAGCCTACAATGTTTTCCCTGTTGTTTTTTTATTGTGGTACAATGAGCCCAGCTCATCCCAGAACTCAGTGTTGGTCCATGAACAGTTAAAACAGGTCAAGAGTAAAAATAACACCAAGAGAAAGGTGTCAGGATGAAGTAGGAAGAGTAAGGAAAAGGTCTCTGCAGGAGAGAGGATACAGGGACAGCCACATCCCCCTGCAGGTGATCCCCAAGGCTCCAGCAGATCCAGCCATTAAAAGAGTGGCACAAACAGCATCCCTCCTCTGTAAATCCAGCAAATCTCATTTCATTAGATGGCTAAAGAAGTCCTGTGACTCTAGCTCCCCTCTTAGAAGCTCCTTCTGCCAGCACATTCAGCCTCTCTACACACAAACTGCCACCACTGCTGCAGGCATCAATTCAGATTTCCAGGATCAGTGGCAGCTTTGGGATCTTGGAGCCAACTGGTGCAACACATTAAAGCTGTCCTGAGCATATGGAAAAGCAATAAAACCCTTCCTAAAATGCCTGCTGCAGACTATTCTGGTCACCAGTACAGGATTAGGAGCCTCTAATGGCCCCTTGAGGTCTGAAGTGCATCTCTGGAACAATGTTTTTATGCTAAGAAAGGGCACATTTGCATTCTGCAGCAACACCTCCGTGCCTGGGAAGGTCTGCAGCCAAGTCAGGCAGCAGATTCCCTAATTTATTTCAGCAGCAAAGCCTAAACTCCAACAGAATTACAGCTGGAGGCGGAATTCAATTGTACAACCGCTGCATTCCATCAGTGTCAGGCAGTGCTGCAGCATCCCATCATCCCACCCTCGAGTAAGGACATCACAGGAATTAACTGGATTCCAGCACAGCTGACACATTCCCAAAGCCCTGTACCCCACTCCCATAACCACAGGAACAGGAGCACATGGTGTAAAGGGTGCAAGAACTGGGTATAAACCAGTTATCCTGAGGATAAAACAGCTGTCCTGGGTACAAACCAGGGGTGCTGAGTATAAACCATTTGTCCAGGGCACCAACCAAGTGTCCTGGGTACAAACTGTCCTGGTCACAAATTGTCCACGGCACCAAGCAGGCGTCAGGGGTACAAACTGTTCTGGGCATAACCCATTTATCCTGGGTACAAACCATGTGAGCCCGGGTACAAACCTGGTGTCCTGGCTACCAGTCATTTGTCCCAGGTACAGCCCAGATGACCCCGGCACAGTTTGCCCCGTGGAGGCACAAACCTGTGGCCTGTATTCCAAAGCCTTCCCGGGATGTGTGTTCCAAAGGCTGCCGAGCCCGGCCCGGGAGCAGCCGGGAGCAGCAGGACTCCATCACCGCTGGAGTTCCCGTTCCCTCCCAGCTCAAGATGTCCTAACATTCCATGAAGCCCCGAGCACAGCCTCCTACAGCCCAGCGAGCCCCGGGTCAGAGCCGCGTGTGAGCCCCGAACGCCGCGCTCCGCCCCGGCCCCTCAGAGCCCCCTCAGAGCCGCTCCCCGCGCCCTCCCAGGCCGGCGCCGCGGGGCTGCCGCCCTCCCGCCCCTCACCGGCGTGTTCTCGCCCTCGCGGAAGGCCTGTGCCACCTTCTGCCGCAGGAAGGAGCCCAGGTCCCGCTGCTGCTTGGTCTCCTCCACCGGCCATTCCTCGCAGAGCCGCAGGAAGCGCCGGTACCGGCTGGCGGCCATGGCGCCGGGTCACGTGCGCCGGGTCACGTGGCGCCGCCGCCGGGTCACGTGCGGGCGCGGCAGGGCGGGAATGCCTGAGGGGGGAAGATCCTGACAGGGGCGGTCGGGTCCCGAAGGGCGCCCGGTGTCCGCCTTGTCGGCAGCCCAGAGCGCTGAGAGCCTCATCTCCAGCCATGGGGGCTCCAACACCGCCCCACGCAGCCCCTTCCAAAGCCTGACCGCCCTTTCCGTGAGGAAATTCCAACCTGAACGTCCCCTGGCTCAGCTTGAGGGCGTTTTCTCTTGTCATGTCCCTTGGGAGCAGGGGACGATCCCCTCCGGCTGTCCCCTCCTGTCAGGGAGTTGTGCAGAGCCAGAAGGTCCCCCTTGATCCCCATTTTCTCCAGGTTGAGCCCCTTTCCTGGCTCCTTCAGCTCCTCCTGGGGCTCCAGACCCTTCCCAGCTCCCTCAGCCCCTCCTGGGGCTCCAGACCCTTCCCAGCTCCCTCAGCCACTCCTCACAGGATTTACGATGGTTTGAGTTGAAGGAACCTTAAATTCCATCTCATCCCACCCCCTGCCATGGCAGGGACACCTTCCACTACCCCAGGTTGCTCCAAGCCCCATCCAGCCTGGCCTTGGACACTGCCAGGGATGGGGCAGCCACGCTGTGCAGGGGTATGAGGGGTGAAAAGGGAGATTTTTCTAATTATTCAGCCAACAAGTTGTTTTCTGTGCAGCAAGGAAGAGTGAGGGGCTGCCCAGCGAGGTGCTCTGGCCGTGGTGTCACAGCCAGACTCTTCTCATCCATCCCCTGTCCTGCTGTGCACCCTGAGAATGCTCAGGTGGCTCTGTACAAACTCATCCCCAAAGCCACAAATCTTATCACAGACTTCTGCTGTGAGCCAGGACAATCTGTGGCTCAACCCCTATTGAAACTGAGTGTTTGTGGCTTTTTTTTTACAGTTTGTGGTCAAGCAATAACCCAACACTGTGAGCAAGAGTCTTCCCAGGTGGATTCTGGGCCAAGCAAAACACACAACTGGGCCAGATGTCTTAAATTTTCCAACTGTAAATTGCAGCAGCTCCCCAGCTTTCTGCTGTAAATCCAAGTGAAGCGTCTCCCTTGGGATCTGGTGTTTAAACCCATGGCAATAACAGCTCTCTTAAAAAATGATGGGCTTAAACAAAGGATAAATGTACCTCAAGGATGCTGCAGGAGGGAAAAAAAGAGATGGACAATGGTGGGAGCTACTTCCACAATTTTATTTATATCCCCTCTCCCCAGTAGTGGAGTTCTGTAGCTCTATTCCTTGTGCAAGGACTTCTCCTTCAGATTTCCCACACCATGCAGGAAGGAATTGTGTTTGTTCCATCATGATAATAAAATCTGTCCACAAAAGCTGTAAACATTATTTTTAGAGTCTTTTGTTACTGTCTCCTTCAAACTCACACACACACACATACACACACACACACACACACAGAGAATTTGTATCAAAGAATTTCTGGGTGACCTTTGACATCCAGTCCCTGACTCAATCTCACAGTTTTTTTCTTTTTTTCTTGGTTTTTTTTTAAGCAAAAATCCCTTGATGTGAAAGTTTTTTGTGGCTGATACCGGACAGAGTCATTGCATTCCCATATTTCCAGCCCCAGTGGAGCCTCTTTCCTAGAAAATCCGTGGAAAATTCCCTGTTATAACCCCACAGGGATGTTAAAGCTTGGTGAGGTGCAGCTCTTGGTCTGAACACGTGCACAGAGAATCCTGACCAGGAGCACTGGGAATGTTGGAGGGTGTTTTTCCCTCCCACCTGAGCAGGAGCAGGAAGGGAAGCTCCAAATGGAAGCTCCATCTGTTCATTCCTGCCTCAAACCCCCTCCTCCCGCTCGGCTGCGGGGCGAGCATCTCCTGGTTTATCATTAAGACTCTTCCCAAGTAATGCTTTCTTTGGCTCACAAATAAATCAAGGACAGCAGTAAAACCAGAAAGGAAAATAAATCTTCTGATGGATGGCAGAGAGAGCAGATTCTTCCAGCTCTCTGCTTTCCACGCTTCAGTTCAGTGACGGCACACGGAAAATTTTCAGCACTTCCCGACTGATCCGTGCTCGTTCCGTGCCACATCCAGCAGCTGCAGGGTCCCACACAGCCGACCCCAGGAGGGATTTTCAGGGCTATCAGTCATTAGGAAATCCAGGCCATTTCACAGAAATTCTCACTTCCCTTCCAACAGGCTCTGAAGGATTTTGATGAGGTTCTCCAAGCCAAAAATGTAGCCGTGGTCCGGCCCATCGTACGGGGTGGGGTTGGGGTTGCTCTTGGAGCCTTTGAAGGTGGTGTGGGCAAAGTCTATCATCCTCACATCCACCCTGGAGGGGTTTGTGCTGTGAGTTTTTGGGAAGGGGAGGTGCTGATCCGCACTCTCCTTGTGCTCCTGCCCGTCATAAATGATGAGGAGGGAGCTGGAGTAGAACCTGTAGGAGCTTTGCTTCCTGATCACGGCCAGCAGGGCCTTGAGGCGCAGGATGATGGGCTCCAGCAGGTCGGTCCTCAGCTGGTTCCCGTTGCACAGGAACTGCCGCAGGGTCTGCTGGAATCCCTCCGGAGAGAGCTTCCTCCCGTAGTATTTGTCTTTGCACAGGAAATGGCCGGTGTCTGCCTGGTAAACCTGGAAGGGAACAGAGGAATAATCCATAAAATCATCCTGAGTTGTGAGGGATTCGCAAATGATGCTTTAGAGATAAAGATTTTAGCCTTTATATTTTTCAAATCCTGTGCTGCATTAGTGCCTGACTCTAAACTTCATATAACTGCTTTGGTAGTTAACACTCGACACTGACACACTTTGGTCAGACAAAACAATTCCTCTGGCTCTGGAACCCAAGGACACCCTACAGCCTCAGGCCCTGAAAAGTATAAGCAAAAGTAAATTGGGGAGGAGCAAACTGGAGGTATCTGACTTCATTACCTGAAGCTGTAATTGGAGAATTAACCCCTGACATGCAAATAAACCAAACTTATATCTGTCTGAAAAATTTGTGACCATCTTCCATCTTGGGTGTATCCTCTGGGAGGCTTTTGACTGCCCAAGGTGTATCTATTAATTTTAATAAATACCTGCTTTATTCTCTTAACTCTGTCTAGCCTCTGTTCTAGGTAGCCACTCCAAGGATCAATATGACCACTGAAGTTCAACTCTGCCCATATGAAGATGCCAGAGATCAGAAAAGGAGAGGGGTTTTGACTTTATATATTTTGCTTTATGTTCTATTCTCATTATCCTTCAGGCAGGTTTTGAAACCTGTTTGAGAATAGTGAGTGAGGGCAACGTGCGGTTTGGGTTTCCAGGAGGAAGGATGAGGATTTCCAGCAGGAGAAATTTAGTTCAAAATGAACCCCTGGCTCTCACAGCTCAGTGAAAGCACAGGTGGGGCAGTGTGGTGCTTTTGGGTTTTTGGTTTTTTGTGCAGCAGCCAGGAGCTGAGCAGGAATTTGTGTGTAAAGCAGCTTCTTAGATGGGGTAAAGGGTTCCAGCTGCTCACACTGGTGGCAGTGGCACAGAGAAAGGGTCACTCTAAATGTGCCATATTTGACAGCCTCTCTGAGGGGACACAGAGCCGAGTGGCTGTGGGAATCCTTAAAATCAGAGTTTCTTCCTGATATCTTGCTAGATATACTTTTCTGTAGCTTAGGGAGTTCTTCTAGCCAAGTGTTAATACACAGACCATTGTTCTATTTGTCCTTACTTTCTACTTCTTATATAACTTTTCTGCTGACAAATCTTAAGGCTATTGCTTAGCTCTAACAGCAGTTCTGCTGTTTCTGAGGCCTGCCTTTTGCAGCTTTCCCAAAACCCTCTGATTTTAAGGATTCCCACAAGTGGCCACTTCTTGAGGGGGAAAAGAGAATAAAACTCCTTCAATTCACACCAGCCAAGAACCCCTGGAGATTCCAGCTTGGTTCCAAGTGAGGAACCAAGGGGGGAACCAGCACTTTGAGGGGATGGAGGCTTTACCTGCATCCCACAGATGCGCACGCCCAGCGAGGCCGAGGTGCTCTGCTCACACTTCTTGATGTGCCGGGCTTTCTTCTCCTCTGAGGCGTCATCCCCGTGCTGCCGAGTGCCCATCTTCAGGTCCAGGATGCAGGGGTAGCTGTACTTGGACACCACGTTTTCCAGCAGGAGAAACTCTGAGCGTGACTTAAGGGAAACCCAACACTTTTAAATTCTAATTGAAAGAGGCCTTAAATCAAAGCAACTGCTGACACTCTCCAGAGCAGCTCACAACTGTAATGAGACTTTCTCAGCCAATTTCTCCGTCGTGTCATTGCTATGGGCCTCTCGCTGCCAATTCCAGTTAATTTACTGTACTACAGCCCTACCAATTAAAGCCCCAACAGCTCCATTCTCCAGTGACACTGTAGCCCTGGGCTGTCACTCTGACACCTTCCCTAGGTGCTGAGCTCGCTCCGGTGGGTGGGGGAAGTTGTTAAACTCTATTACTCACATGACTGCTGGGTAATGAAGTGTAATAGGAAAATAAAAGGCGAGGCAGCTGCTAATTTCTGTATAGTTGTGTTTTTAAATGTATGCCAAGGGGATCTTTGACTTCTGCTGAGAACTCTTTATGGGAAATGGGTTTTTTTTTTCTTTTTCTTTTTTTTTTTTTTTTAGAAGATAACAGAGAATATTCCTTATTTTCCCAGAGTTTGTGCAGAGGAGGGGATGCATTCCCCTTCAATAAACCCTACACTGATTCCCAGCTGTTATCTGTAGCCAGAACTGTGCTGGAGGGGACAGAGGAGAAAGGATACGATGAAGTTTGTTCTCGTTGTGCTTGGAGGACATGCGGTTCAGGTGCTGCCGGTGACAGTGCAGTCCCCAGGGGTTGTAGCTCTTCCTTTCTGCCTGCTTCCCATTTGCATCCTCCAAAAAGGAATCTGTGTGGTACTGAAGGTCTGTCCTCAAAAGCATCTTCCCAGGGCAGCTAGACAAAGCACACAAAGGAACACGTCAGGTTTATAAGCTCCAGAAGAAAATATTCCCTTCCCTGTTTTTTTTTTTCCTGTAGAGCCTCAAACTTGATAAGGTGGATTTTCAGGGACTCTCAAGGGAACCGTATTGATCATATCCAACCTGCAGAGATCCTTTGTTACTCCATAACAGTAATTTTCAGAAAGCCAGCTATTGCTGCCTGCCAATACTTTTTTTCATTATAATTTAAAGTGTGCTGGCTCCCTTGAAAAGCCATTCACAGCCCCAGCTGCCAGGGATCTCTATTTATCCACCTAATGGGCACAGCACAGGCAAATGGTCCAACAATGGGAATGATTCCCAATTTGGAAGGGCTGGCTCCAAGGAGGGGAGGGAGGGAAAGAGTGATGAGAAGATCTGTTCTCCTTGGGGGGGGTCGTTCCTTGGTCTTGCTTATCCCAACTCCACCACTCCCATCACTCCAAGGGCAGCAGGGATATTCCACCTCCAGTCCCGGGTAGCCCAGGGCTGGTCTGAACCAGTTTGGGATGAAGGATGTCCTACAGAAAACCTCTGTGAGGCAGAGGTGCTGGGAGCACTGGGTGCCTTCCTGGGAGAGCTCTCCCCTGGGATGAGATGAGATGGGATGGGATGGGATGGGATGGGATGGGATGGGATGGGATGGGATGGGATGGGATGGACTGAAGCCCCTCTGTTGCCAGCAAAGGGACATTCTGTGCTGAGTGACTGTTCTCCCATGGCCTCTCCTCTCCTGGAGCCTGCTGTGCTCCAAGGAATGGGGTTTAGAGCAGAATTTGAGGCAGATATTTGAGCATCAACATCCCAGATCCACCTCACTCTGTCCCCACACCAGGGAAGAGCAGAACCACACACACAGGGCTTGCCTCTGCTGTTCTTCACCTTGGCTGGCTCCTTTTGCCCCAAACCCACAGCTGGACCACCAAACCCATCCCAAACCATCCCAAACCATCCCAACCCCACCCCACCCAAGTGGCAGATGCCAGCCAGGAGGGCTGCAGGGAGTGACAGACCCTCACCTGTCTTTGAAGGTCTTGGTGACCTGGGTGTGGCTCCACTTGCATTTGTGCCACAAGGTGACAGCAGGGTCACCTCCGGCGCTGTCCAGGCGGCCGCAGGTGTCCGGCTGGCCCAGGCCAGGGCTCGCAATCAGGGTCAGGTTGCCCAGGCTGTCCTTCTTGAGATGCACAGACACAATGCCTGGACAGGGGGGAAAACAAACGAGACAGAGATGAGCCCGTGGGGTATCACAGAGGCCTGGCCACCACCTCGTGTTTTGGTGGCCTTTCACTGATCCCACTCTGATTTCAAGCCCAATAAAGCATCATTAGGCTGAGACCCTGGATAATACACTCAGGATTTTCAAGTGTTCCCCCTCTCAAGGCTCAGTTTGAAATCTGCTTCCTCTGAACCCCACATTCCTTTGTCCCCCACCCCTCCAAGCTCTGCTGTGCCCCAGGTGACCCAGAAAAGCCCCCCAGTCCAGATCCGGAGCTCCCAGCTTATTTATCACAAGGGATTTAAGTGCTTTTTAAAGACAGCACAAGGCTGGAAACACTTTTCATTGGCAGGAAGCAAAGGGAGGGTTGGGGACAAGGCCTTTTCCAAGGACACCCAGCATGCCAACTACTTCTTTTCGTTGGAGAGCCCCAGGAGCAGGGCATGGCCATGGGCTGGCAGTGCTGCCCACACATTGCCATGGTCGTGTCCTTCCCCCAGCACCAAGGACCAGCACCCAGATATCCCACGGGGGGCTCGAGTGTCACACGTCCCGTCTTTGTGCCCTACATGGACCAGGACTGTGACCGAGGGTTATTTTTTTCCACCCTGAGTGCTTAAAACACCATTCTGCATTTGAACATTGCAATTTTCCCTGACTCTGACAGGAATCACAGGGCTCAAATGCCAGCCAGTCCAGCACGGATTTAGCCCAACACGAGCCCATCCCTGGCACGGGGCTGGCTGTCTGCACGTCTCAAGTGACAGCGCAGGAATGGCCACGGATCGCGCCGCCGCCGGCTCTGACCTTTCTGGGAAAGGCTGATAAGGCCAGCCCGCTCCTGCAGCTCCGCCACGGCTCCCTGAGCCTCCCCACGCTCCGGGGGCATCCTTAGAGCACAGCCTTAAGCTGCACCGTGGGAAGTTTAGGTTAAACATTTTTAAAAAATAATAATTCTTCACTGAAAGAGTGATTGGGCACTGCAGTCGTCTGCCCAGGGAGGTGGTGGAGTTGCCGTGCCTGGGTGTGGCACTCAGTGCTGTGGTTAAGTTAGGTCATTGGTGATCTCAAAGGTCTTTTCCAGCCTGGTTCATTCTGTGATCTGGGGCTCAGGGAGCTGCCAGCTCCCAGAGAGGACAAGGACCAGGGACAGGGCAGTGGGACCAGCAAAAGCAGCGCTGGAAAGAGCCCAGCTGGGGACAGGAGGAGCTGGGCTGGATCCAGCTGTGCCCAGGGCATCCTCACCGGGTCTGCTGGGCATGTGGGGAGATGATCTCAGCAGCTTAACAAACAGTTCTGCTCTCCCAAGCAAGGGTGCCAAAGCAAATAAAGGTGCAAAGCCCCTTCTCTCCATTCCAAGTGTGATTCCAGTGAGCAAACACCGAGCAGAGGCTTTGCCTCCTGTGCCTGCCGGGCTCTGCTGCCTCTGGGATTTCCCCACCTGAACTGTCCCTGCAGCCACCCCCACTGGACTGGGGTGCCCATCCCTCCCTGGGACCTGCACCCCAAAACCTTGGGTTTGGATGCTTTTCCCTCCCCACTGCCATTCCTGGTCCCTTCTGCTGTGCAATCAGCACTATTGTGAACAGGGCTGACTTTACACAGAAATGGGGGGGGAAATCTACCCAGGCTGCTTTGCCAAGGGAGCTGAGGGGCTGCAAACCTTCATTAGGGGAAAAAGGAATTTTTTTAGCCCTCCCAGCCCTCTGTGCTGAGCTCAGGGAGTTCCATCTTGCTCAGGCTCCACCATTACCTTTTCCCTGAGTCCTATTCTTAAAAAAATCCATATTTCTGAGAGCAAACAAATCTCCTCTCAGCCTGGATGACTGCTTCACATTTTCAGGGGATGTAGGCATGGAAAAAAATAACAAAAGCCAGTGTGTCTTTCCCTAAATCAAAGCCTTTTTCATTTTAAAAACTCACGGGGAGGCGACCAGAGCCCTTGATTGCAAACACCATAACCTTAAAAACTGTCCCAGTTCCTGCCTGCAGTCAGCAGGGCTGTGCTCATTTGCATAGTGCTGACGGGCTGGCCCCAAAAAACTTATATATAGCGTGAAAGTAAGAGTTGTTAAATATCAGCCATTAATATGAAAATTAATGGGGAGATTTTCAAAGGCAAGAACAGAGCGTTAAATTGGAAGGGAATGTGATCCTCTCCCTCCTCCCAGCTGGAAATTCAGTCCTCAAAAAACCTATAGCTCAGCCTGGAAAGTGCTTTTTGTCTCCTGAGGGGATTCCATGGGGGTTTGCAGGTGTCCTGCCATGACCTGAGCGTGGCAGACAACCCCCAGAGCTCCTCCTCTGCTGCAGCAGGCAAACGTCTCTGCAAAGCCTTTGGGTGCCTGTCTGTGCTGGCCTTTGGTGTCAGTGACACCCCAGTGCCCCTCCTGTTGGCACCAGCCAGGAGCCAGAGGGTATTTCTGGGTGCTGTCACCACGCTGGTGGCATTCAGAGGCTCTCAGGAGGTTTCATTCTGTAACTCTGCCCTCGTGGGTTTATTTTTGTGTTTACAAGCGCATTCATCTACGGCCGAGGGCGCTGGGAACCTGAGCAGAACTGGGCTGGAAAACAAGCCCAGCATCCCCCTGTGAGCTCAACTGGGACAAGGCAGAGCCTTCAAAGGGGGTAAAAGTCGGTCCCAAGGTCACCAAAGTGCCTGATGTGGGTGAGATGAGCAGGAAAAGCCACGGGCTTGGGGGGAAGCTTGAATGATATTTGATCCCCATTGTGGAGAATGTCATCATTACACAGAATGTCACCATTGCACAGAATGTGACCATTACATAATGGTCCCAGGGCCGTTCCCACAGCCCAGAAATAGAAATGAGGTACATGGATATGTGTGGATGGGGGATGGAGCCACCAGGATCATCCCCCTCATCATCCTCACAGGAAAGCATTCCACCTCTGTAATTGCCTGGCAGCAGGGCTGGGACAGCCAGGAGAGGAATAAACCTCTGAGCCCAATGCCAGATTGGAGAATTGCTTTTTAATTACTCCTCATCATAAAATTCCCTGGGATTTGAAACAGGAGAAGACAAAAAGGTTTGAATAACCAGGGCACCCCAGGACTGGTTAAACTGGGACTGTTTAAGAGCTTTATCAGTGAGGGCCCAGTGCTGCAGCACCAAACCCCAGCTCCTGCCAGAGGAAACCGCTCCGAGGAAACTTTTCTCCCTTAAGCATCTTTTTAATATTGTCCCATAAATCTGCAGAGGCCCCTGACTTTCTGGGAAAGGGAGAGATTGGGCTGGAAGCACACTGGAGCCGTGGCTGACTGAGCTCTTTGCTGTAACGCCGAAGGACCAAGAGATATTTTAAGTTTTTACGTGACAACCGAGCTTCTCGCCTCCCCCAAAAGCCAGGGTCAGGAGCTTTATGAGCAGCACAAGTCTGGCAGTAAAAGCAGAAAATACTGAAGGAATAAGAAAGAGAAGGGAGGGAGGATGTCTTAAAAAAATGCTGGTGCTGCTCTCCCAGTGCTGCTTTCCAGGGGCTGAGAGATTCAGCTGGGAAAGGGGGTCAGGGATGGGGCAGCAAGCAGAGGGACAGGCAGGACAATCCTCTGTGCCTGGAAAGGCCTCACCTGCAGCAGCTGGGGATGCTTTTTTGGCAAAGGTGAGAGCTCTGTACTCACCTTTGTACTGAGGTGTGAACTGCCTCATGGCCAGGGGCAGGGACTCGTAGAAGCTCAGCTCCTGCGACACCAGGGGCTTGCAGATGGTGTGCTCGTCGTAGGTCAGCATGCTGGTGTGGCCTCCCACCTGGTGCACAAAGGGCTGCAGGAGCACAGCAGCTCTGGGCTCAGCAGGGCCCAGCGGGCTCTGACCCACCATGGTGCCAAGCACAGCCCAGGGGGCTGCAGACCCCTCAGCAGCAGCAGCACACGGAGCTGGGAAACACAGGCTGGCACGGGCAGGGCTGGGCCAGTTTTCACCCACTCTGGTGTTTCCCCCACGCTGGGTTTTCCTCCACGCTGGCCTTTCACTGATGGAATCTGCAAAACAGAGAGAATGAAGGAATTAGAGGAGAAGGGTCACACAGCAGCTGGGTGGGATGAGATTTGTCAGTGCCCAGGGGCTGGCAGGGAGCCCCAGCCTGACACAGAGAGTCCAGGGAAGCTCCAGTTTTGATCTGTTGGAGACAGGAGACAGCGATCAGAAGAGCTGTGAATTAAAGCAGTGACCTCATCAAGGCAGGAGGATCAGGGATTAACACTGCACTGATGCTGTGGAACACCCCCAGGTTGTCCCACAGGCCATGCTAGGATGGTGCCAGGCCTTCCCTTGGACATTCCCTGCACTGCAGAGTTGCTGCAAAGTCCCCAGGCACTCCCTTGCTCTCCAACACTGCTGGAGGGATGAGCAACAATTCTTGCAGCTTCCAAAGAAACCTGAGTTTGGGACATTCCCTGTCATGGAACACCTGAGCAGCAGCAGCAGTGTTTCCTTCCCAGGCTGGCACACACCCAGGGGGATGTGGATGTGTCTCAGCAGCACCCACAGGGCTCACACCCAGCTTTCCACCCTGCCCCCAGCAATGGATCCGTGCCTGATTCCAGAAATTCCTCCTTGATTCTGACAGCAACAAGTCTCAGCTCTAAAGCAGCAGTGTAGGAAAGCCACGGAGCACATCCATGGAGCATCCCCAGTAGCAGCAGCCACCAACCCCTGCTCCTTCTCCATTCCTCACATGGACAGCTCTTGGACATTGGGAATTGAATCCCACAGGCACCAAGGATGACAAAAAGGAGGTGATATTGGTGCTGGCTTCACACCAGAGATGGACACTCCACATCCCAGACTCACAGGGATGGGAAAAAATTATTAAAATCATTTGAGGATGGGTCCATGGCAGCACAGACCCTTTCTCCTGATTGCTCCACCTTCAGCACAACCTGGGGAGCTTTGCACCCCATTTTTGCCCACAGAACCCCAGTGCAGGGGACAAGGATGCCTTTGCAAGATCCAGCTCTGCCAGGAAAGCCTCCAGGATGTGCTGCCAGGTGAGCAGCTCCACCCCGGGCAGCCCCACGGGACAGATGTGACCCGGGCAGAGCTGTCACCCCTCCTTGTGCAGCAGCCAGGGAGCAGCAGAGGGCTGGTGGCACCTCCTGGAGCTTCCCCTGGTGGGCAGAGCTCTGCGGGAAGGGCTTTCCCTGCAGCCAGCACTGACCCAGAGCTGGATCATTCCCCATCGTGCAGGAAGGATCCAGAGCTCAGCAGCTGGATCCCTCTGGAGCATTCTGTGATGCTCAAATCTCTGCTGGGATTAACCCCCAAGGGAGAAGCACCTGGAGCAGTGGGATGGAGCGAGCTGAAGGCAGGGAAGAGCCACTCCCACCTCCGAACGCTCCTTTATCTCCCCCAGGGTGGGGTTTTTTCCCTCCCATTATCCCTCCTTGGAGAGGAATTCCTGCTCTACAATTACCTTTCCCGGAGGAACAAAGCCAGCCCCCCCAAGCCGAGCGCTTTCCAGCCGGGAAAAAATCGGCTCCTCAGAGCTTTCCTCGGCGTTAATAAACACATTTTGTTAAGTTGTAGCAATTTTTTAAGAGGATTTTCTGCCTCGGGAGCCGCAGGTTTGTTGTGGTTTGTTTTGTGTGGCTTTGCTCCCCCCGCTTCCACCCATCCTTAAAAAGAAGGAGAAAAGCCAAAAGCAAGCGGATTTGTCATAACACCTCTTTGGAGCAGGAAACAACATGACTTAAATCCTTTCTTGCTTCTGAGACAGTCCAAGGCTCAGACTCAGCTGCCACAACCCCCTGACAGCTCTGGCAACCTCAGCATTGGGAGGGGAGTTGGGGAAAAAACATCCACAATTTGATAAAGCTCCCGAATGTTTTCTCCCAAGCAAAACTCGGAGCAGGATTTGCAGTAGGAGAAGGAGGTTCTTTTCTGGGAGTTTCTGCTGGGAAGCAGCTCATCCATTCAGAGCAGATAAATGTTCCTGTGAACACTGAGCTCCCCTGAAACAAGACACTGGAAATAAATCACTTCCACTGGCTCAAGGTATCGCAAATGCCAGGAGATATTTACGTCACTAAAAATACACAGAATTGCAGATAAATCCAGACCCTCCAAGAAAAACCAGAATCCGTCAGCGATTTTTCCCCAGCTAAAGAAAAAGCAGCTCAGGTGCTGCAGGTGGAGGTGAGCCAGGAAATATCAGGGAAGGAGGATATGGAGAACATTCCTCTGCATAGAAGAGAAATATTCCATTCTCCAGGAAAGGGATGGGGCTTTGGAGAAACCATGGAAAGTGTCCCTGCTCCTGGCAGGGCTGGAACTGGATGAGTTCTGCCCCAGTGCTGGGGACAGCGCTGCTCCCCTGGCACTGTCACCTCCCACCCTGCTCCCAGGCAGGGCCAAATGTCAAAGGAGTCTCAGTGAAACAGGTTGTTTATCCCAACTCCAAACCGAGCCAAAAGGAACTGGGCAGGTTCAATTCTCTAATCTTTGAGTGACACCTACCCCATCCCATCCCAAAATCCCATCCCATCCCATCCAGGACTCGTGTGGCCCCAGGGGAATGCACAGCCAGGCCGAGCTGGGTCCTTGTGGCAGAAACAGCCAGGAATATTAAAATGCAAAATCCCTCTAAAAACCAGAGCTCTGTGCACAGGCCTGTGCTCTCAGTGTCACCTCTCATGGCCACCTCCCTGCTCCTGGAGCATCCCAGAGCTCCAAAATCGGGTTCCAAGCCCTGCACTGCACACTTTTTGCTTCATTGAAAGGCAAGAAAAGCAGGCTGAGATTTGTGTGTGCACAACTCCCAGTGCTGGAGCTCACCTGGAGCCCCAACCACCCCTGCATGCAGCCCCAGAGCTGGGACCTGGTGCCACCACAGGATCTGGTGCCACCACACTCTGCAGAAAAGGGCACAGGTTCCCTCACCCCCCTGCCCACTCTCTGCCTTCCACAGCACCTCCCTCCCCTCCTCCAGCCCAACCCTTTCCAGCCATTCCATGAGCACCATGGAGAACCGAGAGCCACCAGCTCCACGGTCACTGCAGAGATTCCCACCAGCCCCAAGTGCCGCCTGTCCCTGCTGCCCCCATCCCTTCCCACCAGCCAGAGTCTTCGTGCCAACATCTCAGGCACCTCCAAAGCCGTGCCCATCCTGCCCCATCCCTCCTGCCCGGGGATCCAGCCCGGAGCTCACCTGGGGCTGCAGGTGTCCGCCGGGGGCTGCCTGGGCCGGGCTTCTCGCTGCTTCTCGCTGCAGCTCCAGAGGGAGGAATGAGGGAACGTTTGGGCATGGCCCGACTGCGTCGGCGCTGGCAGGAGCCCGGAATGTCCAGCTGACATTCCAGGGGGCTGTGCTAGGGAGGGACAGCCTGGCTGGGACAGGGGAACAGCCGCATGCGAGGGCTCGGAACAGAACGAGAGGAGCCGGCCGTGCGCTCCGGCTGCCTTGGGAAATCGGCTCTCCAGGAAAACAACTGGGAGTTGTTTTTGTCCATCTGTTTTCCACGGAACTCCCCCCCTCAGCTCGGGTTTGTCACCTCCCTGCAGAGTGGGCTGACACTGGGAGAGGGATGGAGCTTCCCAGAGCTCCCAAACCGCCGGGAAAGAACAGCCCAGGGAGATGCAGGAGGAGAGGGACAGGGGGTGACAGGGGCTGGGGGACAACAAATCCCCTCTGTGGCAAAGGAAGGGTTTGGGCAAAAGGGGGAGAAGGCTGGGACTTGCCCAAAGCTGGGCAGGAGGTGAGTGGATCCAGAGCTCCAGCCCTGCCAAGAGGAAAAGAGACACGTCAGAGCTGGGAGCCGTGATGGGAATGGAAAAGTCCCAGGGAGCTTCCTGCCAGGGCCACACTGTCCCCTGCAGCCATCCTCAAGGACAGCCTGTCCCCCCAGGCCTTACTGTCCTGTACAGCAAGTGCCAGGGGCTCCTGCCAGCCCCTGCACCCCAAAGAAACGGGATCCAGGTGTTTTTTAGGGAATCAAAAGGAACACCCAGCCTGGGCAGCACCCAGGACCAGGAGGGGACAGTGCCCGCTCTCACCCCCAGACCCCAACAGGAATTTGGGGACTTCAGCACTGCCATGCCAAGGCCTGGGGCCCCCAGGGATGCCATGGGGGAAATGCTGGGGAGGAAAACCTCACAGATCAGGATTGGTGGGTGTGGAAATTCTCACTAACTGGAGAGGAGAAACCAGCTCAGGACGAGCAGAGCGATGAACTGATGGTGAGGGCAGAGGCTGAGATGAAAGACAAGGATGAAAGAAAGACCCAGTTTCCCAAGGCCTGGCTTCCCAGCTCCCCTGATCTTTCCAGGAGAACTGGCCCAGTGCCCTGACTCCGTGCCCATCAATAAGGTGCAGCATCAGCTGTCGTGTCAGCAGCAGGGAAAACATCCCGTGGGAAGGGCTTTAAATGGAAGCAGGAAAGGAAAAGATGAAGAGCTGGGTTCATTTCAGAGCCCTCCTTGGGCCACGTTTGCCTCCCTGACAGGGAGGGGATGCAGCAGCTCCAGTGGATGAGTTATTTATAGAAATGTGCTTAATTATAGAAATTTACTTTGCAACAAAGTGGGGAAGGGCCCTCAGCAGCTCTGCTTGGCAGTGGGGGCTGGGAGGGGAGCAGGGCAGGGGGGAAGAATCTGCTTTTCCCAGGAAAACTGCCAGAATTCCCAGTCCAGTCTGGCATGGAATGGGGCTGCTCCAGCCTGGAGGGAGGAGATGGGACACCGTGGGGGTGACAGTCATAGCTACCATCAGACAGCAACAGCCCCTGGCACATGGAATGGCTCCAAACAGCACCATTTCCTAACCTGGAACAGATTCCAGCTCTAACTTAGCAACCTCACCTGGGTGAAAGCATCCCACCAGGAATGTGGGGCCTGAGGAGAACCAGCCTTGCACTGATTCCCTCCCTTTTGTTCCCAAATCTCAGCAACAACTGCAGGCAGAGAGGAGCCACCCCCTTCCTGTGCCAGTGGAAATCCCCTTTGTCACCCAGAGCCACCAAACGTGAGTCACCCCTTTCCACAGAAGTCACACAGTGCAGAACCACTCCTGCCACACCCCAGAGCTTGGGAGAAGCTGCAAAAGCACTTGGGACAGTTTGTGATGTCTCAGCACAAATAAAAGTAGTAAATTATTGGTAATAAATTTATTTTTGATATTGATTTTTTACAGAGCTAAATGGAACATAGAAACAGCACCAAGCCATTGAAGTTTGTTCTACAAAACCAGGTTTAATACAAAAGGATGACAGCAATGCCTGACTCTGCACTTCTGGACGGTTAAAAAAGCTCACCCAAACCCCACCAAGAGTTTAAAAAGGTTTAAGAACAGAGGCACCGGTGTTTGAGAGAATTTCTCTGGCAGCATGATGATCTTGATATGTGTGGGAAGAATCAAAGTTGCCTTTATTCCCAATTTATTGCAGTGCAAGGGGCTGGTCCTTGCCTAGAAGAGCTGTGGAGTCTCCTGCCCAAACACCCACACCCAAAAATTTGGGTAAGAGCCACCTCCATGCAGGACATTCCCCATTTAATGGGAAAGATCTCCTGGTTTTGCTCCTGGAGAGCTCTGCTCCACCCACGTGGGGAGAGGTACAGACTCTGCCAGGTGAGCAGGCACAAGGAACACACCTGGAGTGGCATCACCTGCCCAGGGCTGTGCCCTCAGCCAGCCCAGAGCCCAGGACAGGAGCAATCTGAGCATCCAGCCCCAGGATGTCCTCGAGGAGAGCAACATCCAGGGGCTGCAGGGCTCAGATCACTGCTGGCTCCCCTCTGCAACTCCTCCTGCCCGAGGCCAGCAAAGGATTTGGGTCCTGCAGCCTCAGGAGCTGCTGCAGAGCCCTGGGAAGAGCAGAGCAGCAGCTCTTCTGCTGAGCCTGAACTGCCACACACTGGTGCCATTTCCTGGGAAACAAACATTCCTTCACTGGACAGAAAGAGAAGCTGAAGTAACCAAGTGATTACAGACACGAGATACGATGCAGCAGGGCTGGGACAGAGCCAGGCTGCTCCTGGGACCCACAGGGGGCTGCAGGAACAGCGACAGCCCCAGAGCTGGCACCTCCCTGCTCTGACACAAACACAGACACTGCAGCTGCCCAGCTCAAACATGAGCACTGAGCCCTCAGAGCCCTCCCAAAGCTGCTCTGGAACAGCCACGGAGCAGTCCTGGGCTGCAGCCACACAAAAACGCCTTTAGAAGCTTCCTACATCCTTTATTTTCCACCCGAATTCCCCCCCCACCCCCACCCCAAAAAATAAAAAAGCACACAGACTGCAGACTTAAAAGTGTAACAGGGTCACAAACTCTCCTCCACCACCCCCAGCCCAGCCCAAACCACCAAGGCACGTCAGGCTCCCTCCTCTCTCCAGGCCCACCTTCACCCAATTCCCCCTCTCCCCATTTTGGATGGATGAAGCCAACACAAAACATTTTCCTTGCTGGGAAGCAGCGAGTGCTTCCTCACTGTCTTTGCACTGATAAAAACAAACGCAAACAAAGAGACGCCTGCAACTGCCACCCTAATGTTTCCATGGGAAATGTTATCTTTCAGCACATTTCCTGATGGACTCTGCCACCAGTTGGCCTTTGCAGAATTGAGGTCAAATTTTGCACCCCCAGGCTCTGGCAGAGCCCCCCAGCCCTCGAGAGGGGTGTGCAGTTATTCTTTGTAGGTTGTTGTTTGCTTGCCACGGGAGCCAGGTCTCTGTGGAAGGCTCACTTTGGTGCAATCCCAGCTTCCCACCAGCTCAAGCCCATCTTCTTTCCAAGCCAGTATTGCCCTGAACGTGTGTGTTTGGAGAGTTTCAGCAGTGAGAGCAAACAGAGCCGTGCAACCCCCAAGCCCGGGCCAGGCCCTGCTCCTCCCACCACCAGCGAGGGCCCTGAGGCCTGCACAGGGTCCATGTCCCACCCTGCTGCTCCTCCTGCTGCCCTCAGTGCTCCGAGTCCGACAGGTACGAGGGCTGAGTCCATCTCCACACCAGCATGTCCTCCCCTGCCACCCTGTGCGATTCTGTCTGGATCCGGGACTCGTTGGAGGCCAGGAAATCCACGGCTCTCTCCCACACCCGCTTCATCTTTTTTCTGCAAGGAACAGCAAGAAAATAAATGAGAATCCCAAGCTGGTTGTGCTTCCGTGCCTGCAGCAACTGGGCCTGTGGATTTGGCTGCCTGCTTTGATTCTCTCCCATATCTCTCACGTCCCAACCCAAAGGCTCCAGCCTTGTCCTGCAGAGCAGCTGCAGGGATTGATTTTGGAGCTGTGCTGAATGCCATCCTGCTGCTTCCAGCCCTCCTGAGTGCCCAGAGCAGCTCACCTGCTCTGAGGAGGGATCAGGCTGTCCCGCACGTGGAAGATGCCGACGTAGGGATAACGCTCCAAATTCCGCTCCCATTCCTTGTAGTGGTCCTGGACAACAGCTGCAGGACAGGAGGACACAGCAGTGAGGGCTCTACCCTGCAGGAGCAGAGCAGGGCCCCCTGTGCTCCCACAGCTCCTACCTATGATCTTTTTCACCATCTCATACATGGCCTGTTCCTCCTCCTCCATCTTGCGCCAGCGATAGCGGAGGTAGAGCAGGATGCCCCAAAGGGTTATGAGACCTAGGAGAATAAAACCAAAGGGGATTCAGGAACTGGCAGCTGTGTGCCTGCTGGATGCAGTTTTAGTTCTCACACTGTGACCCAGGCCTGCTTCAAACTGAATGCCTGTGATTCCTTTTGTTCCCCAGAGCAGCTGCACCCCAAAAGCCCCTTGGTGCTGCCCTCCCTGCAGCACAGGAGCACCTGTGGATGTGGGATGAGGTGGTGGCAAAGCCTCAGCATGGAGCTGCCCTCAAGAAAGAAACCTCAGCACAACCACAGGGCCCCAGGTCTGCAAATCCCAGAGGAGGCTTTGCCAGAGGCCTCCCCTACAAGGATCACTCTGGAAGACTGTCAGGTTTCACTGCTCCATGGAGAGCTGCTGGATAGGGAAATAAAAGCCTGGGGCTCCAGTGGCAGCCCAAAATGCAGGAGATGTGTATGGAAGGTTTAGCACTTACAATGCCCCCAGTAGGACTTCAGTGTCTGCAATAAACAGAACTGTCCCTTGTCACCCCCTCCCTGTCAGGTTGGATTAGAAACTCCTGCAGTCACACAGCTCTCGTTATCACCTCGCTGGGTAAAACCCCTGTCTCAGCTGAGGCGTGACAGACTATTCCAATAAAACCTCCAACCCTGAAATGCTACAAGTCATTATTAAAGAGGCTGGAGGACTTGGGAGCTTAGAGCAAGAAAAAAAGAAAAACTGACTCCTTAAGGTAAGTTAACACACTTATTCTGCAGCCCATAATAATGGGCACTTGAGGAATACCCAGAGAGCTCATCAGCTGCCTGATTTAAAGCAACTTTTAAGCACTCACAGCACAAGAGGAGGGCTGTGGGTCTCCTGTGCTGCCAGAACAAAGGTTAATTAGACATTAACTCATCAGCAGATTTATTTCACCTCTGTTAGGTGTTTCCTATGGCTGAGCAATGTGTGATCACAGAGCTTCATCCCTGCAGCTGAGCCCCAAGAGCCACTTACTCCAGAAGAACAGGAACAGGTTCATGATGGCCGTGACCACGGCCCGGCGGAAGCGACAGCCCAGCCCCATCTGGGGATGGGCAGATTCCAGGCAGAACACTTCCTCCACACTGGAAACAGGCTCTGACAGGTCCCTGCCTTTCAACCTGATGGGAAGAGGAAGAAAATCTCATTGAAGAGAGCAAGCTGCAACTGCAGTCTTCAATCAAGGCCGGGAGAACAACCAGACTGCGGATGCAGCTGCTCGCAGGAAATGCCCCCACGCCCAGGCAGAGCCTCCTGCCAGAACATTTGGGGACTGGCTGCTTAGCCAGGGATGGATGAGGCTCCAGGAAGGCAGCAGGGCTGCAGCTCCCACTGGCACGCTGAGTATCCCTGCACTGCCTCTCTGACTCTCTCAGCGTGCACAAGATTGAACTCGGAATTGGATTCCCACCTCCCAGCACAGAGATGGAAACGTTCCCTGAGTCAGAGTCACTGCTCAGCCCCAGCAGTGGGAGCAGGGGGACCCAGGCTGGGAGCAGGAGCAGCTCAAAGAGTGGCAGAGAACCAGCACAGAGCCCTGCAGAGCCCTCAGCTCCCCTCCCTGCAGCACTGCTGCTCCCAAACCCAGGCTCATTCCACACTGAGCCACTCCCAGAGCACACAGGCACCAGGGGTCCAAGGGACAGCCAGCAGATCCAGGGGAACTGCAACAAAGGGCACTGTATTTTTTAAGCTCCTAATTATGAACAGTCCACTAGACAAAGAGGTTTGCTAATTTACAGGTGCTCAGCTCATGAACTGCAGAGAGCTTGGCTGGTTCTGGGTTCTGCAGGAGCTGCACACACACGGTTGTTTCCCACCCCCTGGTCTTATTTACAACCCAAATTCCACAGAAATATTTAAAACATGCAGCAGAATCACCCAGTGCAAAGCTCATTTTCAGTCCTGCCTCTCAGACTAGCAACTAAAAAATAATCTCAGGTAGCTAAAAGTGCCAGGGGCCGGGTTTTGGGGATGCTGCCACGCCAGCTCCGGGGAAGCAGAGCTGTTTGGGGACCAGCCAGCAGAGCTGCTAATTAACAAAACAAAAAGTGGGAGGATATTGTATCCCACAGCTTCTGACTGGAAATGTGCTGGAGTATAAAAATACAAAATTCGAAAACTCTGCATCCCAGCCCACCTACAAATCCAGCCCTGCCCCTAAGGAAGCCAAGCCCTGTCCTGGGAATTTGCACAGCCCAGGAATCAAAGCAGCAGATGCTGTCTGATCCGTGGATCACAGCAGCAGCTGCAGGAATATTTAAGAGCAAATGGAGCAGTGGGAATTCCAACAAGCTTGCCCACCAACCCCAACACCACAACTGCTGCAATTCACTTAATCAGAGACACATTTAGCAACGTGCAAATGTAAACAACTGTTAAGGCTTTAGCGTTAGAGCAGACTGGAGGCAGCCCACACTTCCCAGAGGAAAGTGATGATGGCTGCTGACTCTGGGAAAAGTGACCTCGTGGGCAAGTTAAGGAAGAGCTGGAGGCACAGGACCATGGGCAGGACACCAGGACCACTCCACAGGAGGCACAACACAACCACTGATGGCCACAAGCAGCCCTGACCTCCCACCTCCATCTCACCTGCAACACATCCCTGCACACAGCGTCCCAGAGACTCCTGCAGGGAGCCCAGCTCCCACCCTGCTGCAGGGCTGTACTTTTCCTTTGGAAGTTTGCCCAGCAGGCTCAGCCACAGCCAATCCCAGCCCAGCTGCTGCAGCCCAACGAGCTCTGGGAGCTGAAGGGCACCACTGACCCTGTCAAATTCCACCCCAGCCAACACCCAGATGCCCAACTTTGACACACTGGGCTCCTGCCCACCCAATTCCCAAATCCTTGGGACTGCTGGGTATCAGCAGATGCCCAACTTTGACACAGTGGGTTTCTGCTCACCAAATTCCCAAATCCTTGTTGCTGTTCAGGATCCAGTGCAGGGCAGCTTCAAACTTCTGTGAGGAACTGCCAGTTACATTCTGTGCAAAGGAAGCCATAAGAAGATTAGCCCTCCATTCGTTTAAAATACTGACCAACATGATTTCATTACAGCAGTGGGAGAATTCATTCCATAGGGGCTGAACCCAGGTTAATTCTTATCAGGATTCTGCAAACTGGAGGGAGGAGAACTAAGCCTGAAGATCTGTCTGGCCTCAAGTCTTCTGACTGGGGAGATGATGCATGAAGCACTCAGTGAAATAACACCATCCCAGACTGTTAGGGCTAACCACTAAATACAACATAATCTTACTGACAGGTTACCAGGAAAGAAATGGAATGCTGGATCAGAGCAGTCTGTCTCCTGACACTCTGCAGGAGAGAAAAATCCTTCTTCTGCCCAGCCCTCAGTCCAGGGAAATTTCTGGTTGCACAAGACTGATGGCTCCAGTGAAACAACAAACCATTAAGATTTACAGGGGGTGAAATCAGAGATGGAGGAGAAAATGATTTTCAAAAGAACTGCTGAGAACAGGACTGGCCAAAGGGGAAGTGAGAGATATGGGAGAGAATCAAAGCAGGATGAGGAAGCAAAATGGATGGTGAATTGTTTTAGTGTCTATTATTTATTGCTTTATAAGATACTAAGCACTGGGTTGTAACAATGCTGCTCAGAGCCTACTCACCAGCACATGATCCTTCACCTCACTAACCCAAATGCATTTGCTTTTTAGGTTCTCAGGGTTTCCACATTCAAAATTACCTGGTAAGAAAAGTCAAATTAAAAAATCATGTTTGTAAAAAAAGCCTTTGAACAGCTCAGAACCAGGCTTTGAATGTACACCAAGAAATGCTCTCCTTTCCAATCAGCCCCAGCTCTGAGCAAAACGATTCCAGGGTGAGATTTATACTGCAGGCAGATCAGATGACTATTAATAAAATGCTCAGCCACTGAACAGAGGTTGGATAAGGGCAATCAAACCTCTCACTTCGGAGCTGCTGCTGGATAAGGGCAATCAAAGCTGACACTTCAGAGCTGCTGAACACACAATGAGGGGGAAAGTATTGCTCCTGCCCCTTGCAGAGCACAGAACCACAGCTGCCACCAGGTATCAGGTGTGGAGCTAATGATCGGTGTTCAAAATGCCTCCAAGGAGCTGAAATCACAGCTCTGCCTCCAACCCAGGCAGAGAAATGCTGGCAAGGCACTAAATCCTCTAAATCTTCCCTCACCAAGTTGACTAAACAAATGTGCTAAGCAAATCTGGTGGAAATCTGAAGTCAGATTTAAAAAGATTTAGGAATTCTGTGCAGCTTCAGTATCCAAAGGTTTCAGCCTTGAGGTCTGAAATGCAGAAAATGGAACTGAAAACCCTTTCACTGATTACCACTGCTGTGAATCTTGCTGAACAAGTCCCTGCTCATAGAGTGGATTTGTAGCAGCCCACTCTATCCCAAAATACCAGTGATGGGCTGGATTTACTCCTGGAGTAGGGACTGTGCTGGGTCAGCTCCTCATCTCAGAGAGCCTGTCCCACTCTGCGGTGAGGAAAAGGAGAGGCACTCACGTCTGCCGCCACATTTCAGCAGAAATGACAATTTCTTAGGACACTTCATGTGTAAGAACACATCAGTTTACACTCCTGCCTCTATCCTGAAGACAATTTCCAGCTGTTGCTAGAAAAGAATAACAAACCCAACCAATCCTACCTGAAACTCCCAACACTTCAAGCACAAACAAGGCCCACTCACCCAGGCAGGGTGACAGGAGTGCATCAGCCAAGCACCACTCAGAACAAAAATAAACCCATTTTCCCCTGTTTTCCTATTCCCTGCCTGCCTCAGGAGTCCTCAAAGGGAACTGCCTGTTCCATAAACCTCTCCAGAGTGGGACAGGAGCGAGCAGGAACTGGGAGAGGCAGCTCCTGCAGGCTCAGCAGGGTGGGATGTGCTGGCACTCACCTGCCTGCACGGACAGGTAATTGTAGAGCTCGTGCAGCACGGCCATGATCACGTCCTTGTGCTTGGCCTGGCAGAACTGCAGGGCACAGACAGGGACACACATCAGCAGTGGCATGGGGACAGTGGGAGTGCAGCTCCAAACGCCAGGCAGAACCACAGCACTGCAGTGTGGCTCAGTCCTGCACCACCAGCTCCAGGCACATCTCCTGAGCAGGGGAATGTTCCAGGCACAAGTGACCCTGAGCATCTTCTGGGTGAGTTTTAAGGTCCCTTCCAGCCCAAACCAGTCTGGGATTCTGGGGTTCTGTGAAGTGCCACCAACCCACAGCCCAGCCTGCAGCACCAGCCTCAGACCCACCACAGATGGATCCATCACCTCCAGAACTTCCCAGCACACAGAACTCAGAATCCAACATGAAACCTTCTCCCTCCTAACCATGGAATGTTTGGGTTGGAAGGGACCTTTAAAGTTCACCCAGTTCCACCCCTGACACCTTCCCTTATCCCAGGTTGCTCCAAGCCCTGTCCAACCTGGCCTTGGGCACCTCCAGGGATGGGGCAGCCCCAGCTTTTCCAAAAATCCATCCTGACAGAGGGTGTGCAGGCACTCCACGGTGGAGCTCAGGGAATTAGCTGGATTAAATCTTGCACTGTTATAGCTGAAAACAGCTTTATTGCAAACCAATACCACTGCTGGTACAACTGTTAAAAAAGAAATTGATTCACGTAATTGGGAATTTAAATTTTTATCTTTCAGAGTCTCATACACACTCCTAACTTCATCTGGCCCATTAATTTCAACTCATCAAGTCCCAATTTTTCTGTAAAACGACAGAATAAATCATTTTACAGTGATACTGTTATGGGTGGAATAGACTACCTGGAATAATCACTGTTCTGTGAGAGCTCACAAGATTGAGAATAAATAAATAAATGCTTACATCATCCGTTCTTTTGTCACAATCCACAGGCAAGAGATTAACTAGGAGAGAGAAGAGGGTGAGTTAGCTGGCTGCAAACAAGAGCTTTGATCAAGAAAATAATTATCTTTTTAAAAGTGGGCTCAACTTAAAGCCTGGTTCTGTTATTGTTCATCTCCCCCTGGCAGCACCTGGAGATGGAGAGCCCCTCCAGGAGCTGCTTTGGGAGCAGCCCTGAGGAAAAACACACCAGTGATGGAGCTGAGGCATGTGTTCAGCTGGGGAGTGAAAACTGGGGCTGGATGTTTTAACAGCTCCTGTTTGAGAAGCTTCATGCTGATCTTTACACTCCAGTGCTGCCTCTTGCTGCCCACCAGGGTCACCTGAAATATCCCAGCGCAGCCAGGGAGGGAAATGAACCCTCTGGAGGGCTGATTGCAGCTCTGGGCTCTGCAGGGCTTGAACAGCTCCTGGCACCTGTGGCACAACTCAAACCCGGCACCATTCCTGCCTCCAGAGCTCCTGTCACAGCTGGAACAGGACAATCCAGTGACAATGGGCAGCTTTATCCTGCCTTTGGGAATGCAGCAGCCTTCCCAGCCCACACAAAGGGCACAGTGTGCCCAGACTCAGGACCAGCACCTTCCCAAAACAGCCCCCAGACCCTTCTTTGTTCAGTTCAAAGCCTGAAGTATCCCCACTTCCAACTGTTCCAGCTGGGGAACTCTGCCTTAAAAACAGAAGAGAGAGACACACTCTGCCACACCTGAAGTGCTGAATTTATCTGCTGCACTTCCCTCTTGGACAGAATAAAGGCTGGGAAGGGCCATGCTGGCAGGAACATCAAAAACACACCCCAGGTACGACACAGCCCTCGTGTCACACCATAAAATCCATCCTTGGCCCAGCAGGAATGGCACTCCACATAAACCCCATGGTTCTGAGGGACTGAAGGCCAAACTCATTTGGAAAAAGCAAACTTTTTGATTTGTTTCCCATGACTAACAAGGTTCCCCAAAGGAAAGGGGAGATGGGAAAAGGGACAGAAACAGAGATGTCAGGTTATGGCAATGAGAGTGACGTGATGGAGATGGAAGCAGTAAAGGGAAAGCAGGAAGACAGGTGAGGAATAAAGTTTAAATGAGAATTAAACCAGTGCACGTACAGCTCTCCTCTCTCCCGTCCAGCCAGCCTGACCCAGCCATCTTCACCACGAGGATGCCCAGAAAAATCAGCAGCAGCACCAAGCTGGCGAGGCAGAGGAACTGGGACAGGTAATACTCCAGGCCTTTCCCCTTTCCCTCGGGCTGCTGCCTGGGCGCTGAGCGCAGCAGGGCGGTGCGCGGGGTCACTCCGTGCCCCCCATCGCTGGCTGCCCGCCACGGGAAGCGCCGGATCAGCCCCCCAGCCCTGCTGCCCGTATCCCGCTCTGCCCCCTTCCCAATGCTGGAAGCCAGGTCCTCCTTCCCTCTCCTGAACAGGCTGCTGAACCTCCCGGGGGCCGCCGAGGAGCCCCACTGGGTGCTGGGGGTCACCTCGCTCTCCCGTCTCCACCAGCTGTTGGAGGAGAGCCCCCTCCTCTCCCCCGCCGTGTCCCAGGCAGCCCGGGAGCTCTGCGCCCCAATGCCCCCTCCCGATGTCCCCCAATGGCTCCTGGATTTCTCCTCGCTGGGAAGGGGTTTGGAGCCTGCCGAGGAGCCCCAGTAGGGTGTGGAGCTCAGCCCTCCAACCCCATCCAGCCCCGAGCCCGCCCGGCTGCCGAGCCCCCCGCTCCTCTCTGCCGAGGGGCTCCACTGGGATGTGGAGTTTGAGCCCCGGAACTTGTCCAGGGTGGGTCTCAGGCCACTGCTGAGCCCCCCACTCCTCTCTGAGGCGCCCCACTGCAGTGAGGAGCCCCGAAACCCATCCAGGGTGGCCCCCAGCCCCTGGCTGAGCCCCCGGCCGTGCTCTGTGACATCTCTGGATGTCTCCCAGTGGGACGCAGAGCTCAGAGCCCCGACCCTGTCCGCCCCAAGGCCCCCGAGTCCCCCGCTCCTCTCTATGGACGTGTCCCACTGCGAGGGGGAACTGAAGCCCCCATGCCCAGACAGGGATGCCCCCAGCCCACCGCCACCTCTCTCCACTGTCGTCCCCCACTGCTCCGAAGGGCTCAGCCTCCCCAGGCTGTCCCGGGAGGGGCCGCCCTCAACCCTGATGCCTCCGGCCCGGCCCGGCGGGGACCCCCGGGGGTCCCCCCAGGACTGCCCGGCGCTCTCCCCCGACGTCCCCCAGCGGGACGCGGGCGGCCGCCCCACTTCCTCCTCCTCTTCCTCCTCCTCCTCGTCCTCCTCCTCACTCTCACGGGCGGCCGCGCCGGTGAAGCCGGAGCGCTGCCGCGAGGGCGAGGCCTGCGGCGCCCCTGCGGAGGAGCGGCCCGGGCTGGGCGGCGCGGTGCGGCCGCTGCGCCGGGCCGCGGCCACCTCGGCCCGTAGGCAGCCCAGCTTCTTGATGTAGACCTTGCGGGTGGTGGCGGTGATGGGCCCAGGGCGATAGCCGAGCGCCAGCAGCTCCTTGCGGAGCTCCGCGTCCGTCAGCTCCGCCATGGCCGCGCCAGGCCCCGCCGGAAGCGCCCCGCAGGCGGGAAGCGACGCCGCCATCTTGGGAGGGGCTCCGCGCGCCCCTGGCGCCGCCATCTTGGGAAGGGCATGGGGCGTGTGAGGAAAGGGCGCGGGGGCGGGCGCCATGTTGAGAAGGTCAAGGGGGTGCGGGCTCCGTGTCCTGAGGGAGCAGCATCTCCTGCTTCGCTCTGCTCCCTCAGGACTGGGGAAAAGCGGGAGAAATGGGGAAAGCATAAGGCGAAAGCTGCCTCATCTGCGCGACGAGCCGGTGTTGATGATGGGTTGTCCTTCATCACTGTGTAGGGCAGCTCCCGCCCCACTCACCCTGATGTTCTGACATTTTTAGGGCCATTCTTCCAAAAATGTCTCTTTCCCAGCCACCTGCCACCCCCACATGCGTTTCCATCATCGCTGCCCAGTTGCTGAGCTCTGCCAGAATCTCAGGCAGGACCAGGATCCACATCCATGAAATATTTCCCAGGAAGGGGGGGCTCCCTCCACACCCCACACCTAAAACAGCAAATCCAAGCGTTGACTTGTAAATTTATTTTGGCACAGCTGTGATGAACAGTAATTGCTTTTTCCTGCTGCCGCCGCTAAAGAAAGCGATGAAAGCGGCTGAAATACGGTGGCGTCATGTCGGAATTTAATTAAAGGTAATGGAGCAGTGGTGCTGAAGGTGCTGAGGGCTGGCTGCGTGCCACGGCAGGTGATGGATGTGTGACACTGGGGTGGGGGACACGCCGTGGTCCCTCAGGAATGGCACCTGTGGGGAGAAGGAGGTTTCCAGAGGAGCACGAAGCTGAAAGAGCTGAGCTGTGTCTTCCTGACATGAATCACAGAATCCCAGAGTCAGTGAGGCTGGAAAATCCTTCCAACGCCATCAAGTCCAAGCTGTGAGCAATCCTAACCTGAGTGCCATGTCCAGATTTCCTCGGACATCCCAAGGCTGGGGACTCCAAACCTCCCTGAGCAGCCCTTGCAAAGCTAACGACCCTTTCCATGGAGAAATTCCTCCTGATGTCCAACCTGACCCTCCCCTGGCACAGCATGAGGATATATCCTCTTGTCCTGTCACTAATCCTTCTTTCAGGCACCCTCTTCCTTAGCAGGTCCCCAAAGCTCACCTCACTCTTCCCAATTTATCCAAGAAAGCAGCAGCAAGATGCTGAGATTTGTTTGTCAGGTTGGCAACAGCAAATACATCCTCAGCAGAGGCCAGGGAGCCCATTAAAAGAGCAAACTCAGCTGTGCTGGGAAGTGTGAACGCGCTAAGCTGAGCTTCCTCAGTGCTCCTCTGCCAGCTCATGATGTGGAGAGGGGTCTAATGTAAATAAAAAATTCCAATTTGCTCCTATCACACAGATCCTGTGAGCTCACAGCTCTCACTTTGCCTGGGCATGCAGCTGCGTGCTGGCTGAGCTGGTGCAAACCTGGGAATTAAATAACTCACCTTTTTCTGGAGAAAACAGCAACAAAAGCCCAAATCCATCCTGTCAACTTGTGATTCTGCCCATCATGGGAATTACCCCAGGCCCAGCAGCCTCATTGCACAATCTTTGGAGGGGAAGACACGGGATTGCTGTTGGACTGCTGGAGGATGGGGGAAAAGCTGTGATTCCTCCTCAGAAGGAGGTTGGCAGCACCAAAGCTCAGCAGGATCAGGTGCCTATTCTTTGTGGAGAGAAATCCACGACCCCTTTCCCTTCCTCCCCATGGGAGAATCCCTGCCTCCTCTGGAAGGCATTTGGCCCCCACAGGGAAGGCAGCAGGAACAGACGTGTCAGACCCTATATCCCCATGGGCAATCTTTATTCCCATCCTCTGCCCACAGTGCCAATACTGAATTTGACAGTGGATTTTCTATTTTTGCAGCCCCTCCATCATCCTCATAGCTCTGGGAGCACCAAACGGTGCCGAGGCTGCAGATGGGCTCGGCAAAAAGCGTTTCTTGGCTGGAAACAGCCGGAGCTGGCTGTGGGAAGCTGGGACAGCATGGAGGGACAGCCTCCACCTTCCCTGCGAGCCCAGAAGCTGCCTCAGAGCTGCTGGCAGCGGCTCCCATGCCAGAGGAGCAGACGCGCCGCGCCGACTGCTCCAGTTCTGGCAGCCTGGGACAGGGCTGGTGTGAGCAGAGCCCTGGGAATGGATCCGTGCTGGAGCAAGGAATGGCTGCACCCCAAACCCCGCAGCTGAACCCTTCACTGCTGACTGATGGGCTGCTGCATCCCCACCCACCTCCTTCTCCGTGCCTTTTGGGTGCCAGCACTGCACATGGCACCCGAGGAAGTGTCAGGGCTTTCTTGGGAGCCGACTGTGCCCGTTTGTCACCCTGTCACTCACAGCCACAGCACAGGTGTGACCCAAGAGCCCTCTGCCTTCCTGGGCCTGCTCAGTTCCTTAGGAAGTCAGGGGTGACTCCTTTCCCTTCCCTCCTCTTTCCCCAGATATTGGGCTGCTCATCCCACCAAGAAATTCTTGTTTGGTTTCTGGAGCAGCAGATTCTTCCCGCCTATCTGCAGGTGTGACCTGGGTGCTGCTGGCTGCCAAAGCACCTTCCAGGGCAGAGGAAAATGGAGATCTGTCCTGAAACCTGGAGAACACTTCCTTTCTACCCAGAGCCAGAGCCCTGAAAGCCTGGAGGGGGCTGGTTGGGGTCCCTCCATCTCTTTCCAGTGGAAATGTTCCTGCTTCTCCTGCTCAGGCCCCTGAGAGTAGAAGGAATTTACTCCCAAAAGCTGAAGATGTACTTTGGTGCCTGTTTGGACACCACAGTTGGTGCTGCGGGACAGGACAGGGGTTCCTGTGGTCTCTGTCACAACCAGCCATCACATGCTGAGCTCATTTATAACTGAGACAAATGGGATGAGCCACTGGCAGAATCCATGGCCAGGGTCAAAGCTGGCCCTTGCTGATGCAGCTTGTCTGGGCCCAAGGGTAAGAGCGGAGTCCTGCTGGTGGATCTCCCTCTGGAATTTTCCACAGCGTCAGCCCCACCATCACCCCAGTGGGAAATGGTCCAGGAAGCAAATCCAAGAGGCTCATGTTCACTTTCTTTCTTTCCATCACTGGAAAACTTTCCTTCCTGCATGGCACAGGGGAGGTGCTAGCCTGGAAAACGATGGGAGTGAAGGAGCTGTGAAAAGGGCACACTGGGGGACAGCTCTGACCCACAGTGGAGCTTATGGAGGGGGTTTGGGGGCAGTTTACCCTTCAAGGGGGAATTCTCCTTTGTTTTCATGTGGCAAAATTAATTCTGGAGTAAAGGTTTGGGTGTCTCTGAAGTAACAAGGCAAGAGGTGCCCTCTGAAGCCAACAAGACTCTGACTTTGCTGCACACTGGTGTAACTGTGGCACAGCTCCTCCTGTGATTGCCCTGCCAGCTCTTCCATGGATATCACCCCTCTGCAGATGGAGCTCCTGCAGCCCAGACTGCTCTCACTCCCAGCCTAATGGAATGTGTTATTTCCCATCTCCCTCCCACTCAGAGTCATTACAGAGCTTCCACAGCTCACACTGCCTCAGCATTACTGGGAGCTTCCTGGAGCTGATCAGTCCCTGGACAAGGAGCGTGCCTTTGGATCAAACATTAGAGCTGTAATCCACTGCACGCTGCCTGTTCCATTACCCATTGGGAGCTTTCTCCTCTCTCCAGGGCTGCTTACAGCAGAGTGCTCCGAGGGGTGTTGTTCCAGCACAAACAGAGCTCTTGGAATGAGCTCAGTGAGAACAGAACTCCTGTTAGGTTGGGAGGATAAAATTGGATTGGAATTGGATATATTCACGTACATACCATTGATCTCATCCATCCGTACTTTACATATGTTGGATTTCCTGCTGCCAGCAGAGAGGAGTAGCTCTCAGACAAGCCAAAGGTATGGAAATGGAGAGCAGAATGTTCAAGTGGAATTAGGAGTTCACCTTGGGGTGTGTTTGAGAGGCAGGAAAAAGGGCAGAGTGCAGTTCCCTCACACTGTGCCTGGCACAGCTGCTCCTCTCTATGCTGGTGGATTTACAGCACCAGGCTGACAGGAGGGGTTTGGGCACAGGGAGGGGCTGCCCATCAGGGCTCCTGCATTCTCCAGCAGTGTGGGAATGTTCCAGAGCACTCTCCTGGAGCAGGGAACTGAGTTAGGGACACACAGGTCTCCCCTTTGTGTCACCAGTTTGGCCAGGAGGTCTGGTAAAGGTTTGCCTTGGTTTCCCTCATTGCTAAAAGGGAGGGATAAGACTTAATACTCCTCAAAGATTGATTCCTCTGGCTCTGACACACACTTTCACAGAATCCCAGAATCCTCGAGGTGATAAAATCCCTCCGGGATCTTTGAGTCCAACCTGTGCCCACCCTGAGTACTGAATGCCACCTCCAGGTGACACCTCCAGGGATGGGCACTCCAAACCCCCCTGGGCAGCCCCTTCCAGCCCTTTCCATGAGGAAATTCCTGCTGATGTCCAACCTGAGCCTCCCCAGCCCAGCCTGAGCCCGTTCCCTCTCCTCCTGTCCCTGTTCCCTGGGAGAAGATCCCAAATCCCCCCGGCTGTCCCCTCCTGGCAGGGAGTTGTGCAGAGCCAGAAATTCCCCCTGAGCCTCCTTTGCTCCAGGCTCAGCCCCTTCCCAGCTCCCTCAGCTCCTCAAAGGACTCTGTGGGAAAACACAGGAAAACAGGGATGTTCTCCAAAACCTGGAGCCTTTTCTCTCTCGTCTTTCCCACATTGGGCACTCCCCATCTGTTTGAGAGGCTTGCAGGACAGAAGACACAAATCCTCCTTTTAATTACGCTGCACATTTATTATCTCACCTCAGATTTTGTTAATCTCTCTCACAATTTTCATTTACATAAGTGGAGTCTTTCAGCTTGAGCAGCTCCAGCGCTTTCTCTTCTGATCCTGCAGATATCAGTCAGCTAAATAGAAGAGAGAGAAAAGCACAAGTGTCCTTAAAGCTCTGGAAAGACTGAATGAATGCCAGATTTATGTGTTGTTTCCTCCTCCTCAGCTCCCCAGCTGAAAGCTCAGAGGCAAACTGGGATGAGCACAGACAAAGCAGAGCAATCCCACAGGGAAAGCTGGTCCCCTTTCCTGGGCTTAAACATCCCAGAAAAGGCAAAGGCTCAGGGACAGCCCCATCCCACCATCCCTGAACCTGCAGGCAGGAAGAGCTGCACAACAGCCTGCCCCTGGATATTTGCTGCTGCAATTCCCACACACGATTTCCCAAAGGAAGGGAGGATTTGCAGCAAATTGCAGTGTAATTAAGTGTCAGTGTTAAGCCCCCCGTGCAGGCAGCGAGGTGTTCCAAGCTGGCTGCACATGCTGAGCTGCCTCACAGGTACAGTTGCTTTTATAAGCTCTGCTGGAAATTGTTCCCTGGAGACTGAGGACTTTTTGGGAGGAGGAGCAGGGAAGTGGCAAACAGAGCTGCTGGGAAGGGTTGTGCTGCTGCTTCCAGTCAATATCAGCTCTGGGCAGCACCTTTGGAGGGAATAACCTTCCCAGAAGGGTGCACACGGGAATGGTTGGGATCTGAAAGCTCCACAAAGTGAGCAAACACGACACAAAAACCCTTCTGGGGAATATAAATATCTCTGTGCTGATGAGCTGGTGAGAAGAAGGAAAGGCAGAATTCCCAAGGCAGAAATCAACCCTCTGACAGTACCATCTGGGGTGTCCTGTAACAGCTCTGCCAGCAGTTTCTCCAGGACATCTTGGTATTTTTCCAGCTGCCTTCGGGTGAGCCAAGCTCTGGCAGGAAGGGCCTGCTGTGGAGGAAACCAGAGAAGTCAGAACAAAAAGGTGAGGGGAGCAGAGGGAGGGAGCTTGGGGTGCTTTGACCCCACTTGGATCGAGTTAGTGAAGGGTTTAGGATTTGGAGGGAAGAAGATGAGCCTCATATGGGGAAAAGCAACATTTTGAAGGCAGCACACTCTTGAGTTGTTCAGAGTGCTGTTGCATAACCCGTGGGCTGGCTCAGAAATCCAGATAAAGGCACCTCCTGGCAGCAGGGATGCAAAGAAAATAATTTCTGAACCTTCTAATCCTCCACTGTGTGGCACATCGACCCTTGCAGCCTGAGCCTGCAGAGCTCCTGCCCTAGCAACAGCTGAGGACGAGCTGTGGTCCTGCTCCAGCCTGCTGGACTTGGAGCCAGCTGTGCCTGAAGCAAAGAGCTCTGTTCTGGTGCTGGCCAGCTGAGGGGATGTGCTGGGGATTGCACACTTTGAACTGGGCATTTTGCTGTTTAAATCCTGTTACCAAGAGCTGGTGCATCACGAGTGCAGGAGGAGTTGCACATTAAGCTGTGCCTTGGCCAAATTCCAGCCTGGCTGGTCCTGCTGTCTGTCCCACTGGGTCTGTCCCTGTTTGGGGGGAGCTGCACCCTCCTTTTGCTGGCAGAGAATGGCCGAGCTCCCTGCAGGAGTGGCTGTCCACACAGGAAAAAGTTCCCTGTGCTCAAGTGGCAAAGCACAGTTTTCAGACTTGCCTTTGAGGGCTTAGCCTGGCACTTCAATCCCTAAAATTGCTCATTTTCTGCTCTGTGTACAGATTTGGAGCCCAAGTTTTTAAATAAGGCCTCTCCAGTGCAGAGAACTGTGGGGTCAGAGGTGACTGAGCAGGAGCTGAAGCAGAACTGGGAGCTCTTGCCTTGCACCTGGCTGGGCTTCATTGCCTAGCAGAGACCTCGAGCTGTTCTCATCTTCCTCAGGGAGAAGCTGTTGGGTCTCAGGGGTGACCTGGCTGCTGAACCACCAAGATAATTTGGGGTGGAGCTAAAACTTCTCTCTGATTTAAGCAGGCAGGCTGGCAGAGGACATCTCTTGGACTCCTTGTCCCCTGCATGTCCTCGTGGGCTTCTCAGAGTCAAATGGCTCCACATACCTGGAGGGTCTTGGCTGCATTGACATCTACACGAGATTGCTCAGAGAAACCTTCCTCCTCCAGCTGCTGCAGCGAGCTCAGGGATTTCTTCTGCCCTGCCTTGCTCCTCTCCTTTTCCTGCAGTTTTGGGGCAGAGAGCAGAGGGGACAACTGGTGATGCTGGGAGCAGCAGCAAACCCACTCTGTGCTGTCCCAACAGCCAGGAATCCACAGTGCTGGGCACAGAACCAGTGGGATGGTGGAAGGGCCCATCAGCTGTGGCCTGAGTGGCCTTTGGGGACTGAAATCCAGCAGTGCTGGGGGCGAGGTCAGGTTACGGGGCAGGATGTGAAGGTCTGCAGTAAACAGGAGCCACGTGTGGTGGGGGAACCCTGTCAGCAGGACATGGGAGCTGACAGCACTGGGACCTTTCCATGGGAGCTGACACCACTGGGACCTTCCCCAGCTGTCCCACAGAACCCGACCTGGGTCTGTGCTGGAGCACTGCAAGGAAATTGAACCCAGCCCTGCATGTGCAGAGGTCACGTTTTCCCAGCCTTTCTGCAGGTCTGTAATGTCAGCCCATCCCCATTTATTTAGTTGCCTTCAGGACCCTCTGGAAAAAGCCAGAGGTGCTTTGGAATATGACAAGACACAGCAGGACACATCAAACAGGCCTCAGTGTCCAGCATGTGAGGAACAGGGACAGCCTTTGGGGGACAGATTTCCCCTTTGCTCATCCAGAAACCCCCAGTCCCTGGCAGACACGGAGCTACAAGGGCTGTGGGGTACAAACACAGCCCATGTGGGTCCCCATCCTCCCCAAGGACTTTGAAGAATGCCTGTGCTCCCCACAAAAATCAATTGTTATCCAGGGGGAGGTGTTGGGAATGGGATTTCTCCCGGTATCCAGGGGCTCGGCAGTGCGGGGGAAGCTGGCTGGGGCTGTGTTTCAGAAGCTGCCGTCTCCGAGCCTGCCTGACACCTTTCAACGGTATTTGTTTCACTTCAAAAGGAAAAACGTTCTCTCGGCACGTCCCAGAGGTGACAACCAGCCGGGGGATGGTTAATTATTTGTTACAACAAAAGAGCCATCACCGAGCTGATGGGAGGCTGCAGCTGCTCTGGAAGAATTCCAGCACCGAGGGAAGGGAAAGGACCCGCAGGGTCTGCAGGTGACACCCCCACAGGTGTGGCTGACCTTTGGTAGGGGGACCAGGCTCTTCCTTTCTATCTCACAACTTAAAAATCCCCTCTGCCTCCCCCCAAAGCCGTGGATTTTGGGAGGAGGATATCACAGTGTCTCCTGCTGATGGCGTGCACTGCAGTTTGGGGAATGAGGGCAGGAGAAACTCCTGGTTTTTCATTCCAGAGGGTTTACCTGCATTTTCTGGAAGTCACTCTGGGTGAAAAAGGGCATGAAGCCTTGGGTCTGCTCAGCCAGCAGGGACAGCAGGGACACCAGCAGCAAACTGGCCACCACCTTCCTCGAAACCATGCTGAGAGCCTGGACAACACAGGAAAGGAGACACCAGGGCAGGAGTGGAGAGGGAGGTGGGACAAGAAACGCCTTTGGCCCTGCACCAGCAGCAGCCCAGCTCAGCCCCAGCCCACCTGAGGGATGTTTACTCTCCCAGTTGCTCCTGAGCTGAGAATAGAAGTGCCTTGACTGACAATTCTCTTCTCAAAGCTGTTTGTGTAAACAGATTTGTTCTTGAGCAATATCTCCAGGGATTTCAAGCCCAGTCCTTCAGGACTGCTCCAGCCTACCTGAGTTCTGGAGCCTCAGCCCTGCAGCTGTGTTGGTTTAAGACCTGAACACATCCAGAGCAAACCCATCAATCCCAGCACCAGCACAGCAGACAGAGATGCTGCAAAGAGAAAATCCTTCAAACAGCTGTTTTATTAATTTTTATTTTGATTTTCCTCACCACTGGAAACCTTCCTGGGTGGACTGGATCTCTTAAGAAGTCTCACTGAGTCCAAGGGAAATGGGAAAGGCATTTTCCAGCCCAGCTCTGAGCCTGGAATAAAGGGCTTTAAAAACCACCTCTGAAGTGATCTAACTGTGACTTCACGTCAGGAAAGGACTTATGTAAACATTGAATGTTCTCTTTAAATATTAAAATATTCTCTCTGGACAGACTTAATGAAGTCTGGTCCTACAGCTTAACTTCTCCACCTGATTGGAGCCTGATCCTTAATTAGTTTCAGCAACCTCTTGGTTTGGACATTATTGAGAAGACATTGTTAAGTTAGATTTGACTCCTGAATTAGATTTCCCACAAATATCAGCTGGCATTGAACCAAAGGCCAGTGGAAGTTAATAAATATTCCCTTTCCATAACACCTGTCAGTCACATCCTCTCCCTTCCCTGGGCACTGCACCAGTGCCATCTCCCCCTGCCCACCCAGACTGGGCCACCAGAGCCACCTCCTGCCCTAGGACATCCCAGGGTGTCCCAGCTCTGTTTCCTGCAGGGATCCAGGCAGGAATTCTCCGGCTCTGCCCTTGCAATGCAACCTCAGCAGCATCAATCTTTGGTGCTTTTTCATTTTTTCTATCACTGCAGTAAATATATAAATAAATAAAATACTGCTGAATACAAAGAAAATACACCCAGTCACTTCCTTCATCTCTTCTTGGCTTATCCCTTTGGGAATCGATTCTCTCCCTCTTCTCCCAGAAAAACACCCACACAGACCTCTCCACTCAGAAACAGCCCTGCTGAAAGCCCTCCCTTGCTTGGCAAGCAGGACCTGTATTCCAGCCCCGAGATCTCCAGCACCTCTCCAAGCAGAGATCACTTGGTGGATTTGCTTCCCAGCTCCAAAGGGAAAAGAAAAAAGCAGGAGGATCCCAGTTCAGCATCAGCACTGCGAGCACACAGGGCTGGGACAGCTCTGCTCACCCCCCAAACCCAGTCAAGTGCCAGCATGAGGGCAGGAGGGGTGGGCAGCTGGCACAGTGACAGGACGGGACATTCACTACTGAGCTGTCTCCTAAAAACTCCAGCCCTTCCTGGCTCTAGGACCTGTCTGAGGGTCATTTTCTGCCTGCTCAGAGCAGCTCCCCAGGCTCAGAGGGCATCGGGGCTCCCCACAGCTCTGTGGCAGTGCCCAGTGCCCACAGGAGGCAGGAGCTGCTGGAATTGGTGCTCCCAAGATGGGGATGAGGGAAAAGCGCCTTCCCCCTTGTTTCAGCCTCAATTTTGTTCCTTCCTCCCCCTCCTCTGAGCTGCCTCTGCTGTGGCCAAGAGGTGCCAAGACCTACCTGGGAGTGCAGCCACGGGGCACTGGAGGTCAGAGCTCTTCTCCCTCCTGTCCCACCTGGATGCTCCTGCTGGTTCTCCTCCGTTTATAAACCCATCCAGGCACTGCAGGCACTCACCTGTGATCCTGTCCAGCTGCCTGGCCTGCATGGAAACACCTTTCCCAGGCAGGGAATGTTATCTGCACTGGAGTTTTCTGAGTTTCTCGTTTCCAGGCAGATCCCCTCTGCTCCCTGCCCAGGTTCTTCAGCTGTTCCTGGTGCCTCAGTTCCTCCATCTCTAATTTAGAGATTAATTTCTGTCTCCTGGCTTGTGTTTCTAGACACTGAGAGTGCAGGACAAGCTTTTTAGGATGTGAATGCCCCAGCACTACAATGACACCTGTGTCAATTATATTTCTACTGTAACTGCAAATCACAATAATATCAAAATTACCACTTTGAGTCTTCAAGTGGCTCCTTCTCCCATCCTCGCTGAACCTGGCACACTGATCCCCCTCGGGAACACAAATCCTGCACTGTCATCCCTCTCCAGACAAACGAGGTGCTGAGAGAGGGAGGGAATTGTGCAAGAACTCATCCATGCTCTCCCAGGACCATCAGCCAGCAGCTGATGCCAGAGGGTTTGGGATCAGGCCAGGCACATCCTGGTGCTGCTCCTGAGGGAGTCTGGGAGCAGCCAGGCGAGGAGCAGGAGGGAAAAACGAGCTGGGAAGCCATGAAATCCTCCTGCATCCAGGGGCTCCATGGGCTGGGAGAGCAGGGAGCAGCAGCATTCCTGCCTGCCCGGGGAGGGATATTGGGAACAGCCATTGCCCAGGCCCGGGAATGCCATTTGTCACCTGGGAATGGCATTTGTCACCTGGGAATGGCATTTGTCACCTGGCCCCATCGAAGCCAGTCAATAGGACACGAGCACACCAGGTGTCACCAGGGACCTGCTGCTGTCACAGCTGTCAATAACGCTCGATTTGGGACAGAGCCCTCCTGAAAAACCTCGTGTCCAGCACTCAGGTGCTTCCCGGATCCCTGGGCATCCTCCCCAGCTTATCACCCCCTCTGGGCAGTGGAAAGCTCCCAGAGACTCCAGCACAGCTTTGCTCCCTGGAAACCTCTCTGGGAATGTGGCTGGGGGTGATGGAAAGGATGTCACCCACCCAGTGTGGGGTGACCCCTCCCTTCCCTAAACAATTTGCACAAACCCCATCCGATTCCCATTTTAATTGACTTTTCCAGTCCTTTTCTTCACGTGGTTGTGATGGATGCAGCTGACGAGTCAGCAGATGGTGCTGGGAAGTGACAAATGAGTTACCAAGAAAGGTCACTTTTCCAAAGCACTGAACTTTCCCGTGTCTTGTTCCACTGTCCCTCCAAGACGCGTCCCGCTGGCAGCTTTCCATCCATCTGGGATGGAGCCTTCTGCCTGGGGAAGGACAACCTTCCAAATCAAACAGAGGGATGAAAATTAATCATATCTGTATTAGCTGCATGCAGCCTGCCAGCTTCACCTCTTAATTATGCAAGAGTGCTCCGACAGGAAGGAATGGTGGAGCTGAAAATAAAGGATCTGACTCCAGGTCTGGAAGTGCCAGGGCAGGTGGGAGCAACAGGCACCTCCTGGCTCTGGCTTGGCCCAGCCCATAAATGCAGCTTTTGGCACGTCCTGGCTGCAAAACAAGGATAAATGAAAATAAAAAATCCCAGCTGGAGCTCTCCCTGCCAGTGCTGTAATTCCACAATTCCATCCTGCTGCATCCCTGGCACAGTTTGCAACCTGCAGCCCCTGAAACTCCCCTTTGGGCTGTGGTGCCAAGTGGCAGCAGAGGTTAGAGGCTCAACAGAAACATGATGTGCAGGATGGGTTTGAGTGCAGTGCTGCTTGTTCTGAAAGTGAAATGTTTGGCAAAACTGGGAGTCGTTTTCCCAGGAAACTGGCAGTGGAGTGCAGCCCATTGGGCCTGGCAGCAGTGGCAGTGCCAGGGAACAAGGGGCAGAACGAGCTGCCCGTGCCAGCAGCACACCCAGGCCTCTCTGGAAACCAGCTCTGAGGTGATCTGTGCACCCCAAAACTGGGGAAATTCTGCCTGTTGCCTCAGTTTTACATGAAAGAATAAAAGAGAGGGAAAATGGTTTTTTGGACAGAGCCTGGGTGGATTTGGCTTCTCTACAAGGGCTGGAGGGGACAGGCACTGACCAAAACATCCTATCCCATTACAATCCTCTTTCACTGGGATTAAAAAAAAAATGTTTTTTAAAATCCCTTTTTCTAATAAAATAAATGTCTGGTCTTATAAAAACTTTCCTCTCAAATAAGGAAAGAAATAAACAGGAGAGAAATGTTTCATTGCCTGGTTTCTCTACATTTTTGGTCACTCCTTTGCCACCCTCTCCCCGATGTGGAAGGAGTGAAGAGAGAAGGGAGAGGAGGTGAGAAAACACGATGGCTGCAGCTCAGCTGTTCCCATTTTGGTTTTCAAATCTGAGCCACCAGGTTTTCACTTGAGGGCTCAGGAATATTTTTAGGAATGGTACAAAATGCAGCCTCACACCCAGGGAGGGGATGTGACTGGTTTGTCCCGTGGGGCTGGGTTGTGTCCCTGGGCAGCCCACTCTTCATTTGGGGTGCTGTGACCCCAGGCAGGCGATGGGAGAGCCCAGCCAAGCCCTGGGATGAGCTCAGAGGCAGGGAAATCACTCAGATTTCAGCCAAAGAGATCCCTGCCCTGCTCACAGGGGATATTTATTCACTTTGGTGAGGAGGAATTCAGCTTTTCCACACTCCAGGCATCCTCTGACCTTTCATTGCTTCATTCCCTCCTTCCCCTGCCCTGTTCCCATGTCCAACAGCAGTGAATCAGGTTGAGCCCTGCAAGCACCACTACCAAGGCACCAGAAGAAGCCCCAGGTGGTTTTTGGGGGGGCTTTTGAGGGGAAAAGGGGCAGGGAAAACAACTGGGGGTGGAGAAAATGAGAGAGAGAAAGAGGAGGAGGGAAAGAAGGACAGGAAAAACAATTGGCGGGGGGGAAAAAAGGAGGGGGGAAAAGAGGGAAAGAAGGGCAGGGAAAAGAAGCAGGGGGAGGATAAAAGGAGGGAAAGAAACAAAGAAGAGGTGGGGAAAGAAGGGCAGGGAGAACAAGCAGAAGGAAGAAGAGGAGGAAGAGAAAGAAAAGAGGAGGGAAAGAAGGGCAGGGAAAACAAATGTGGGGAAAGAAGAGGAGGGGAAAAAAGAGGGAAAGAAGAGCAGGGAAAACAGTTGGGGGAGAGAATAAAAGGAGGGAAAGAAAGAACAGGGGAGGGGGACAGAAGGGGTCCAGCGTCATTGTGCTCAGCAGTGCCAGCTGCCAGCAGATTTCCCAAGACTGGATGATGCCAGATTCCCAGGATTTATTGGTGCTCTCACTGGAGTCTCCCTGTTCATCCCAACACCTCTCAGCAATCAGTGGCCATTTATCTGCCACAGAGGAGAAGGGTTCTGGCTCTCAAGGCACCAATTCATCCTGGGAGGAACAAGGAGGCCGAGCTGGATGGCTTGGGGTGAAAAAGAGACTCATGTGGCAGGTCAGTGAGCTCCCGGGTGAGGAATCCCAGGAGAGGCTGGGAGAGGAACAGCGGCACATCCATCCCAGCTGGGATGTGGGAAAAACAGAATGGAAAATTGTGACAGCAGCAGAAGGATCTGCAGAGCCTCGGGGCCTGTGCAGCCAGGCCTGATCCCAGCACAGGGCTCACTTTTGATAAAATGCCCATTTAATCCGTGGATATTTTGCTTAGGTGTGGAATAGCAGCCTCAGCAAAAGCCTCTCAACCACAAAGGCTTTAGAGGGCTAAACAGCAAAGATTTGGAATTAAGGAGAATAAATATTAATGAAAGGGGTGGGAAAATGCATCCTTTCTCCAGACAGCCCTGCCTGTGCTCCCCTGCACGGGGCTGTTGGGTTTATTGTTCTCTGGAGCAGGAGCTGCTCGGAGGGATCATGCTGGGATGGAGCCACACAGAGCCTGGAGAGAGCCTGGAGAGGGAAAAGGGAGCAGATTGCCCCCAAAAAGGGCCAATATGGGATTCAAAGTGCAGCAAACCCTGCACTGCTCTCAGTGGCTGTGGGTCAAGCCCAGAGCAGCACAGCCAGAGCCAGAGCTGTTACATAAAGGGATGGGGAGCAGCCCGGCCTGGGCTGGATGGAGGAAATGAATCCAATTACAGGATGAAGGGCACAGGGAGAGGATGGACACATTTGGTCTGGAGCAAATCCCTAAAAGGCTTTAAAGCAGGGACAGCAAGAATGAATCATGGTGCAGGACACACAGCCACCACGGAGAGGAGTTGGGGCCTTGGAATGGGGCAGGAGGCAGGAACAGGGCTCTGCACCTGGCTGAGGGACAAACACTGCCAGGATGTGGTTCTTCTGGGGGCTGGGACACCAGTTTGGCTGTTCCTGGGGGTGTTGGAGCCAGGAGCCAGCCCAGCCAGGCAGCAGGGAACAGCCCTGCTGGAAAGAGGAAACAAGCAGGCAACCCCCAAATTTCCTCCGTGCTGATTCCCATAAGATTATAACCCAGCTGCCCGTGTCACAGCAGGCTCCAGACTTCCACTGAGAAAACTAAGGGCTTGTATTAGAAAGAAAAAAAAATAAATTGACCCAGTTATGACAGAACGAAGCAGCACGTTCACAGCATCGCTGTGGAAAGCCATGAGCAGCCACAACAAGGCCCTCGGGAGTAACAGGATTCCACTTCAAATGAGATTTACAAATTAAACATAAAAGAGCTGGATTCGTTCTGTGTGCCTGAACCCCCTTTCCTGGCTGCTCAGCCAGCCTCAAGTGGACACGGCAGGGCAGGGGGGTGCCATGCACATGCATCCCTTGGAAATTTGGGAAAATCCTTTCCTTTGCCTCTCTGACTTGGCAGTCAAGCACCTGCCCCATGTCAGGCAAAGGAGGAGAGCTGGACACAGATCTCTGGTAACTCCCACTGGTAACTCCTGTCCAACTCCTCAGAGAACCCAAAAACCAGACCAAAATCCTGACTGGTTCCAGTTTGCCAGGCAGGGAGATCAGAGCAGCGTTTTTGCCGTTGCTCTTGGCAGAGCACGACTCGCTCCGGGTGCAGCCTCGGGAGCACTGCTGGAGCTGCTGGAGCTGCCAGGATCTGCCAGGATCTGCCAGGATCTGCCAGGGTCTGCTGGGATCTGATGGAGCCACCAGGATCTGCCAGGATCTGCTGGGATCTGATGGAGCCACCAGGATCTGCCAGGATCTGCCGGGATCTGATGGAGCCACCAGGATCTGCCAGGATCTGCCAGGATCTGATGGAGCCACCAGGATCTGCCAGGATCTGCCAGGATCTGCCGGCTGTGCTGGCTGCTCCTCGCTGCGGGGCCTGGGGGAATGTCTTGCACACCTGCCCACTCTGCCACAGCCCTGGGTTGTCACCGAGGGAGAAGTGTTGACAGCACCACAAGGAGCAGAGCAGGTTTGCAGCTGAGCCGGGATTGCTCAGCTCCTTGGCAGGGAAATGACAGGGCCCAAAGAGTGCCTGTCTCTCCAAGGAAATCCTGCAGCGCTTGGAGAGACATTACCTGGATCAGCAGCAGGAGGAAAAGGCTGGGAGCTGCCAGAGCGTGCAAATACCAGGACACGAGGCTGGCCTGGGGGAGCTCTCCCCACATCCCAGCTGCTTTATGGCTTGGGGGGAGAGCCTGAGCAGGATGGAGATGGAGAACTTACATGAGAAATGAGAGCTGAGGTCCCTCCTGCTCAAATTTTGTGCATGAAAGACAAAAGACAGCCTGCTGTACACTCTTATTTTTTGGGACAAAAGCAAAGTTACCTCCCTGTCCACACCCAGCCCCTGCCCTTGGTGGGTGCCCAGGGCACGGCCACAGAGCCACAGAGCCACCAGCCATGGCCAGGTAATCCCTGCTGGGGGAGGGCCAGCCCAGAGAACCCAACTGTAAATACATCAGTGTCCTCCTTCTCCCTGCCACACGTTTAAATCTATTTGATCCACTCTAATGGATTGATCTACAAGTTTGTGCACACACATCCTGCTTTGGACAGGCGGCTGGCAGCGCCTCGCCCATCACGGCCTGTCAGCTCCACTCAGCCTCACCTCGAGCGCTGAGCGAATCCAATTACAGGATAAAGGGTTTTCTTCCCCTCCATATGGTCTCTATAACGCTGTGGCTTTATCTTGCCTTAACCCCTTTCCTGGCGAGGGAGCTCACAAGCCCGGCCTAAGCAGCTCAGCGCCGTGGCCCTGGGTGGCTGCTATGTGATACGGGAAATGGGGTCTTCCCAGGGCACCCAGAGGCACATTCCTCCCTTTTTTCCTGCCCACTGGGGAGGAATGAGCCCTCACAAGAGAGAGATTCAGGGCAGCACTGGTTATAAAACCAGCCAGAAGCACAGGAGTGAGCCCAGCCGTGCAGTCAGAGCTGTGCTCGCAGCCGGGGTTCACGGGGCTGTGCGCCAGCCCAGCACCAGGAGCTCAGCACAGATGTTCCCTTCATGACTGATTTGTTGTGCTCTTGCATTTCCCTCCACCTTGCTCTGCCAGGTGTTCCCTGGGTGCCCCTGGGCAAGTGGCTCCTGTGGCAGGGCTGGGGATGGGCACCACGAAGGGCTTCAGGAGCCCTCCTCCCCCGTGTGAGCTCTGCCTGTCGCTGATCCCTGTGAACCAGGCGTGTCGGCTCTGTGCAAGCCGGTTATTTGATGATAATTATCATCCCTTGCTTTACACAGCACATGAAAGCCCAGAGCAGCTCAGGGCCCCGTCACGCCGCGCGCCAACAAACAATGAGCGAGAGACAATCCCAGCTCAAAGCAGGAAAACCTGCAAGGGGCAGGAAAAGCCTTTTCTTGAGGACAAACACAGAGCAGCAAAGCTCTCCTCCCGCATTAGGCAGGGCCTGGAATTTGCTGCTGTTGTAGAGTCAGCACAGAAAACAACCGGGAGCTCTCCTGGAGAGAGAGCAGCTCATAAACTTTCCCTGCTAAGAGACAGCAAATTAAAGCCATCTCTGTGACAGGGCTGCAGCAGGAGCTGAGGTTGCATTCAGGACACGTCCTGGAGGGACCAGGCACTCTCAGCGGTGTCATTTCCCTGCTCTGGGTTTACTCGAGGCCTTGGCCATTGCTCCGGCTGTGCTGACCTGCCCAGAGCTCTAAATCCACCAGCCTTGGGGCAGTGACCCCAGGGGACACATCCATGAGGACGGCTGGGAGGGGACAGCCCTCTTGAAAGCACAGGTGGATCAGGCTTACCTGCTCCACAGGCAGCTCCCAAAAAAGGAGGGGCCAGGTTGGTTGAAACCCTCTCAGCCCAGCTGTCCCTTTCAAAGGTGTCTGGGAACCACCCATGAATCCAAATCTCCTCCACACTCAGCTGCCAGGGTGAGTGGAGAGGATCTGCTGAGCCAGGAAAGGGCCCTCTCCCAAAAAGTGCAGCTGAGTATTCCCCCAGCACCCAGACTTGGTGTCCCTCTTCCCCCCACAGCTTCCTTTGCACCACTCTTGACTTTAGAAGAGGGCAGGACACCCCAAAGGGGTGCCAGGAAGAAATGGGAGGTGACAATTAACTTTCCCGTGGGGTACCCGTGTCCAGATGCAAAACCTTGGAGAAGCACCAGAACTCTGGGGTGCTGCTGGCACTGGCAGTGAGACCCAAGTGTTTTTGAAGTGAAATCTTGGAGCTGAAGATTTACTTTCTCTTTTGAAGGGGGGCCACCAGAGTGAAATATTGGAGCTGAAGGGAGTTGCTTTCTCCCATGGGAGCTGGGAGGTGCATACTGGAATTGAGATGGGTGCATACTGGAATTGAGATGGGTGCATACTGGAATTGAGATGGGTGCTGTTTTTGTGGATTAGAATTTCTGGGATCTCCTTTGATGTTCACCTCATTCTGCAACAATGTGCCAAATTTTTGTACATCTGGAGCCTGACTATGGCCAGGAGAGGCAGGAAATTCCTCCAAGGAAAGCTCTGTGAGAAGCAGGGCCATGGGACTCCTCCACTTTCCCCTCATCCCCTCAAGGAAGACCTGGACCAGGAATTTGGTGCATGGTGGTTTCACAGTGAGACAATTCCAAGAGGAATCCATCCCATGGGGAGCCCTCATCCCAGGGCACCTGAGGCTGGCCTGACCCACTTCCCTGCACCACGTCCTACTTCTGCACCCACTGGGTCAGGAATTAGGGCAGCATCCATCCCAACATCCCCTTAGCCTTCCGCTCCCAGCCTCCAGCTCGGAGACGCCCCGGGTGTGCAGGAGACCTCATTCATCCCACGGGACAACGGTGACTTTTTCCATGGGCTGTGCCTTGAGGAGGAGGAGTCCCAGCTTACCTCGTTATCCGATCAGCTCCCTTAACGCCCCACATCCCCAGGATTAATGGAAGAGCTTCCCTAAGGCGCCTTAGGCAGGTCCCCTGGAGAAGGAGCCCCCATGACCCAGAAGGAAGAAATGAGGAAGAAGAACTTGGATGAGATGGAGCGTTGGCACTGGCCCTGCTGCCTCATGTGTGCTGGGATGGGGATCCCACACTCTGTGCTGGGAGCCTGGGAAAAGCTCCCTTCCATCCCTCTGGCTCTCCCAGGCTGTGCTGGTCTCTCCACACTCTCTGCAGGGAGTTCAGGACATCTTTGCTCTCCTTTGCCCCATGGCACAACCAGGGGTGTGATCAGGGTCACACAGCCAAGACCTCTGCCCCAAAATGCTACATTTACCAAAAAACTACCAACTGCATTACCTTTGGGGTGGGAAGTGACTGCCCCTCCTAACTTTGCCCAGCTCCAGCCCCTTGGCTGTGTCAGCAGAGCCTGGATTTGGGATGCAGGCCCACATTGAGCCAGGCACCTGAAACAGAGCCCAGCCAACAGCTCAGACCCACAAAGCTCCGTCCAGTCTTCCCCCAGTGACCTCCCCAAGGTCAGTGGGGCAGAGCTGGCCACTCCCCAGTCCCCAGGTGGTCTCACAGGGTCCTTCAGCCGCCCAGGGACACCCCAAACCTGTGACACACTGTGGACCCCAGAGCAGCCCATTTTCACATCAGCCACTCCCAAACTCCCCACTGCTCCTCCCACCTTTGCCCCTCTTCCCAAGCGCTCCCCATCCCATCCCTTCCTGCCCCCAACACCTTAAACAACATTAAACACTTAATGGCAATTAATACGCTTTAATGCAGGTTTTGGGGCCAACTGGCTGCTTAGAGGGTGCTTAAACCATCAACCCCTCTCAATCCCGTTGCCCTTGTCATACAAAGTTAGCCGAGCCCCTCGTCAGCCTCCCCCCTCCCTGGAGGAGGCCGGAGGGTATAAAACCACCCCGGGGCGCGGCACCGCCAGCCCCCGGCGCGGCGCAGGGCAGGGCACCACCTCCATCCCCTCAACTCCTGCTGCTCCTCGTAACTCATTCCTTTTTGGGGCTGGAGGGGAACCCTCTCACTGCGCACTTTCCGCGCTGGGAGGGGGTGGGGCTTCCCTTTTTTTATTAATCAGGGTCAGAACACAATTCATTGCAGAAAACCCCTCTGGCAGAGCAGCTCCCATAGCCAGGGCAGCATGAACGGGACGGAGGGGATCAATTTTTACGTGCCTATGTCCAACAAGACCGGGGTGGTGCGGAGCCCCTTCGAGTACCCGCAGTACTACCTGGCCGAGCCCTGGAAATACCGCCTCGTGTGCTGCTACATCTTCTTCCTCATCTCCACCGGCTTCCCCATCAACTTCCTCACCCTCCTGGTCACCTTCAAGCACAAGAAGCTTCGGCAGCCTCTCAACTACATCCTGGTCAACCTGGCGGTGGCTGACCTGTGCATGGCCTGCTTTGGTTTCACCGTCACCTTCTACACCGCCTGGAACGGCTACTTCGTGTTCGGCCCCATTGGCTGTGCTGTGGAGGGATTCTTTGCCACGCTGGGAGGTAAGGGATGGAAATGGGGGCTTGGGGCTTCCTTCTCCAGGGCTTTGGGAGTCCGGTTCCATCCCTTCATGGCACTGTTGGGATGTGCAGCGTCGTTCCTCTGCGTGTGGGTCTCGCCCTGCGCTTAAAATGGGGGAGGAAAAGAGATTTCTGTGTGTTTGACCTTGATAGCAAGGAGTCTCCGTGGCGTGGTGGCAGGGAAAGGAAGCCTGGGAAGGGATCCTTGTTTGCAGGATCCAGCTTGGGGTCGCCTGGCCCTGCTGGTCACTGGGGGTGCCACACCAAGGTGGTTACCAGAGACCTGCCAGGAATGACCACAGCGTGTTCAACGACAAGCAGCTTGGACCAAGAACAGGCTTGGACTTGATCACCTTAGGGTCTTTTCCCAACCTTCATGATTCCCTGATTATTCATTTACCCAAAGGCTTCCCTTTTGGGGAAATGGAGGGTTTAGAAGGGGAAGAGAAATCCCTCAGGAAGGGAAACCCACAGAAGAGCTAGAGGTGTGGAGAGATGAGAGGGCTCAGAGCTTATCCAGGGGCAAAAGGAAGGTGAGGAGGATCCAGGGCAGTTCCCAGGCTCCTCAAGGATGGCTCAGCTCTGTCCTAGCTGCACCAGATTTGGGTGTCCTTGGGATTTTCCTTGAGGCATTTCTCAGGGACACACACGAGTGCTGCCAACACTTTGCCCTGCAGAAAAACAGGGAGAATTCACTCGGCAGCCGGAGCCCACGCAGCCAGCCCTGCCCACGCCACACCTCGTGATGGATCTGACAGCCACCAGTCCTTGTTGGAGAGACCCAGAGCCACCACAGGGACTTTGCTTTCCTTCCCTAAACGGTGCCATTTCCCACAATGATGCTGCTCTGGAAATACACATTTAAAAAATACAGATATTCTGCCAAAGGCGCAGCTGAACGTCCTGATCCAGGCCAAGGAACAAGGAAAGGCTTGGTTTGGGGGTCTGAAGATCCCAAATCTGCTCCATCCCTGCTCAGTGAGCCTTAGGCAGCTTTATTTCGCCTTTCCAATGTTTGTACCTCTCAGAGGAGGAGGAGGAGGAGGAGGAGGAGGCTCCTGTTCCCAGGGAAGGAAGTTGGCTGGGAAGCAGCGGGCTGTGCGAGCAGCAGGTCCCCAGCGAATCCCAGCACAGGGTGTCGTTATCAGCAGCTTATCACAGCTGGGGGCATTAGCAGGCTTACAGCACCGACTAAACGCTCCCAAATCCCCTGAAGTTTAATTATCCCTCATAAATACATGGGCACGTTTCCCACCCACACAGTCCCCCCCTCCCTGCACCTCCCCCGATCCAACGCCAGCAGAAGGCTCATGAAATGCACAATTTAAAGGAATCAACAGGTTCGGAGGCATCTGGCAGCATTGCCAGGAATTGTGCTTCCCCACGCCCAGGTGGGATTCACTCCCTTGATTCTTAATTTCTTCAAACCCCTCCACCCCCAGCATCCCCTCAGCTCCCAGAGCTTCTGCACGTTGTGGGTGGAGGATGCCCAGTTTCCTAGCAGGATGCTGCTTATCCTACGCTGATCCCCAGCTCCCCCTGCTCTCCTCTGGAAGCACCAAGGGAAGGTGGAGCCCAGAGGGGCTCTGACCACTCCGTGGGCTCTCCCTCTCCTCCCTGCAGGCCAGGTCGCCCTGTGGTCCCTGGTTGTCCTGGCCATCGAGCGCTACATTGTCATCTGCAAGCCCATGGGCAACTTCCGCTTCTCCGCCAGCCACGCCATGATGGGCATCGCTTTCACCTGGGTCATGGCCATTTCCTGCGCCGCCCCGCCGCTCTTCGGCTGGTCCAGGTGAGCCCCAGGATCCCCAGCAGCTCCCAGATCCCTCCATCCCTGCAGGGAGAGCAGGTGGCTCCCAGCAGGGAAGTGCTTGGCCTTGGAGGAGGGAAATGAATGTCCCGTTCCCGTGGGAGGGAGGGAGGGAGTGTCACAGCAAGCTGACACTGCATGCACCCAAACCACCTGTACCACCCTCCCAGCATCCCCCATCCTCAGGGAATTCCATCCCTGTTGCCCCCAGTGAGGGTCCCGGAGCAGATTCCGACCTTTCTCCCTGCCAGGTACATCCCGGAGGGGATGCAGTGCTCCTGCGGGCCCGACTACTACACCCACAACCCCGACTTCCACAACGAGTCCTACGTGCTCTACATGTTTGTCATCCACTTCATCATCCCCGTCGTCATCATCTTCTTCTCCTACGGGCGCCTCGTCTGCAAAGTCCGCGAGGTAACGGCCGGAGGGGGCTGAGGGACAGGGGGGTGGCTCGAGCAGGACTGGGGGATGTGGGTTGGGGGTGCAGAGCTGCCCCTCACCACCCTCTGTGTGCACAGGCAGCTGCCCAGCAGCAGGAATCAGCCACGACCCAGAAGGCGGAGAAGGAGGTGACGCGGATGGTGATCCTCATGGTGCTGGGCTTCATGCTGGCCTGGACGCCCTACGCCGTGGTGGCATTCTGGATCTTCACCAACAAGGGCGCCGACTTCACGGCCACGCTGATGGCAGTGCCTGCCTTCTTCTCCAAGAGCTCCTCCCTCTACAACCCCATCATCTACGTGCTCATGAACAAACAGGTGAGACGCCCCGGGGGCTGGGCAGCACGTCCCGGGGCTCCACGGGCACCTTGCTCCTTCCCAGAAGGATCTCAGTCCATCCAGAGACTCCTGGTCCTGTAGCACTTCCCTAGTGGCCCCCAGTGCCACCATTGTCATTTCTCTCCCCTCCCCAGTTCCGTAACTGCATGATCACCACAATCTGCTGCGGCAAGAACCCCTTTGGGGATGAAGAAACCTCCTCCACCGTATCCCAGAGCAAGACCGAGGTCTCCTCCGTCTCCTCCAGCCAAGTATCACCTGCATAGAGCATGGACAGTGTGAACTGGGGTGACCTGCTGAGCTCAGGGACCCACACAGACGCCCCACAGCCATTCCCTCGTGCCCCGGCCCCCTCCCCTGCAGGGGAATTTAGCTGTGCCCGTCCTGCCATAGCTGTGCAGACCCCACCCCACACATCCACGTGGCACTCTGAGCTCTGCCACTCCGATCCCGGGGAGCCCAGGGCTGTGGCCCAGCTCCCAGGAGCACGTCACCTCTGGGGGACTGTCCCCACCTGTCCCCATCGAGTTCAAACAGCAGCAGATGACCCCAAACCTTTTCCTGCCTGAATCCCACTCCCCTCCAGCATCGCCCTTCCCTGGGCTCCAGGAGCATCACAGGAGCACCCAGGCCTCTTTTGCAAAAATCTAAATATCCTGGCAAAGCCCCAGGAGCAGGACCCTGTGGCTGGGGTGGCCCCACCTGCCCCTCACCAGGGCCTGAGCCCGGGGCTCTCTGGAGCCACGCTCCCGCTGGGATTCCCACCAGGAATCGATTCCTGCAGCCTCTATAAATCAACATAACAAACGGAGCCACGAGCGGGCTCTGCCTCCAGCCCAGCTCCCTCTATCCCCAAGACAGCACTGTAGATACATTTTTTTTTTCTTGGAACCTGTAAATATTTGCTCATGTCCTTTGAAATCTCTATCCCTCTCAGCCCTTTCCTTTCCCCACTCTGAAGCAGAGAAATTCCCCTTCCACCTCTGCTCTGGCTGGACAGGCACAGCCAACTTTGGAGGGTGGGGCCGGGACCCGAGTGCTTTCCTGTACATATTTTATAAATAAATAATCTCATGTCAGCACAAGGACGTCTGCAGTCAAGGAGTAGGGGTTTAAAATAATCAGAAATAAACAGAAGCAGCACAGAGAAAAACACAGATGCTCACTCCTTGTCCTTTCTCTTGGGCTGTGGGGACAAGATGCTGGTGGCCAGCTGGGGGAACACGATGCTGCTCTTGGAGACACAAGCCTGCAGCTGTCCCAAAAGCCATGGGAAGGGAGATCTGTGGGTGACACCATCCCCACAAGGTGACAGCCCCATTAGCTGGAGCACCAAAGGTGTTGAGAGGCAAAAAGAGACACACAGGGCACAGCCCTCGCTGCCCAGCCAGGGGTTTTTGTACTTTAATATTTAAGATTTCCCCATGTAGCCTTAAATAAAGCTTCAGCTGAGAGCTCCTTGCAGAGTTCAAGTTCTCCTTCCTCTGGGGCCCTTCCAGGCAGCACTGTGTGACAGAATTGGCAGAATCAGGGAAAAATTGTTCCCTGTGTCAGTGAATTCATTCAGGATCGGCTGGAGAGCAACCCTGGGGCCAGAACCTCGCCCTCCTCCCCTCCCTGCTCAACTCTCACCTCCCCTCTCTGGTGTTTTTCCTCCTTTTTGGGTCCAAAGCCACCAAAACCAGTGGGAAGTCCCAGGCTCACCCCTGGCATGGGAAGGCAGAGATAGGAAACATTTTTGCCCCAAAACACCAGGCCTGGGAGGGGAAGAGTGCAGCCCCAGCCCCGCTCTCCAGGCACCCTCCTGTCTCTGCACCCACTCAAATTCGGGGCTCCTGGCCAGGATTGCCCTGGAACAGCTCCCACACCCCTCCTGCTGTGCTGGATGATTCATGGCCACTCTGCCCATCCCAGGAACCTTTTTTTCTTCCCTACAAAGCCCCAAACCGAGCCCATATCCAAGCTCAGAACTGATTTCTTCAAACCCTGGGGGCAGGGGAAGAGCAGCCACCAGACAACCAAAACCCCAAACCTCACCCAGCCCAACAGACCCAACCCTTCCCTGGCAGAAAGCATCTCAATCAAAGGTTCCTCTTGAAAAATCACCCAGGAGTTCTTTCCTTCCACTTTTCCATAAATACATGGATTTATCCAGGCACTGCATTTGCAACCAGCAGGGACCATCCTGGCATCACCCACTCAGAGCAGGCACCAGCAGCTGCTCCAGTGCTGCTGGCCTGGCACTGCTGCCACCTAAATTCAGATGCAAACTGAGGAAAGCAGCCAGACTCATCCAGGGAACAGAGACAGCTGGAATCTCGGGCCCAAAGGGCATTTCAGTGTCTGACTCCCATCCTTCTGCAGCTGGGACTGTTCCTCCTCAGCCCAGCACTGCTGTCAGCTGGTTTAGGAAAACTGCAGTAATTGGCTCAATTCATTTTAAATCAGTTCTCATTTGTGCAAGCAGCACTCAGGGAAAAGCAGCTTGGAGTTTATAACGTCCTGATTTGGAGCATCCACAGGGATGAGGGGGAAACCTCTCAGTGAGGTGTTCTTGGTCTTTGCCCCACAGCCCTGGGCACAGACAGAACCCAAAAGAAGGGACAAACCATCCTGCCCAGGGCTGATCTCTCCAGGCTGGAATGGCACTGCCTGGATTTCTCCCAGGACATTTTTATCCCATCAGTGCAGAAGGAGCAGCTCTGTGCCAGAGGGTCTGGCTCTGCTCATTTGTCTCTGCCAAAGGAAAAACATCTCCTTGTCCAGCCACTCCAGCAGCTCTGGGAACAAGATTAAAACCCTCAAACACTCCCCCCTTCCCTCTGTGCCATCACACACAGGGCTGGGGAGGCAGATCCCTCTCTGGGGTGCCCAGACCCTGCTACCAGGGGGGAAAGCTGCTCCTTAAGGGAAAAACTGCTGGAATTAGAGCTTGGGAGAAGCCAGGATTGCCCCTGACAGTGCCAGGGGAACCTTGCACAGCCCCAGCAGCCCAGGGAGACCCAGGCAGTGTTTGCCTCCCACCCAGGAGGGTTCAGGAGTCCCCACATTTGTGTCACTTCCCAGCAGGGCCACGTTTGTGTCACATCCCCAGCCCGAATCCATCACGGCTCCCCGTGTCACGTTAGCAGCAATAAAAGGATTCAAACAGCAATTCCTTACTTTTATGAACAAATGGCCCTGGCTGGATGATTCAGGCAGCATTCAATTCCCAACCAGAAAGTGTCAGCAAAATCCCAGCCTCTCACATGTAGGTGGATAACTGCAAATGAAAGGAGGGAATTATTAGCACTTAATACTCGCTGGGTTTGCACTCCCCAGTGCTCCTCTCCAGGAGATGCCAAATGCTCCAGTGCTCCAGCAGCTGGGAGGGCCCTGCCAAGGGGGCTGCAGGGGTTGGGGTGATGGCTTTGGACACTGGGATCGACCTCACCCCACTGCCAGGGTGCTGGTCCAGTCCAGCCCCACTAGAACCCCTGGTCTGTCCCTTCCACAGCCCTTTTCTCCTCCAATCCATCCTCTCCAGAAATCCTTTTCTCCTCCAGACTTTCCCTTCCAGAGCCCTTTTCTCCCCCATCCCATCCCATCCCATCCCATCCCATCCCATCCCATCCCATCCCATCCCATCCCATCCCAAGTCCTTTTTCTCTTCCAGCCTGTCCTTTTCAGAACCCCTTTCTCACCTCCATCCCATCCTCTCCAGAATCTCTTTTCTCCTCCAGCCCATCCCATCCTGAACTCCCTTTTCCCTCCAGCCCATCCTCTCTAGAACCCCTTTGCTCCTCCAGCCTGACCCCTCCAGAGCCCCCTTTCTGCCCTCCATCCCATCCTCTCCAGAATCCCTTTTCTCCTCCAGCCCATCCCATCCTGAACCCCCTTTTTCCCTCCAGCCCATCCCCTCCAGAGCCCTTTTCTCCTCCCCACACCCCCTCTCCCACCTCCCCTCCCCACCCAGGGAGCCTCAGGGACCCCAGGCCCTTGGTGGCACAAATCCCCCAGCTCCAGAGGGATCCAGGGAGGCTCCCCCAGCCCCTGGGGCTGCTCCTGGCCGTGCAGGACTGTGCTCCACACTCTCCATTTCTCCTTCACCCAGCCTGCCCGTATTTTTCTTGTTCATCAGACTGACAAATGGGCAGAAAACAGACTCCTGGTGATTTCCTGCACAGGCTGCCCACTCCTCCTCTCCCCTTGGCGATGACTGAGAGCTGAAAAAGCAGGAATAGCATATAAATTTCCTCCCTGCTTTAATAAATACCTCTATTACCTTGTGCTTTCCCCCGGCTCACTGTGCAGCTCCTGCTGCCTGCCAGGCAGACGTGATAAACCAAAATTCACATTTCTGTGGGGAATCAGCAGCAGGGCTCAGGCAGGCTGGCAGCAGCATGGGAGGGGTGAGCCTCCCACCTCGGGGGTCTGGCTGCAGCTTCACATCATCCCTCGGGGAGATAAATTAATTCATGTATTACCAAAAGGGAGCTGGGGTTTGTCTGGTCCCTCTGTGGACCCCCTGTCCTGCTCCCAGGGGGAGGAGGGGTCCCACCATTCCCAGGGCTTGTCCCAGACACATCTGTGCCCCTCGGGGTGATCCTGGGGTTTCCTGAAGGGTGGGAATAAAGACAAAGCCTGCTAAAATCTCAGCCAGAGGGTGCAGGGGGAGCAGAAGGGTTTGGTGGTGGAGGAAAAGCTGTCACAGCTGGGATCTGGGCTGGATTCCTCCTCCCTGGGCCTCATCCAAATCCTTGCCTGGGGCTCTCAGGACACCCAGGACGGGATGTGTCACTGTCCCTTGGCCAGAAGACCCCTGAGCAGTGCAGGACCAGCCCGAGCATCCCAGTGGGATGCAGAGACCTCGCTCCATCCCCAGCCCACACCCTCTGAAGGCAAAAGCCACCGGCTGCCAGCAGCTCCCGGAGCACCACTGTCCCCTCTGCCACCCCCAGCACAGCCTGATCCAAGCGGGCAGTGCCACTGTCCCCATCCCCCGGGCACAGCGCCGCAGCCTCGGCTCCTCCTTCCCCCAGAGCCGGATTGATGGCGGTGTTTGCAAAGCCGGGGGAAAAAAACACCTTCAAAAGGAGCATTAGGAGGTGGCAGCCACCCAATTTCCCCCTTAGCCAGCGATTGCTGTGTCTCATCCCCTTCCCGGAGTCTATTTAACTCCTGCATTTAACAAGCTCCTAAACAAGGAGCAGCAGCAAGTGGCAGCGCCCGTTCCCTCCCTGCGAGGGGCACTGGGGGCCCAGCCGGGAATGGGAAATTCCTCCAAAGTCTCTTTGATTTATGGCTCTCGTTAATTCTCCAGGAGGGCCCCGAGCTGCCCCGAGCGCACCGAACCTGCGAGGGATGAATAATTCACCAGCTGGTTAAATATTCTTTAAGGGCTGGAGAACGTCGGTGGGAGAGGGGATTTCGGAGGGGGAGGGACACAAAACTGCAAATTGAGCCCAAAAAGTGGGAGGGGATGCCCTGGGGCAGGCAAGGGAAGGACAGGGATGTCGCAGGAGGGAGGGACCAGGATGTCCCAGGAGGGAAGGGCAGGGATGTCCCAGGAGGGAAGGACAGGGATGTCCCAGGAGGGAAGGGCAGGGATGTCCCAGGAGGGAAGGGCAGGGATGTTGCAGGAGGGAGGGACAGGGATGTCCCAGGAGGGAGGGACAGGGATGTCCCAGGAGGGAGGGACAGGGATGTCCCAGGAAGGAAGGGACAGGGATGTCGCAGGAGGGAAGGACAGGGATGTCCCAGGAGGGAGGGACAGGGATGTCCCAGGAGGGAAGGACCAGGATGTCGCAGGAGGGAGGGACAGGGATGTCCCAGGAGGGAGGGACAGGGATGTCCCAGGAGGGAAGGACAGGGATGTCCCAGGAGGGAGGGACAGGGATGTCCCAAGAGGGAAGGGCAGGGATGTCCCAGGAGGGAAGGACAGGGATGTCCCAGGAGGGAGGGACAGGGATGTCCCAGGAGGGAGGGACAGGGATGTCGCAGGAGGGAGGGACCAGGATGTCCCAGGAAGGGAAGGACCAGGACATGCCAGCCCTGCTGCAGTGGGATCAGCACAGCCAGGGGGTTTGGGGGAATATCCCATGCAGATGTGCCCTGCCAGCTGTTCTGTACAGATGTGCAGGGCTGCCTGCCCCTCCAAGGGGGAGGATGACCCCGGGAGCAGGGAGGGAAGGGAGGAAGGCTCCTTCCTTCGAGCACAGGCTGCTCTCCCAGGATGCTGGTGCTGCCCCACGCCGGCACTGCCTGCTGCCCTGTCCCGAGCTGCAGGGACACCAAGTTTTGGCAGCAGAACCTCGATGAAATGTGATGCCAAGGGGATTTTCCACCTCCTTCCCTCCTCCTCCCCAGGGATCAGCGTGCCATTCCCAGCGAGGAATCCCCGGGCTGATGCTGGAGGGAGAGCACGGAGCAGAGGTTGGAGAGGAGAGCCCAGGTGCTCCTGCTGGCAGCCCCCAGCACCTTCCAGCCTCGGCTCGGGATGTTTTGGGCTCCCCAGAGCCCCCCCGGCCCCGCAGCCCCGCGGATGTGGTGGAGGTAGAGGGCAGCAGAGCCTGCTCCTTGCGGCAGCCGGGATGTGCCAGGTCCTGGCTGCTGGAACCGTGGGAGGAATCAATGGAATAAAGCTGCTCCAGGGCAGAGGAACAGCCAGGCTGCTGGGGCAGCGTCAGGCACGGGGAACGAGCTGCACATCCCAGCGGCAATGTGGGATGGAACTCCTGTGCTGGAGGCAGGATGGGTCCTGCAGGCTCTGGGACACCCCTCTGCAGTGGGGCTGGGGACAGCAGGGCCACAGGACGGGTTCCCAGGTGTCCCAAGCCATGGCCACGTGTCCTGCTGGTGCCACAATCCTGGACAGTCTCCAGACACTGGAATTTGCTCTGACACAGACACAGGATTTCCATGGGGTGACACCAACGCTGGCAATGTCACCCCTCATCATTTCCAAGGAGTCTGGAGGGCTGTGGGGATAAATCAATATAAAAACCTGTTTGTAACCTCCACATCCCGTTCCCAACAGCTCTGGGGCTTTAGCTGGGATCTCAGGAAGGAGGAGCTCAGGCCAGGTGCCCCCATCCTTTTTCCTCTCCTGTTTTCATCCCCACTCCTTGTCCCAGTCCCCCACACCCCGCAGTGATGGAGGCTGGGGCTGAAACAGGAGCTGGAGCTGGGATGGATCCCGGCTGTCCAGCCCCAAAAAGGAGGCAGGGAAGATCAAATAACCTGTCCTGAAACACGGGAAGAGGAGCTGGGACTGCAGCAGGAGGGACCCCAGACCCAGGGATTGAGCCCCCTCCTCACTGAGGGCTCTGCTGGGGAGGGCCTGGTGGATTTAGGGCTGGACTGGAGCCTGTTGCACTCCCCAGGGTTGAGCTGGATCCACACCCAAGTGCCAGAGAAAAGAGAGACCCCTGGGGCCGAGCTGGGACAAAACTCCTGAGCTTTACTGAGCCCGGCTTGTTTAAAGGAACAAAAAAAGGAGTTTTTTTCCTAATTCCCACCCCAAGCACCTGCAGAGAAGTGAGGGAGGTGTCTCATTCTGCCCCTGCCCGGAGCTCTGGGGAGTCCTGGAGCTCCTGAATCCTGGAGGTCCCGAGCAGGGGCAGTGGGGGCTGGATAGATCCATGCCATGGGCACAGGGAGGGACCAAGGGCCACTGCCACATGGCCAGAGCAGGACTGTGATGCTCTTTTCTTTTTCTTTTTTGGAGGGCAGCAGCCACCACCTCCTTTTCCCGTTTTTTTCCCTGGTTTTCCTCCTTTTCCTGGTTCTCCTCCTCCCCCTCCGGGGCTGCTGCCTCCCGCCTGCGGTGCAGATGGCCCAGCATATGGGCAGCCTCCCCTCGTGCTCGCACCTTGTAAGCAGATTCTGTCAGGTTTAAAGAGGAAAAGCTTAATTAAGCAGTTGTGTGTGTACAATTATGTCCTTAATTATCTCGGCGTTTGGCTCCTTTGTTGCTCCCTGTTTGTGAGAAGTTTGGGAACAACCGCAGGCGTCCTGCAGGAGCTTTTTCCTTCCCTGCTTTCTCTTTTCTCTCTCCTCCTGCCCCATTTCAGGGATTTTCTGGCTGAAGGGAGCTGCAGGACGAGTCCCCCCGGCCCCTGGGATTCACGGACCCCAGCTGGGTTCCCAAAGCAGAGCAGTTGCCAGCGGCTCTGCCCACACAAAGTGCAACTTCAGCTGCTCAAAAGCTGCTCCAGCCCAATTTATCACCTCCCACATTTGTGCTCCAGTGGCCCAGCCCTGCCCCAGCACCCTCGGGAATAAACAGACCCCGTGAGAGCATCAGCAGGGTGATGCTACATTGCTCCCATACCCCAGCAATGCCAGCCAAGGGCCCCTGGCTAATTAATTCCCCTAATTACCCATCCCCCCCATTTCCCAGCATGGCCAGCAAGCCTGACACATCTCAGGGTGATCCCGGGGTGCTCTGGTCCCCTCCCCTCTCTCAGTCGGGGTCTGGAGCCACCTGCAGGGATCAGGGACAAGAGGTGGCACAAACAACTGGCTAATTTGTGGTGGTGCTTTTATTTTATGCTCAGAGCACTAAACAGCCATAAACATCCCGAGCTTGGTGGAGCTGGGGGTGGTTTTATTGTCTGTAAGTCCTTGAAGTTTAGCCATGAACCTTTTATTAAAAATAACCCCAAACTCTCGTTTCTCTAATTGAGTTTATTTCAGAGCCCACACTCTTGCATTTGTACCCAGGTATGTTTATATCACCACCAGTTAATTTTTATTTACCTTCCAGAGGAACTCATCTCCCTCCTTAATTCCCAGGCCTGCGTTTGCTTTCAAATCAGAACTGGACCCAACAATCAGCCGTGAATTTAAGGTGCCATTAAATCCTCACAGCTTCCAAACCGAAGCACAGCAGTGACCTCCCCCTCCTTTTGCAGACATCCCGGCAGGGAAAATGAATCTTCATCCAGCCGAGAGGTGCCAAGTGCCGGGAATGAGCCCGGGGAGAGCGGCAGGAGTGATGGGGGCTGCAAAGGAGGGCTGGGGGAGACTGGAGGGAAGGAGGAGAGGAAGAATCCATGCCCTGAGGTCGGGGATGGGGAGAAGGGAAGCTCTGTGGAGGGTTCAGCCTGGAGGGGACAGACTGGGGAGCTTCAGGAGCTGGCAAAGCTCAACCTCATCGCATCCCTCCCCCCCTGCTCGTTCCCGTTCCCAGGAAAGGCTTTGTCCGACCTGCGAACAGGGCTGGGGAATTCACCCACCCCTTCCCCCCCGGCCTAGGCCAGCAGGAGGGGCTGGGCACTGCCTGGGCTTCCCTGGTCCCCAATTTCCACAAAAATCTGCCCGTTCAGAGGGGCAGCAGGGAGCTCCCTCCTCTCCGGTGGTGTGGCTGTCCGTCTGTCTGTCTGGCCCTGAGCTGGCCCCGGGGCAGAGCAAAACGTGTCCAAGTGGGGCTGGGGCAGCTCCTCCCTCAATTCCCTTTTTCACTCCTCAATTCCCCTCCCTGCTCCCAAATTCCTCTCTCCGCACCTCAATTCTCTTCTCTCCCCAATTCCCCGTTCTGCTCCCCAATTCCCTGCCCTGCTCCCAAATTCCTCTCTCCGCACCCCAATTCCCCTCCCTGCTCCCCAATTCCCTTTTCTGTTCCCCAATTCCCCTCTGCACTCTCCAGTTCCCTGTTCTGCTCCCCAGTTTTCCACTCCCCAATTCCCCTCCCTGCTCCCCAATTCCCCTCTCCACTCCCCAATTCTCTTCTCCACTCCCCAGTTCCCCTTTCGGCTCCCCAGTTCTCTTCTCTCCCCAATTCCCCTCCCTGCTCCCCAATTCCCCTCCCTGCTCCCAAACTCCTCTCTCTGCACCCCAATTCTCTTCTCTCCCCAATTCCCCTCTCCACTCCCCAATTCCCCTCCCTGCTCCCAAATTCCTCTCTCCACACCCCAATTCTTTTCTCTCCCCAATTCCCCTCCCTGCTCCCCAATTCCCCTCTCCCCTCTCCAGTTCCCTGTTCTGCTCCCCAGTTTTCCACTCCCCAGTTCCCCTCTCTGCCCCCCAGTTCCCTGCTCCGGCGCGGGGCAGCTGAGGACAGGACAGGGGCGGCTCGCAGGCGGTAATTAACACCCGGCACTAATTAACACCCGGGAGCAGGGCTCTGATTCCTTTCATCCCTCTGCCACAGCCGGGGGCTGCGGGAAGGCACCGGAGCCCGGGGGCTTTGGAGATGTCTCAGCCCAGCCTGGGGTGGATTTGGGGCGCAGTAAGGAGAGGATTTGGCACCATCCACAGCCAAGTCCCCGCTGCTCCTGCCCAGCCCCAGCATCCCCATCAAGGCAGTTTGGGATGGAACACGGGGCAGGGAAATCCCCTGCAGCCCAAAGCCCATCCCCGAGGGTGCTGAGGAGGCAGCTTCGGGGATCCCAGCGCTCTCCTGGCCCCCCTCTCTCTCCCTGTTATTCCCACTTCCCGCAGAAATTATTCCTGTCCAGCAGGAATTTTACACCCTGCAGGAATTTTACACCCTGCAGGAATTCCACCAGGCAGCCCAAAGCAAACACAATATTTTCAAGTCCTTCCCAGCCTAACCATCCCCAGCGCTATTAATAACACTTGTAAGGAGTTGTTCTTGAATAGATATGATTTTTATCTTGACAGCGTCTCCCTAAATCATTTTTATCCCCACGAAGTTTGCGAGGAGCAGATTTTCTGAGGGCCATTTATCTCGGCAAATATCCCCACCCCTGTTTATTGCTCACTCCCTCTTCAGTCACGGTTTGGGCTGTTCCCCACCCTCAGCCTCAGCTCCCAAACCCCTCCGTCCCCTCCCTCCTCGTGTGTTTTACTGGTGGCAGCGAAATGAACTCAAATCCTGCAATCTCTGTGGCTGAGGAGCTGTTGGGAGGTGGGACGGGGGTGTGAGCTCGCTGCCAAACATCCCTCTGTCCTCCCTCCCCCCGCGCCTTCAGCCACAATTCCGCTTCGTCAAAAGGCTCAGAACTGCCCTGAATTATCCGAATTTTCAGTTTTTCCCGGCAGAAAAGCGGCCGCAGCCCCCTCGTTGTGGCAGATGGACAAAGGCACGGGAAAAGCTCGAGGCAGGGGTGGCAGTGGGGCCATTCCGGCTGTCACATCCATCACCGGCTGGGGAATAAAGACTTTTTTTAAAGAGGAGAACTGCGGGGAAAGGAGCAGATTCTCCGATCCAGCTTGGGAAACACCGATTCTGCTGGCAGATGGCCCGGGCTGCTCCTCCTGGGGGGGATGAACCCGTCCCGGGGCGGCTGAGCTCACCCCAAAGGGGCTGGATTTACCCCAAAAGGGCTGAATTTACCCCAAAGAAGCTGAGCTCACCCCAAATATGCTGAGCTCACTCTGGGAATGCTGAACTCACCCCAAAGGGGCTGAATTTACCCCAAACATGTTGAACTCACCCCAAAGGGGCTGAATTTACCCCAAAGGGACTGAATTTACCCCAAACAGGTTGAACTCACCTCAAAGGGGCTGAGCTCACTCTGGGAATGCTGAACTCACCCCAAAGGGACTGAATTTACCCCAAACATGTTGAACTCACCCCAAAGGGGCTGAATTTACCCCAAAGATGCTGAATTTACCCCAAACATGTTGAACTCACCCCAAAGGGGCTGAGCTCACTCTGGGAATGCTGAACTCACCCCAAAGGGGCTGAATTTACCCCAGAGGTGCTGAACTCATTCCAAAGGTGTTTGTGGATCAGTTTTCCAAACACAGGACCCCCTCAGGAGGTGAATTCAGCGATCTGAGCTCAGCTCCCGGCCCGTGGAGGAGCAGAGGGACGAGCCGGGCTCTGCCCACCAGCCCCACTGGACTGGGAATTGGGGAATTCGGGCTCTTGCTGGAGGAGGTTTCTCCTCCCCAGGTGTGGGCAGGAGGCTCCTCCCGGCTGTCAGCAGCGCTGCGGGGCTGGCAGTGGGTAATTAAACCTTTTATTCCCTGCCTGGAGGCGCGAAGGCATCGCGGGCTCTTATCAAAGCAGGAACCCAGTGCAGAGGGGAGGGACAGATGCCAAAGGTGCCTGCCAGAAAGTTTGGGCTTCATCCTCCTCTCGCAGCTCTTTGAACCCGCCCTGGGAACAGCGGATCCACATCCAGAGCCCTGCCGGGCTCAGCTGGGCAGGGCTGGACCCTCCTGTCCCTCCCCTCCATTCCCAGCTCGGAGATGCCATGGCCCCAAGCGATCAAGGAATGAGGAATCAAGGATGAGGAATTTCCCTCCCTCTCCCCACACACCGCCCTGTGCTTGAGATGTGACCCGGGGGCTCCTCCACCAGCTCTGCTGTGACACCTGGGGACACTCACAGTGGGCAGGAGGGGACACAGAACACCCCAAAGTGCTGCAGAGGTGCTGGCTGCAGCCCTGCCCCACGCACAGCTCTGTCAGGGACAGGGGACAGGTCCTGCCTCCAGACCCTCCCTGTGCCCCCAGCAGCAGGGCAGAGCTCCCTCCCCGTGTTTTGGGGGGCAGCAGCAGCACAGAGGGGCTGTGACAACAGCTCCAAGGTGGAGAGGATTTCCCAGCTCTGGGATACAAGAAGCAGAACATCATTTGTCATCTTTAAAGATGCGCAGAGTTGGTGAGAGAATGAATTCTTCTTCATAAGCCAGTTCCCAGGATATTTTTACTGTGCATCATAAATTATAATACCTTTTTATTTTTGCTTTATGGCCTGTCCCCCGCCAATTCTGGTGATCTACACCCTCACCCCCCCCAGTGCTTTAGGAACAATCCCTGCCTGGCTCTCTCCTCCTCCTATCAGCTCCACAGCCTCTCTCCTTCCACCAGCAGCTTTTCCCCCTCGTCCACCCTCGGGAGTCACCGGGAGGGGACAGTGACACCTCTGAGCCTCAGGCAGGGGTAGCCACGGCCACAGCTCTGAGCCACAGCCCTGGCAGCTGCAGGGAGGGCACCTCCAGCTCCTGGCAGGGCTGGAGCAGCCCAGCAGCTCTCTGAGGCCTCCCCGGGTGGGTGAGCCAGCCCTGAGCACCCCCTGCCCCTCCCACCTGGGCACAGCCCAGCCCCAGGTGCTCCTGAGGTGGGGACAGGGCTGAGCTTGGCACCTCCATCAGCACCCGGGGCTGTCCCTGAGCACGGCCAGCTTGGGGGTCCCAAACTGAGATGGGGCATAGGAGGGCACAGAAAACAGCTCTGTGCAGCCCCCAGGGCGTTTCCAAGCAGGAGGAGGCAGAGCAGGGCCGAGAATGTGGGGACACATCAGCCCTGGGGCCACCAGGAGCCCTGCGGGGAGAGCGGGCTGGGAACAGGGCAGCAGTGACAAATGAGTTTAATTCCTGGGCAGACACCGGTGGGAGGGGGGTGATTAATGAGCCCAGCTCCTCATCCCGGCCTCAGGAGCTCGGGGAGATGTTTTGGCAGAGGGTGGAGGCGGCAGGCTGGGAACTGAGAGCAGGCAGGAGGTGACAGCCACTCCCAGAGTCCCTGTCCCGCCTGCCCAATGTCCCTGTGACCATCTCCGGGTCTGGGTCCTCCCAGAGGTCCATGGCTGGGATCAAAGTCCCTCCATCATTTCTCCTGTCCTCTTCTCTCCCTTTTATCCCATCAAACACAGAGCCTGGTGCTCCAGGGGGCTCCTTCCCTGAGCTGCAGTGCCAGCCCTGGCCCCTGGCCCTTCCCTGCCTGCAGGAGCAGGGTGGAACTGGTTAAACTGGGAGCTGGGCTCCTCTCCTGCAGCCTCTGGGAGGATCTGCCTTCCCAGAGGCAGAGATGCCACAAGGAGCAGCAGTGTCTGTGTCAGCTGGGACACACCTGGACACGTGTGTCACTTCCAACAGAGCCCAGGGAAGGACAGGGACACACCTGGAGTCCCCAGGGAAGGACAGGGACACACCTGGAGTCCCCAGGGGAGCACAGGGACACACCTGGAGTCCCCAGGGGAGCACAGGGACACACCTGGAGTCCCCAGGGAAGGACAGGGACACACCTGGAGTCCTCAGAGGAGCACAGGGACACACCTGGAGTCCTCAGGGGAGCACAGGGACACACCTGGAGTCCCCAGGGGAGCACAGGGACACACCTGGAGTCCCCAGGGAAGGACAGGGACACACCTGGAGTCCTCAGAGGAGCACAGGGACACACCTGGAGTCCTCAGGGGAGCACAGGGACACACCTGGAGTCCCCAGGGAAGGACAGGGACACACCTGGAGTCCCCAGGGAAGGACAGGGACACACTTGGAGTCCCCAGGGAAGGACAGGGACACACCTGGAGTCCTCAGAGGAGCACAGGGACACACCTGGAGTCCTCAGGGGAGCACAGGGACACACCTGGAGTCCCCAGGGAAGGACAGGGACACACCTGGAGTCCCCAGGGAAGGACAGGGACACACCTGGAGTCCTCAGAGGAGCACAGGGACACACCTGGAATCCCCAGGGGAGGACATGGACACACCTGGAGTCCTCAGAGGAGCACAGGGACACACCTGGAGTCCTGAGGGGAGGACAGGGACACACCTGGAGTCCCCAGCAAAGGACAGGGACACACCTCGAGTCCCCAGGGAAGGACAGGGACACACCTGGAGTCCTGAGGGGAGCACAGGGACACACCTGGAATCCCCAGGGAAGGACAGGGACACACCTCGAGTCCCCAGGGAAGGACAGGGACACACCTGGAGTCCCCACAGATCTCAGAGCAGCCTCCCCACCCAGCCCAGCCTCCCCTCATTAATATCCACGACTGAATTATTTATTACAAGCAGATGTGAGAGTTTAAAGAGCGCTAAGAGGATCTCCTCAGCTAATCAATTGATTTTTAACTGGTTGATGAGTTTATTACTGGCAGAATTTGGATGTCAGCTGCCGTTTGGAATTCTCCTGGTTCATCACCGTGTGCTGCTGGGATCCCTGTGCTGGGCCCTTGGGGACCACGAGAGAGCCAAAAATCTGCTGGTTCCTGGCCAGGCACTGGCTTTGCTTATTCCCTCCTTTCCACACTGTGAAAAATGGGTATTTTAGGATTGGCTTTTCACAAATATTCCAATGAATATGCCATGTGTTGTGTTAGAAAGTGATGCTGGGTTAATTCTCTTCAGGAGTGTGGTAAATGTAGTTTGAGGTTATAACAAAATGTTAAAATAGAAAGTCTGCTATGTAAGATACTTTCTCTAAAGAAAGGACTCACAGTGAGACAGCAGCCACAGGACACCCAAATCTTTCAGAGAAAGAGAATTTATTGTTCCATTATCAGAAGAAATGAACTTCTTCCTGCCCCCTCAGCCCTGGAGACGCCGTCAGGATCCAGAGGAAGAATTTGACACTGAGCAAACAGAATCCTGTGTTGGAATGGAATTGATGCACCATGGATGAGGTGTGTGAATGTGCAACAGGCTGTTGCTTTTAAGGGTTAATCCTCTCTTAACGTGGGGCCTTTTTGGGCTTGTGCTACCCAGAAAAGCTCCCTGGACCTTCTCTAACTCTCTGTTTCTGTTGTCTCATTTTGTCCTAATCCAAATTGTCCAAATCATTATTACTCTAATTATAATACTATTTTAATAACCATTTTATTACTGTTAAACTTTAAAAATTTTAAAAAACAAGTGATTGACGTTTTTCACGCACACCCTGCATAAAATCCAGGCTCTGAGCTGGAGCTCCCCAAAAATGAGCTGGGCTGGGAGAGTTGGGGAATGTCCTGGGGAAGGTGAGGAGGGGGATGCTGGGGACAGGTAAAGCGGGGTTGCCACTCGGGAGGCAGACCCAGAGAACAGCAGAAAAACCTCACACCTTAACTCACCTGTCCACCCCGGCCCTGGGGGCACACCCAGGTGGCTGCAGGAGATTAATGACCTTGGCAAAATGTAATTACAGCCCGGGCCCGCGCCGTTAATGAGCGCGTATTCTCCCTGTCAATGCGCCCTAATTGAAAATGAGTGGGCGACTCGCCTGGCAGCGGAGCTGGCTGCGAAGGCTCGTTGCTGTATTAATTGTAGTAATTAGCAGTCACTTTAGGCTGGAGCCGGCTATAAATAGGGGGTCCGTTCGTTTAGCGGAGAGCGTGATTTAAAATGCGAATAAAATGGGGGTAAATCGCGGCTCTGCTCTCCCCCAGCCCCCCAAAGCTGCGGGGATGCTCTGCGGAGTTTGGCTTCCCAAGGGAAGTGATCCTCGTGTTTGCCAGCTCGGGATGGTGGCAGCGGCCCGGGGACAGCCTGGCACGGAGGTTTGGTGCTGCCAGGGTGATGGGCAGCCCCCAAATCAGCCCCATCCCACACCCAGGGCTTGGAATGTGCTGGAAAAACCCCAAAATCAGCTCTGTCCCACATTCAAGACTTGGAATGTGCTGGGAAAATCCCAAAATCAGCCCCAGTCCACATTCAAGGCTTGGAATGTGCTGGAAAAACCCCAAAATGGGCTGATGGTGATGGGCAGCACCCAAATCAGCCCCAGTCCACATTCAAGGCTTGGAATGTGCTGGAAAAACCCCAAAATGGCTGAGGGTGATGGGCAGCCCCCAAATCAGCCCCAGTCCACATTCAAGGCTTGGAATGTGCTGGGAAAACCCCAAAATGGGCTGAGGGTGATGGACAGCCCCAAAATCAGCCCCATCCCACATTCAAGGCTTGGAATGTGCTGTGAAAATCCCAAAATAGGCTGAGGGTGATGGGCAGCCCCCAAATCAGCCCCATGCCACACCCAGGGCTTGGAATGTGCTGGAAAAACCCCAAAATGGACTGAGGGTGATGGGCAGCCCCAAAATCAGCCCCATGCCACACCCAGGGCTTGGAATGTGCTGGGAAAACCCCAAATCCACACGGAGCAGAGCAGATCAGGAAGCCAAGTGCTCCATCTGTGTCCTGGAGCACTGGGGATGCTGCAGGGACTTTTTTTTTAGGGGAAAACCCACCCAAGGATTGTGAGGATCCAGGAGAAGGGAATGAAGGCCCAGCCAGAGCAGGAGCAGTGCCAGGGTGGGTCCCACAGCCCCAGGCACGCTCTGGAGCTCTCAGGCCCTTCCTGACACGCTCCATTTATTTGATTATCACCCAAGGAAGGACAAGTGAGAGAGGAAGGAGGAGGAATGATCTCTTATTAATGCAGAACTGCTAAATTGCAGCCTGAACAAGCAGGGACAAAGTAAGGCCTAAAATAAAATCCTGGCTCTGAAAGATCCCCAAAGCAGAGCCATGAAAAATTAAAACACAAACACAAGAAATGCCTTTTAACTGCTGGGCAGGCCTTGATTTAACAGGGACCATCCAACCCCCTGCCTGCTGCTGGGCTCTGCAGGTGTGGGGAGCTCCTGAGCGAGGAACAAGGGTTTTAGGGAATTAAAGAGCTGATAAAAGAGAGTGGGGGAGGAATGAGCAGCTCCTTGGTCAGGTTTGTGAGGAGTTCCTGCTGATTATGGCCGCAGCTTGGAGCACATTCCCCCTGTGGCACGGGGGACACTGGCAGTCAGGCCAGCCCAGGACGTGTCCCCTGGCCACAGGAGATGCCACCATGTCACTCTTGGGTTTTGTGTTGCTGAAATGGCCCCCAAGGTACTAAAAAGTCTTTTTCCCCAGCCCCACCACCAAAGAAGTCGAGATTCCTCAGCTCTGCTGTCCAAGGCTGTTTATTTTCCCCTTTCCATCACGTTCTGTCTCTGCCCTGCTGAGCTCTGTCCAGCAGGTCGGGCTGGGGCACAGCCCTGCCCTGGGGCTGCTCTTGGCTTTTTATACCAAGAAATAAGTGTACTTTATTTACAATAATCTTCCAATACCTGTCACCTGTGTCAGAGTCTGTCTCTGCTCTAAACCAGCCCAGAAGTGTCACCATCACAGCAGAAGGTGGAGAGGGAGAAGAAGGAGAAGAAGAAAAAGAAGAAGACGAAGACAAAGATGAAGATGAAGAAGAAGAAAAAGAAGAAGAAGATGAAGAAGAAGAAGATCAAAAAGAAGAAGAAGAAGAAAAAGAAGAAGAAGATGAAGAAGAAGAAGAAGATGAAGAAGAAGAAAAAGAAGATGATGAAGAAGAAGAAGAGGAAAGAAGAAGAAGGAGAAGAAGAAGAAGATGGAGAAGCAGAAGAAGAAGCAGCAGAAGAAGAAGAAGATTATTAAGAAGAAGAAGAAGATTAAGAAGAAGAAGAAAGAAGATTAAGAAGAAGAAGAGAGAGGAGAAGAAGGACAGGACACACACAGATTTCTCCATCTTGCCTCCTGAACCCCCATTCTAAAAACCCCAAAATTCTGCTTTTTCACCCCATGACAAATTCACTGTCATTCTACTCACACCCTTGTGGTCTGTAACTCCTCACACAAAGTTGGGAATTGTTTCCATGGCTAAAATCAAAGGCACAGGTGGTTTTGACTCTGTGCCAAGCTTTCTGAGCCCCCTGGCAGGGTCTGGAGTCCTCCAGGGCAGCCAGAGGGATGTGCTGGGTTCTGACACCCCAGGATCCAGCTCTGGGCTCCAGCACCTCCTCCCCTGCCAGGGCCTGGCAATGCTCTGAGCACAAACCCTCAGGCACTCAGAGCCTCTCCAGCCCCAGGCTCCCAAAAAGACCTTCAGAGTGAGCAGCACTGTCAACAAATGTATTTAAATTACAGAGAAAAAAAAAAAATAGCCCAAACCCAAACCTGATGTGCTTTTAAATTGGAAAATAAATTAATTGCACAGGAGACAGAGGAGAGAATTATTAAAATCTACGTCGCCCTCCACGTTTTCCTCCCAAAATGAGGAGGTTGGGGTAAATCTCCTCTAAGTGACACTTGTGTTAATGGTCCTGCCCTGATTTACACCAGGGGGGATTGGCTCCCTCCCTGCACATCTGTCCTGCGAGAACCAATAAATACAACTCAAACAAAAAATATTCATCCACCATTTATTCTGCTTAATTATTTAAACTTCAGATTCTGGAAATAATAAAGGAGTAATAAAGAAGAGATTTACCATCCAGCACAATTGCTGGGAGCACTCTGGGTAATTTCCTCCTTCACATTTTAATCTCTCCCTCTCTTTCTCTTCCTTTTTGCCTCACCAGAATGAATCAATTTATTAAAGTTGTTGCCAGGCTGCTTTGCTGTGATGTGCTGGTGCTGATGAAGAGGAGTGGGCTGCTCTGTGCCCCCCAGGTGTCCCCCCTGCAGAAGGGGACCTGTGGCCACCCTGGGATCTCTCTCTGCAGTGCTGAAGGAATCAGCTCAAGCTCCACGTCCCGATTTTGGCACCAGCTCCAAGGAGCTCAGGACAAACCCAGCGCTCAAAAGAGCAGCAAGGCAGTCCCTGGGGACAGGCACCAGCTGTAAGAGGGAACAAAAACTGTTTGAGGAGATTAGAAACTGCAGATAAGAGCACAGACCCGTTCCCACAGAGCTCCATCCCCAAATCTCCAGCACTGGAGGCTGAGCAAACAAAGGCACAGCCCAGCCCAGGGGCCAGGGACCCCCATTCCCACCCCTTCCCCCCAATCTCCCTGCAAAGTGGCCTTTCCTCTTCCCAGAGCCACTGGAATAAATTAAAATTTTAAAATATGGGGGAAATTATTCGCCGTGGAGATTTGGAGAGACAGCAATTAATTAATAAAAATAAATACTGCTAATACTGGGTTTTCACACAGCCCTTTAAATTGCAAATTCCTCTCAAAGCATGCACTATTAATTAAATCATTTGCATCCACTGTGACCCTCAGATACAATTATTTATCCTGATAAATAATTTTTTATTTATCCTGACAATCTTTTTTCTTTTTTTAATGCTGACAAATAATTGGTGGGGAGATGTAGGGCTGGCAGCAAGGCCTGGCCTGAGCCTGCCTCCTGCCCAGCCCTGTCTGCCTCAATCAGCCTCAGCCCCTGGCCCCCCCAGCTGATTTCCAGCCTCTCTGAGCACAAATAACAATTCTCCAGCCCACATCCTTGCAGAAAAGTGCTGTGTTTTTGGAGGAGCCAAGGCCTGGGGCTGTCTGGGGGCTGTGGCAGTGTCAGACTCAGGGAGAGGCCAGATGGATGCCTGGGCTCTGTCCTTGCCCACGCCACCAGGGACCCCCCTCCCCAGCCCTGCAGGGTTTTCTGGGCGAGAGGAGAGCTCTGTCCTGGCTGGCTGCTGGACAGATGGACAGGACTGGGGGGGTCTGACACCCCCCAGGCTCCAGACAGACCCAGGGCAAGGATGAGGCTCTGAGCTGCCTGAAAAACCCAGGGCTGAGCCTGAGCTGGAGGAAACTGAGGCAGGAATTCCCTGCAGGAGCCAGTGCCAGCATCCCAGGGGAATCCATCCACCAACACCAGAGGCTGGTGTCCAAAAAGGAGCCAGAGGAGCTCTGTGACTTCATTCAGATAAAGGGAGAGGCCGTGGGGCACTTCTCGTGGGGTCTCTCGGATTTTTAGGGGACACAGCCTCCTTTTCATCCTCATTTCCCTTCTCTTTCCCCATGGGCTGAGGTTTCTGAGAGGTACAGACTTCCCAAAGCCCCAGTACCTCAGATCCCCTTCTAATATATATCCCCCCCCCCCTTTTTTTCCTTTTTCCTCGTCCATCCATGGAATTCCTATGGAATTCATGGTTCTTCCCATTGCTTCTGTCATCCCTCAGTATCCAGTTTTATTTCTCAGCAGACCCACAGGTTGTTTGTGAAGACAAATCCCTCATTCCTTTCACTGGGGGGGCTCCAGCCCTGTGAGCCCCCAGTGGGAGCATCCTCACCTTTCCCTGTGGAAAACTGATCCTCCCTGGAGCCCATCCCTGCAGAGAGGGGAATTCACCCTGGGAGAGGGGGATTCACCCCCATGGAAAGGGGAATTCACCCCCATGGAGAGGGGAATTCACCCCCATGGAGAGGGGAATTCATCCCCATGGAAAGGGGAATTCATCCCCATGGAAAGGGGAATTCATCCCCATGGAAAGGGGAATTCACCCCCATGGAAAGGGGAATTCACCCCCATGAAAAGGGGAATTCACCCCCATGGGAAGGGGAATTCACCCCCATGGAAAGGGGAATTCACCTCCATGGAAAGGGGAATTCACCTCCATGGAAAGGGGAATTCACCCCCATGGAAAGGGGAATTCATCCCAGGAGAGACATCACAATATGTGAAAAACGCCAATCACTTGTTTTTTAACATTTTTAAAGTTTAATGATAATTAAATGGTTACAAAAATAGTAATGTAATTAGAGTAATAATGATTTGGACAATTTGGATTAGGACAATATGAGACAATAGAAATAAAGAGTTAGGGACAGTCCAGGTACCTTTTCTGGGCAAAATAAGCCCAAAAAGGCCCCACGTTAAGAGAGGATTAACCCTTAAAGCCACAGCCTGTTGCACATTCACACACCTCATCCATGGTGCATCAGTTCCACTCACACACAGGATTCTGTCTGGGCAGGGCCAGCTCCTTCCTCTGAATCCTGACAGCATCTCCAGGGCTGAGGGGGCAGGAAGAAGTTCAATTCTTCTGATAATGGAGCAATAAATTCTCTTTCTCTGAAAGATTTGGATGTCCTGTGGCTGCTGTCTCACTGTGAGTCCTTTCTTTAGAGAAAGTATCTCACACAGCAGAGTTTCTACTTTAACATTTTGTTATAACCTCAAACTACATTTACCACACTCCTGAAGAGAATTAACCCAGCATCACTTTCTAACACAACACATGGCATATTCATTGGAATATTTGTGAAAAGCCAATCATGAAATACCCATTTTTCACACGATATAATAACCAAACTAACAGTACATGCTTAACCATCCACCAACCATTTTACAACAGTTTCTAACCTGTTTTCAACAGTGGGGACAGAGGGACAGCACTCAGCACCTGCTCTTGCTCCACCTGGGAGCAGTGACAGGGGGTTGAAGCGACGTGGGTTTGCAAAAAGTGCATTTGCAGGAATTGCAGAGCCAGCAGCAGCCATCACCTGTTGCAGTGTAAGCAATATCCTGTCCCTCAGGTGTGCCAACTTCTTCCCCTCCCCCCTGCCCTCTTCCTGACTGCTGTCTGTCCAGTTCCACATTCGTGTGATTGGCAGAAGTTCAAAAGATGCTCCTCAGACCTGGGGTCATTGGCCTGTCCAGGTGTCATTGTCCCCTGAGACCCTCCCCCTCCCACCTGGTTGGTGGCTCACCTGTCCTTTCCCTCCCCCCTCCCTGTGGGTTTAAAGGACACAGAGACCATGGGGTTGGGATTCTGTTGGAGCTGTTACTGAGATTCAGAGCTCTGTCACCCTGGAATAAACTCTGGATTTAACCCTCCGGTGGAATCTGCTCTCTTTCTTCTTCACCATTACCTTAACCCTTTCCACCAGAGGTAAACTGAGTTTCTAACATGTCTGGATTTATTCTGAGTGCCCAACTACAACCTCCAGCCAGCCAAAGGTGTCTCTGAGGTGAAACACCACAGCTGCCACCTTTGGTCCAGAGCACCAGGGCCAGAGGAGCCCAGGCACGTTCCACCCAGCAATATTGGGATTTTATTCCAATAATCACCTGCTCTGGAAATCAAAATCCAGCTCCAGCAGGGGCTGCTTTCCCTCAGCTCCTCACCTGCCCCAGTCAGTTGGGGTTTGACACTCTGCACCTGGGGTAAAGGGATGGCCAAAAAGCCAAACAGAACCCAAAAAGAGAAAAGGAAAAGCACAGCAGCCCTGCACCAGAGCGATTGATCCTGTCAGGAGCAGGGAAAAGGCACCCAGCAGAATCACAGAGCGAGAAGCTGCAAAGCAGCAAGAGGTGACAAGTAATTATAGAGCAGGGAAATGCAGAGGGAGCTCATTTGGATGAGCAGCGACTGATTAAGGGGCCCAGCATTTATTTTCTTTATTTATGGCCTGGCATCACAGGAAATTGATACAGAGCAGCCCATCTACAACATGGCTGGTGACATGTTCAGCAAATGAAGAGGCTGGGAGGAAATCAAACTGAATTATCCTCGCTGTTACTCAGCCCCCCCTGGCCTCTCCCGTCCCTCAGAGGGAGGAGCAGGGGTGGCACAGCCCCGTGTGGCACCTGGGTGTCCCCAGGGCACGGCAGCAGGAGGGGACAGCCAGGCCACATCCTCGTGGCCATCCCCTGCTGGCTGGTGGCCGTGCAGCTCCGTTGTCACCACATCAGCCCAGGTGATGCTGGAGAGCTCCCAGTGCTGAGCCCTCCTCCAAACCATCTCCCCCCGGGCAATGAGGAGGTTAATTGGGGTGGGATTGAGCCTGTGACCCTCCCACCTGCACCCCCGGGCATCTCCCAGAGGCTCTCAAACCAGCAGTGATCCCAACCCCTCTGCTCCCACCTCCCCGAGGGGAATTAAACACTCCAATTAACGCTGGTGCCCTCTGAGGGCTGAGCTGGCTGCTGGCAGGATTTGAGAAGCAGGAATCTGCTCAGGGTACCCGGGCTGGAGCACCCCCAGTGTGAGGAGAGCCCCCCATTGCCAGGAGAAAGGCAGGACCATGAAAGGGTCCCCATGGCTCAGGGAGGTGGGTAAAGGCTGTGCCCATGGGCAAGGGCTGTGCCCACAGGTAAGGGCTGTGATCACAGGTAAATGCTGTGCCCATGGGGTAAAGGCTGAGCCCACAGGTAAAGGCTGTGATCGCAGGTAAAGGCTGTGATCGCAGGTAAAGGCTGTGCCCACAGGTAAAGGCTGTGCCCATGGGATAAAGGCTGTGCCCACAGGTAAGGGCTGTGCCCATGGGCAAGGGCTGTGCCCAGAGGTAAGGGCTGTGACCACAGGTAAGGGCTGTGATCACAGGTAAAGGCTGTGCCCACAGGTAAAGGCTGTGCCCACAGGTAAAGGCTGTGCCCATGGGCAAGGGCTGTGCCCACAGGTAAAGGCTGTGCCCACAGGTAAGGGCTGTGCCCAGAGGTAAGGGCTGTGCCCACGGGTAAAGGTTGTGCCCACAGGTAAAGGCTGTGCCCACAGGTAAAGGCTGTGCCCACAGGTAAGGGCTGTGCCCACAGGTAAAGGCTGTGCCCACAGGTAAAGGCTGTGCCCACAGGTAAATGTTGTGCCCACAGGTAAAGGCTGTGCCCACAGGTAAAGGCTGTGCCCACGGGCTGTGCCCACAGGTAAATGTTGTGCCCCCAGGTAAAGGCTGTGCCCACAGGTAAAGGCTGAGCCCACAGGTAAGGGCTGTGCCCACGGGCTGTGCCCACAGGTAAAGGCTGTGCCCACAGGTAAATGTTGTGCCCACAGGTAAAGGCTGTGCCCACAGGTAAAGGCTGTGCCCACGGGCAGCTCTGCCAGGGCAGAAAGGCCTTGATGGCAAGCTCAGGCCTGCAAACAAAAGGGACTGTGAGGAGGAGGTGGCACCTGGGGCACCCCAGGACGTGGGGAGGGCAGAGCTGGAGGTGCAGTGGAACAGGCCCTGGTGCTGTGGGTTTTGCACTGCAAAATACAGAATTTCTGCACTGTTTTTTTCTAGAAGCTGCTCAGAGCAGAGCATCTCCTCCTGGTTTGCCTTCACGAGGGCCAGCTCTGGTCAGGATCTGGGTTCTGTGCTGGAGCCTGAACAGGGTTAAGGCAAAAAGGAGCTGAGAGGAGTAAAGCTTTAAAATGGCCAAGAACAGAAGGCTCGAGTCCATCCAAAACAGGTTTAAAAATTTATAATTGCCTCCCATGCACTGTGCTAGAAACTCCTTTCTGCTGCAGTTTCCTGGTGTCACCCAGGCTGGGCACCTCTGCACCTGCCCCAGTTCTGCTCAGGTGGGACAGGAGCCCCTCTCTATGCCCTCCAAACCCCCTCTGCTCATCCCAGGGCTGCCCAGACGTGGTCAGCACCACGGAGGGGTCTGGGATGCTGCAGCCCCCATGGCTGAGGGGGGTCAGCAGGTGCCACCAAGGAGCCAAAAAATGCCATTGTCAGCCCCCAGTGTGAGCAGGGCCAGTGGAACCCCCCCTCTGCTCCCCCTGAGCTCAGCAGAGCCCAGAGCACCCCTTTAAGAGGGACACTGGGTTATGAAACACGGGTGATTTAAATGCAAATGAGTGAAAAAACACAACTTCCTTTATTAAAATGGAAATTGCACTTCAAGCTGCCACCATGGCTCCCCACAGCCCCGGGGTGTCCTGGTGCTGGCAGCAGCCACATCCTGAGCCACCACCTCGGTGGTTTGGAGGGACAGGGGGTGCCTGGGAAGTCATTTCCAGCCCTCTGTCTCCTGCACATTTCACGTTTTGAGAGGTGTCCCTCAGCTGCAGCTTCCTGACATCAGCTGTCCCCAAAGTGCCACGCTGAAGGGAACCATTATTGTCCCATTTCCTGAGATCTCCTCGCTAAATTTGTTCCTATAGGAATAGAGAAAGGAAAATTTAAAAAAATAGAGGCAGCTCTGCCTTGCTGCTCCTCCCCAGGATGGTGGGGAATTGGGATTTTTGGGACACTTGGGGCCCAAGGCAGAGGAGCAGGGATGATTCCTCCCTTGCAGCATTGCCCATAACCCCCATCCCTGTGACTCTGCACAGCCTGCCCTGGGATCTGCTGCTTCCCCAGCTCCTCCAGGAAGTCCTGGCTGTTGCCTTCAGCCACCAGCTGGCTCAAGTTGCTGGAAGATGATTAGGGCTAGCAGGAACTGGAAAAGTCCCCAGTGGTTATCCTCTCCAGCAAGCCCGTTCCCCCAGGAGAGCATTTAATTGCCTTTTGAAGGATCCCACAGCCTCTGCAGGAGCTTTCCTGACCACCCAACCATCCTGGCATTTATTCATCCACGGGGCCTGGCTTGAACTTTGTTTTCCTTTCACTTCCTATTACTGTTCCCTTAATGCTCTCCTCCAGCCCTGTGCTGTCCTTCATCCTCATCTCCTGCTCTGTCCTTCCCTGCTGCGCCTTTCAAACATCCCTGTCCTGATCCTCAGCACAGGAAATGTCACTGGGAGACACAGCAGGGCTGAGATGGACCTGAAACCAAACCCTGCCTGCAAACAGCCCCAGGGTGGCCAGGGAGAGCACAGGATGGCCAGGGAGAGCACAGGATGGCCAGGGAGAGCCCAGGATGGACAGGGAGAGCACAGCATGGCCAGGGAGAGACTGGCATGGCCAGGGAGAGCACAGGATGGACAGGGAGAGGCCAGGATGGACAGGGAGAGCCCAGGATGGCCAGGGAGAGATTGGAACAGCCAGGGAGAGCACAGGATGGCCAGGGAGAGCACAGGATGGCCAGGGAGAGCCCAGGATGGACAGGGAGAGACTGGCATGGCCAGGGAGAGCACAGGATGGCCAGAGATAGCACAGGATGGACAGGGAGAGCCCAGGATGGCCAGGGAGAGCCCAGGATGGCCAGGGAGAGACTGGCATGGCCAGGGAGAGCACAGGATGGCCAGGGAGAGACTGGCATGGCCAGGGAGAGCACAGGATGGCCAGGGAGAGACTGGCATGGCCAGGGAGAGACTGGCATGGCCAGGGAGAGCACAGGATGGCCAGGGAGAGCACAGGATGGCCAGGGAGAGCACAGGATGGACAGGGAGAGCACAGGATGGACAGGGAGAGCCCAGGATGGACAGGGAGAGATTGGAACACCCAGGGAGAGGCCAGGATGGCCAGGGAGAGATTGGAATAGCCAGGGGGAGCCTGGCACAGCCAGGGAGAGGCCAGGATGGCCAGGGAGAGCCTGGCAGGACCCACACAAACCCCTCCTTGGCCTCCATCAGGGCAAGGACAGACCCCTCAGCCTGGGCTGGGGCAATCACCTTCTGGCTCTCACCTCCTCCACTTCCCAGGATTTGCAGGAATGGGGATGGGGAGAGGAGGCAGGTGCTGGTCTCCCACCACAGACAGGACCCTGGGCTGGATGCTGAGCAAAGCATGGGGGAGACCACAACTGCCTCATGTTCAGCACTTTAGAGAAACACCCATTTGCTTAGGGCATCTAAAAATCAGTGTGTGACAAACCCCAACGACCCCATGAAGCCCCCACACCCCTGAGCAGCTCTGGAGGAAGTTTTGCCTTGCAAATCCTGCAGGAGCTGCCCAGGAGGTCACAGGCTCCATCCTCCAGCCCGGTCCTTCCACTCCAGCACCATTTAATCACCATTTGGAGTTCAGCATCCAGCATAACTGCCTCACCGTCAGTCAGGCATTGTGCCAGCCTCGTGAAGCATCACTTCATCCATCATTGTCTCCCAAGCTGTCTCTCCTGCCTCCCGGGCATCATTCCTGCCCCTCCCAAAAAGCCAGCAAGCCACAGAGCAGGCTCTGAGCCAGCCCCGGAGCTGCAGCTCCTGAGGAATGAGCTGGACTCGCTGTTCCCTGATCGGGTCCCGTCTGCTGCTTGCAGAGCTGATGGATTTATTTTCATTACATTTCATCCAGGGGTACTGTCCTCCTCCCACCTTGCCTCCAGCCCGGTTGCTGGAGCAGCAGGGCTCGGGAAAGGAGCCACCTTCCAGCTGATTTCTCATCCAGCAGAGCCAGCTCCGTGTTCCTGTCCCATTTAATTAGCACAGGGAGAGAACTGGGCTGTGCAGCCGCAGAGCTGCTGCCTCCACGCAGGAACCAGGCTGGGCAGAGGCTCCCCTGGCTCATTCCCCCTCTCCTGGCACCCAAACCCTCCCGTGCCACCCGAGCCAGCGTGCCCAGGTGGAGCAGAGATGCTCCGAAGTGGATTTCCTGGAGTGATGAATGGTGCAGCTCTCCCCACCTGTCACAGCCGCTCCCAGGTGGCAGCAGCTGAGTCACCAGTGAAATATGTCCCCATCGTCCCCACTTCCCTGCACCTGGTGGGAAACAATCGCTAAATCACCTCCCTCCTGCTGTCAATCACCCGGCCAGGCTGCAGGGACACGGAGGGGAGAGCTCTGCAGCAGTTTTTCTAGGATAAAAACCATAAAAAACAGGGGATAACAGCAATTAAGAGCCAGAGAAACTCTGAGATCGACTCGACTCTCAGTGCCAGGCTTGGGCTCAGCTCGGAGAAGCTCATTTTGGGTTTGGTGGAGCTGGCAGAGATGCAGGGAGGAGCAGTGGGAGCATCTCGGGGTCTGCTGCTCAGCAGGGCAGGATTTAGGGACCCGGTGTGATTTCCAGAGCTGCTGGAGCAGCCCTGGGCTGGGCCTGCAGCACTTTCACTGCTCAGCGCTGAGATGTGGAAAGGGGGGAAAGTTTTAGGGCCAGACAGAGCAAAACTTTTGTGTAATCAGGGCTGCAGGGGAAACATCCTTGAAGGCTGAATTTCCCATGGTGAGGAACCCCTCGGTGTTTGGAGCACACGAATTACCCCCCAAACAAGGATGAGCTGTAATTGGAGGGGTTTAGCACTTGGCAGTGATGTCGTTGAGAGGCAATAAATAAATGCCAGGGTAAAAGCAAGGCAGCAGATTCCCCCCAGGAGCAAGGAAGGGAGTGGGACAGCATTTCTCAGGAGGAGGGGGTTGGGAGGGGATCACACAGATCCAGAGGGAGCCCTGGGACAGCTTTTCCCAGCCTGAGCTGTGAAGAGATGTCAGGGACCCATCCTGGTGCCCCCTGGAGCCAGGAGAGCTGGCAAAGCAAAGCCCAGACCTGCTGCTCCCCCCCAGGGGTTCTTTTCATCCTCGGAGTGTTTGGGAGGATGCAGGATCAATTGCAGGAAGCCTCTCCTGCTCAGCCCCGTTTGGGGTCAGGCCAGGGCCTGGGGAAGAACAAAAGCCTGAATTTCTCACCCTGAGCTCCACACACACCTCGGAGCTGTTTCTGCATTGACTTCCAGAGCCTTTGAATCCACATTTCCCACGCTGAGACCAGGCTGGAGCTGAGCAATAACAGGATGCCATAAACTCCATCTCTCCCAGTAGTGAAATCCAGTAGTTCAATACATTCTTAATATTCAATTACTATTTATGTAACATGCAGCAAAGGATTATCCCATTAAACCAAAATTAAGTGCTTCGTTCATTAATTAACACAACTTATTTCAAGTGCTGCCAACATTTATCCCTGGAAACGTATTGTTTAAAAGCAAAACTCACAAATGAAGGGAAAGGAAGTTATTTGCTTGCTGCTTTTATGTGTTCTCAGAGATGAGTTATGGAACCTGTGAAGGATCCATGCAGAACGCAGGAGGGGAATCTCCCAGGGAGCAGCAGAGGAGAAATCCTGGCTGGAAATGCTTTGTGTCCCCCTGGGTGAGGAGGTCCAGCCTCTGTTTCCTCCATTTCAGCTGGAACAGAACAGGGAAAACTCTTCTTTTCCCAGCCTGGAGAGCATACTCCACCAGGCACACCCAACATCCAGCCCAGCTCCTTGGGCACTCCAGGATGTCACCACCCCACGGATGTGGCATCTCCCAGGGGGTCAGACCTGGGCTCAGCCCTGTCTGTGGCTGGAGCTGCCTGAGCCCAGAGCCTCTGCAGCTCTGTGACTGCTGCCACAGGACACTGGCTGGTTATTGCATCCTAAATTCCTTGGAGAGACACATCCTGCTCCCACTTGACCTCCAGGAGTTACCCAGCTGGTTTGTGTCCCCCTGGGTGAGGAGGTCCAGCCTCTATTTCCTCCATTTCAGCTGGAACAGAGCAGTGAAAACTCCTTTTCCCAGCCTGGGGAACGTGCTCCACCAGGCACACCCAGCCCCAGCTCCTTGGGTACTCCAGGATGTCACCACCCCATGGATGTGGCATCTCCCAGGGGGTCAGACCTGGGCTCAGACCCTCTGTGACTGCTGCCACAGGACCACTGGTTATTCCATCCCTAAATTCCTGGAGAGCCACATCCTGCTCCCACTCAACCTCCAGGAATTCCCCAACTGACCCATCAAACCTCCAGCCCCTGCAGCAAGCACCAGGAAAGAGCATGTAAGTGAAATTAAGTCGAGAGTCTCTTTCCAAAACAAATTCCTTCTTGAAGAAGCAAGCCCAGACTTCATTACAGCAACCCAGTTATCCACGAGGCTGAGCTCTGGAGGCAAGAGCTCCCCACGAGTGTTTCTCCGTGCTCTGCTCCCATCACAACATCCCCTCCACGTGAATGGAGGGTGGGGAACAGCTGGAGCTTCTCCAAAACTGGAAATGGGAGGATGGGGAACAGCTGGAGCTTCCCCAAAACTGGAAATGGGAGGATGAGAACAGCTGGAGTTCCCCAAAACTGGAAATGGGAGGATGGGGAACAGCTGGAGCTTCCCCAAAACTGGAAATGGGAGGATGAGAACAGCTGGAGCTTCCCCAAAACTGGAAATGGGAGGATGAGAACAACTGGAGCTTCCCCAAAACTGGAAATGGGAGGATGGAGAACAGCTGGAGTTCCCCAAAACTGGAAATGGGAGGATGGGGAACAGCTGGAGCTTCCCCAAAACTGGAAATGGGAGGATGAGAACAGCTGGAGCTTCCCCAAAACTGGAAATGGGAGGATGGGGAACAGCTGGAGCTTCTCCAAAACTGGAAATGGGAGGATGAGAACAGCTGGAGCTTCCCCAAAACTGGAAATGGGAGGATGGGGAACAGCTGGAGCTTCCCCAAAACTGGAAATGGGAGGATGAGAACAGCTGGAGCTTCCCCAAAACTGGAAATGGGAGGATGGGGAACAGCTGGAGTTCCCCAAAACTGGAAATGGGAGGATGGGGAACAGCTGGAGCTTCCCCAAAACTGGAAATGGGAGGATGGGGAACAGCTGGAGCTTCCCCAAAACTGGAAATGGGAGGATGAGAACAGCTGGAGCTTCCCCAAAACTGGAAATGGGAGGATCAGGAACAGCTGGAGCTTCCCCAAAACTGGAAATGGGGGGATGAGAACAGCTGGAGTTCCCCAAAACTGGAAATGGGAGGATCAAGAACAGCTGGAGCTTCTCCAAAACTAGAAATGGGAGGATGAGAACAGCTGGAGCTTCCCCAAAACTGGAAATGGGAGGATGAGAACAGCTGGAGCTTCTCCAAAACTGGAAATGGGAGGATGGGGAACAGCTGGAGCTTCCCCAAAACTGGAAATGGGAGGATGAGAACAGCTGGAGCTTCCCCAAAACTGGAAATGGGAGGACCAAGAACAGCTGGAGCTTCCCCAAAACTGGAAATGGGAGGATCAGGAACAGCTGGAGCTTCCCCAAAACTGGAAATGGGAGGATGGGGAACAGCTGGAGCTTCTCCAAAACTGGAAATGGGAGGATGAGAACAGCTGGAGCTTCCCCAAAACTGGAAATGGGAGGATGGAGAACAGCTGGAGTTCCCCAAAACTGGAAATGGGAGGATGGAGAACAGCTGGAGTTCCCCAAAACTGGAAATGGGAGGATGGGGAACAGCTGGAGCTTCCCCAAAACTGGAAATGGGAGGATGGGGAACAGCTGGAGCTTCTCCAAAACTGGAAATGGGAGGATGGGGAACAGCTGGAGCTTCCCCAAAACTGGAAATGGGAGGATGGGGAACAGCTGGAGCTTCCCCAAAACTGCAAACAGGAGGGTTGGGAATGCAGGAATTTCCCCAGCACAGCCCAGAAAACAAATCACAGCAACAAAGACACAACTGGAGCTTCTCTGTGGCAGAGCCTGCCCCGGGCTGGGTTTCTGTGAGCTCCCTCCAGGGCCACTCCTTAGGGTGGAAAAGCAGAATTTGGTCCCCAAAGTGCCCCATCTCTCAGGAAGGGGAACTAAACATGAGGTACAAGAGCTGTAAATTCATTTTTAAGCCCGTGGGTCTCTCTCTCTTGCAGGAACTCTGCAGGATTAATATTTTTGGAGTCATCTTTCACTCCAGATGATGTCTTTGGAAATCAAACGGCCCTGCTGGCTCTGCAGGAGCTGGAGAACCCTGGGACCTTTCTACATTCCTTGATTGTCCTGCAGAATCCTCCCTGGCAGCCCCAAAATCCCAAAATCTCCACTTCCACGAGATGGAAACTCTGAGCAGTGACTTCCAACCAGCTCAGGTCCCACTCTGAGACCCTCCTGCTCCAACCCCAGCTCCAGCCTCCAGGCTCCATCTCTCTTTGGGAGCACCCAGGAACAGTTTTCCCCTCCTTTCCTTCCTGACTTCCAGCTGCCATTAGCTCTGTTTCCATCCCAGCAGCAGCTTTCCTTGAGCTCCTGGGGAGGTCACAGAATTCCAGATCCATCAAATCACCTCAGGACAAAAACCAAAACAAAACCCTGCAGAAAATCTTCCTGACTGTTATTTTCTAGATTGAAGAAAGGAAAAAAGAACTAAAAAGAAGAATTTACAGGTAATTTCCTTGTCAGAAGTTCCTGTCTGTAAATACAATCAAGATAAGAGTGACACTGCAAATAGCTCCTTTTCTCTCCTGAATGAATTATTCAATCCGCCACTGATCCCCTCTAACTGCTCCAGGATTGCCTTCTGCTTCCCTGATTTATTTTACTTTATTTAGTTCTGTAGAGAAGCGCCGCCAATAATCGAAAGGAATTCAGGCAATTTCAGGATTCAACAAATCCCTCCCGCAGCCCCGGCAGCTCAGCCCGACCCCGGCTCCCTCCCACTCTCCTCTGATCCAGGATTTCTTCTTCCTCAGGAGCAATCCCTGGATAATCCAGATTACCCTTCCCTTGGAATGGAGCTGGATTTTGGGAGAGGTTGCAGAGATCCTACAGGAATAGGGGTGTCCCATAAATCTCCCCATTCCCAAGGGATGGAGGAAACCCCATCCAGCACCCGGGAATGGGATAACCCTGCTGAGCTCTGCGTAGGAGATCAGAGCTGTCCCCGCGGGAGGATCCTCCTGGTCTTGTCCCTTAATTGCTCCTCCTTGGAGAGACCACAGCCCTCCCTGGAGAGTGGGAATTCACCTCTCCTCACACCCCCGGGGATTATTTTTTTAGGACAGCCCCAAAATCCCTGCAAGACATCAATAAAGAGCAGCGCCGCAGCCGGCGTGGAAAGCAAGGAAATGAAATTACAGCTGGAAAAACGCTGCTCTGCAGCCACACCAAAGCTAATAAAAATATGACTGGAGAACAGAACTGTTTCAGAGCCGCCAAATAATATCCAGGGGATGATTCAATTACAGGGGATTAGCGCCAGGCTGGCTGCAGAGCCCAAAGTTCCTCTGCGAGGTTGGGAAGAGAGGGGCAGGTGACGACTTCATAAACCCCCAGCCTGCAGTGTGGGGGCTCCAAAGAATGGAGAGGAGAAGCAGCAAAGCAGAAACCAGACAAACAAACCCCTCATTCGACTCACGAAACAAATCACAGGGATTTCTGTTCTTTTTCCCCGGAGCAGGTTTCAGCCAGGGCAGCGTTTCTTTAGGTTATCGATTAGCAATTAGAGAGGTGTTTTAGCTGCTTCTCTGCTGTGTCCCTTCCTCCCTCCAGAATTTCAATTCCACAAGAGCTTTTTCCACCCAGCAGTGGGGGCCAAAAAGGAAGCACTGCCTGACCCCCTGCCCTCAGCCTTGCCAAAAAACCTCGGGGAGGAGTGGGGAAGGCGTCACTCAGAAATAGAAAATTAGGTTGGAAAAGAGAAGAAAGAATCTCAGTTCAGTCCAGCAGGAAGCTTCCCCCTGTGGCTTTTGGGAAGGGAAGGATGCTCTCCAGCAGCTCTCTCCCTGAGGAGAGGGGTTGGGATCACAGGGACAGGGTATGGGGACCTGCTGGTGCCTCTGTTACTGCCACCCACGGGGGGTGGCCCCACAAAATGCCACCACAACGTCCAACAGCTGTCGCCAGCCCAGCGTGAGGGGGGGCTCTGAGGGAAGAAGGCAAAGCTGGATGGGGCTTGGAACACCCTGGGGGATGTCCCTGCCCATGGCAGGATGGGTTTAAGGTCCTTTCCAACCCAAACCAGCTGAGGATTCGGTGATTCCAGCAGTGGCCACAATCCCCAGCACATTCCAGCCCGGAATCGATGGAGGAAAACCGCCGGAGTCTCCGAGGAAAGAGAGGCCAGACCCTTTCTTCAACAGCAATTTTCAAACCTTTTTATTTGGTTCCTTGTAAAAAGGGGAAAATAAAAGGAGAAGAAATAACAAACTGATTTCAGATAATTTGCTGGGGCTCCGGGTGCATTGTAAATGTGTGCTCCAGCCAAGCGGCAATTTGATGGATTTCACAGCCCGCTTTTGTGCCGCTGCTCGCCGAGCAACATCCTCCCCTGAAATTGTGGCTGCCTTCATGTTCTCTTTAGCACACGGCATAATTGCCCCCTGCAATTTGTTGCCTGGAAAGGTTACCAGGAAAGAAAGGAAAGGGAGAGAAGGACAACTTTGTTGGCGGGGGAACAAGGGAGAAGGGGAGAGGCAAAGCTGGCGGCGTTTGAAATGGGATTTATTCCATGGCAGGAAGGCACAGGGGCTTCCCAGACCTTGGTGGGCATGGAGCTCCCACAGGGGTGGGATCCCAGCAGCCAGGGGGCCTGCAGCAGCGTGGGCTGCACATCCCTGCTCCTGGTAGGAAAATTAATCCACAAACACCAGAGGTCTATGTCCAAAAAGGAGACAGAGGAGTCCTTTGACTTTATTCCAATAAATGGAGAGGCCATGGGGCATTCCCTGGGGTCTCTCACATTTTTGGAGGATGCAGCCTCCCATTTTATCCCAATTTCCCAGCCACATTTCCCTTCTCTCTTTCCCCATTTCTGAGGTACTTGAGAGATTCAGACTTCCCAAAATGCCTGATCCCAAAGATTCCCCTTTTAATGTACAACCCTCCCTTTAATTTTTAATTCTTATGGAATTTAGGGGTTTTTCCTCCCCATTGTTTCTTTCATCTCTCAATGTCTAATTTCATTTATCAACAAACCCAAAGTTTATTTGTAAAAGCAAATATCTTTTTCCATTCACCAACAGTGGAATCCTTCCCATTGTTTCTTTTCTCTCCCAGTGCTGGTTTTACCTACCAGCAGCCCCACAGCTCGTTTGTACAGACAAATCCCCCATTCCTCTCAATCCCAAAGGGGCTGAAATGCCAGGAGGAGGAAGGGCCTCAGCAGAGGAAGCAGAGGGGAAGGGAAGGAGGAAATCCTGGTGGAAAGGCTGAGCAGGGTGGGGAGGGGGCGGCAGGCAGCAGCAGCAGCCAGTGTTTATTAATTTTCTGCTTGGCTGCTCTCGGTGCCACAGCTCCGAGATCATGGAGCAGCTCCACACTCTATTAAATAATTCAATCTGCGAAGAATCCAAGTGTGTAAGCGAACACTCTTATGCGTCTTAAAATTTAATTGTGGAGCTAAACAAGATGAAGTGCGAGGAAGACATAAAAGATATGAAAATAGATGCTGCAGCTTTTGTTTCTCAGGCTGCTCCAGCCCTGCCCAGGAAGCTCTCCCCATTTTTCACACGCTGCCGCTAAAGAGTCTGAGCCTCCTTCGTCTGCTCCCCCTCCCCTTTGCTATTTACAGCTGTGTTTGCAAGCAGCAGGCCTGCAAATCACTTAATATCCATTAGAGCAGCTCCATTCACCCCGCTGGCTCCTGCTCTGGCAGCAGTTCCCTTATAAATCCTCCTGTTCCAGGGTTTAGGGAATCAGCTGGGAGCACTTGCTCCGGCTGCCCCTGTGCCCTCTGCAGCTCACAGCCTCCCCCTGGCCAGGCTGGAGAGCCCCTCCTGCTCCTGCAGACCCTCTCCTCCCTTTCTGGAGCCTCTCCATGCTGAGACCCCATAAATCAGCCCTGCTGGAGGGTGAGTCTCAGCTACCTGCAGGCCAGGTGAGAGCCAGGCCCTTCCTGCACAGGCTGGGTGGAGGGATGGGAGCATCCCATGCCCTGTGCCACTGCCCAGAAAAGCTGGAAAGCCTCAGAGAAGGGATGAGGGTCTGAGGTTTATTTGGAAAGAGAGGTAAATTTGTCTTTTGGGACTGAGGGGTGAAGGAGAACCCATCACTCACAGCGGATCAAAACCTGAGGCCCCAAACCCCAGCAGAAACCCTCGTGAGCTCATCCCCATGCCAGCCTCACATCCAAGGTGCCAACAAACTGAGAGCAGCCCTGGAGGTTCAAAGCCCAGCTGTGAGCATTAGAGATTTGCTCAGAACATCTGCAAGTGCACAGAACACCTGCTCCTGCCCCAAAACCCCACACTGGGCCTGGGGCTGGTGCCACCAGCTGCTCCAGCTCTGCTCCCACCTGCTGCCAGAGCTGATCCCCTGGGGCTGGATCCCAGGGAATGGCTCAGCTCTCAGCCACTGAGCTGCAAACACCCCAGGAGGGGGGTTTGGGGTGGGAGCAGAGGGCTGAGTGTCCCCTCTGTGGCACAGCCCTGCCCAGAGCTGCAGCAGGGCTGTGCAAACCATCCCTGCAAAAAGCACTCACACAGAGCTGCTGCATTTCCCTCTCCATGCTGGAAGATCAATCACAGCCCTGGCTCGTGGCAGGAGCAGCCAGCTCAGCCCCTGCTGCACCCAAATCTGTGGAATTCCAGCTTTGTTATTGCACCCAGGCTTGCAGGTGTATTCATGTAATTTCTTCTTGCAAAGGGCAACAAGTGACACCTCGGGCTGCTTTGTCTTCACTTGCTCTGCTGCTGAGATTTTGGGTTGTTCCAGGGGCTGGTGGGGTGGGAACTGCCACAAAACCCTGCAAAGCTCCACAGCTTGAACCTCATCAGCTCCCCAAAAGACAGGGTGGGGGATTGCTGGGTGGGGGATGAGGAAGTGAGACAGCAAATCAATATCAATAATCAATAAAATACACCAGCTCTGCTGAAGAACCCAGCAGGCTGAGGCACACTGGGACAGGGGACCAACAGCACCAGTTCCACATGGATGTCCCCACTCCAAAAAAATGGAGGGGGTCTCAGCCAGCCCCCACACCCCTCCCTTCCACCCCCCCACGTCAGATCTGCCCCACCACTGACAGTGATTGACGGGGGGCAGAGCAACAGGTGAATTAAACAGGCACAGCCACTGCCAGGAGTGGTGCTAAATGTCAGAAAAGATCAACCCTGGCGCTCACAGCGTGGCTCTGCTCCCGCCCAGAGAGGTGATGGAGTGGAAAAGCTGCCTGCAGAGAGGGGAGGGCAGCTCTGGAGGGTGCTGAGCACGGCTCTGAGCCTCGCCAGGAGCAGGGTGGGAGCCTTCAGCTTGGATCCATCAGCTTCAAGGTCTGAGCCCAGCCACAGAGCCGGGGTCATGTCCTCCCTCTGGACAGGAGGGACCTGCACAGGCACCTCTCAGCTCTGCTTTTGCAGGTGCTGTGTGTCCTCCCTTCCCTGCCATGTGAGCATCGGGCTGGAAGCAGTTCAGGACAGCAATGCAGGTGTGAGACCTAACCCTGATCCTAACCCTGATCCTAACCCTGATCCTAACCCTGATCCTAACCCTAATCCTAACCCTGATCTAACCCTGATCCTAACCCTGATCCTAACCCCAATCCTAACCCTAACCCTAACCCTAACCCTGATCCTAACCCTAATCCTAACCCTGATCCTAACCCTGATCCTAACCCTGATCCTAACCCTGATCCTAACCCTAACCCTAACCCTGATCCTAACCTTGATCCTAAGCCTGATCCTAACCCTGATCCTAACCCTAATCCTAACCCTGATCCTAACCCTGATCCTAACCCTGATCCTAACCCTGATCTAACCCTGATCCTAACCCTGATCCTAACCCTAATCCTAACCCTGATCCTAACCCTGATCCTAACCCTGATCTAACCCTGATCCTAACCCTGATCCTAACCCACTGGCTGTTCCAGATGCAATCCAAGACATCCCAGTCCAACCAGCCTCCCAGGACCCGCCTGCCTTGCACAGTGCCAGGTAAAAACTTCCTGCTCTCCACAAGGGAAGTGTCTCTTCCCATCTCCCTCACCTTCCCCACATGGCACATTCCTCCAGGACGACCCCAGAGAAAATAATATCTGTATTCCAAGGACACCAGCCCTAAAATAATGTTATTTTTCAGTAGTGCCACTTTAAATCTCGAGCAGTTCAAAAACCAATTTGCACTTAGAAACATCCAATTTGTTTGCAGGTGTTTTCCTCTGAAGTGGCACCAGCTAATGGGGGCTGGCAGGGGAGCCCCAGACAGGTGCCATGTTCTGGGGCACCAGCTCAGCCAGTGTGGGACATTCCAGGAGAGTCCTGGGGCTGGAGCACTGGGAAATTCATTTGTCACATGAAACAAGCAGGGACAGAGAGGGGCTGAGCTGAGCATCCTCCAGCACGTGGTGGTGTGGAGGGGAGACCCAGGTCCTGTGGACATGCAGGACAGAGGGGATGTGGGGACAGAGAAGGACACAGGGAATGGAGTGGCATGAGTGGCAAGTTTGGCTCTTTGCCCACCTGAGAGTCAGGGGGTGAGAAAGAGGGCAAAGGGGCCAGGAGTCCTGTCCCGCTGCAGGAAAGCTGCTGCCAGCTGCTGCCGTGGCACGGAGCTACCAAGGCTTGGTCTGCCCACAAGATTTCCTCTTCCCAGCAAGAAGAGAGAGTGACTAACCCCAAACCTGAGCCATACATCACCTTAATCGATGTCCCCGACACGCGGCGCCCCCGTCCCTCACCCTGCAGCCGGTGCCTGGAGGTGTGGGGCTATTGATCCCCGGATGCCCGTGTGATTGGAGTCCACAATCCACTGCCTGCCAAGCCCAGCCGAGCCCAAACCTCTCAAATCATGTTGACACCTTTAGGAGGTGCCGGGCGCTTCATCCTCCCCGGTCCAATATGTAATTATGTCCTTGTCACCGTGATGTAGGGGCTTGGCAGGGCAATAAAACCCCCGGGGCCCCGCGGCCGCTGCCAATCCCGGGCTGGAGTGAGACTGCAGGAAATAGAGCTCAATAAAGGCGTGTGTGCATCACAGCTGAAAGTTTGTCTGGGAAAACAAAGGTGGGGGAGATGTCAGGGGCTGCTGTCACCGCGGGGTTGGAGCGTTATTCGCCTCCTCGCCCTCCTGCTGCCTGCCGGGGAAGGGAGGGAGCAGGTGAGGGCTGGAAATGCAGGATCTAACCCTGCTCCTTTCATTTCTCTGCTTCAGACCAGCCTGATCACAGCAGACCCTCCAGAGACAGCCAAACCCTCCCTCTGCTTGTGGCATGCTGGAAACTGCTGGCAAACCGGTGCTTCTCTCTCTCCCCTGAGGCTCCAGGCCAGCCCAGGCACGGGTGGGCACAGCACGGGGCCTCTCCTGCTGTCACAGCCTGCCAGGCTGGAAGGACATCAGTGGCTTTCAGCATGGCACAGCCAGATCCTCACCAGCCTCACGCTGGGCTGCAGCAGCAGCAGCAGCCATGGCAAATCCCTCTCTGATTCCCAAATCCCTTCCAAGCCCTGGAAGGCTGCTCGGGAAGTTGCCTCCAGTCCTGCTGGGAGCGGGGTGCTGGGAGGCAGCAGAGCTGCTCCCCTGGCTGATGTTCCCCCAAGGAGCACAAACAGTTCCCAGCAGCTCAGTTCCTCCCCTCAGGGCTCGGCAAGCATAATTTTTCTTCCCTAATACATCTTTTGCTTGATGAGCTGTCGATGGCAGGAGGATTTAATCTCCCATACCCTCACTCTCTCCCGAATCCACTAAGGTGGAGGCACTTCATTACAGAACCACTCAGCTGTCCGTTCCTATCGATCACACCTTGGCATGGGTGACCTTGGATCGATGAGCTGCCGATTATTTAGTGCCTGTTTGCCCACACCAAATGCCAGCAGGGCCAGCACCAGCACCTGCACCCAGCTCTAGACAGGAGCCTGGCACAGCTCAGGAGCTCACAGGCAGGAGCAGGGACACACAACCAAGTCAGACACCAGGATTTGCCCTGTGGGGACAATTTGTCTCTTCTTCAAGTGGATTCAGGCCTTGGGTGTGGTGTTTCCCATGTCCTGCTCCCAGAGTCCAACCTGGGCAGCATCGCTCTGCTGCAGGGCAATCCCACTCCCCAAGCAATCCCCCATCACAGCTCTGCCTTCAGGAACCCAAGATTCCCATCAGGAAAAGGGCAGCGAGAGCCAGGACAGGCAGTGATGAGAGAGGCCAGCCCAGGGGGTGACAGAGTCCCTCACTTCTCTCCCAGACCCAAACCTCCCCCTGCAACTCTCTGGTGATTCATCCGCCTCCACCACGTCCCCTCCAACCAGTCACTGCCTTACTTTTTAATCAAATCCTTTGCTTCCCTTCCCTTCAGGAGCCAGAGCCATTTTTCTATTACACCCTGATTGATCAGGCTCTGTCCTGGTGCTTCATTTCCCATCCCCACCCAGCGGGCTGAGGGCTGAGCCCCTCGCTGGGCACCACAAACACATCCATAAACGCACACAACTCAGGAGAGAAGCCAGGGGGAAATTTGATCCTGCTCTTGATTTGTTGCCCCCAGCTCCACACCCCGCATCAAAGGGAGGGAGAAGCTGGTGTTAACCCTGGAACACGGGGGCAGAGGAGGAGGAGGACACGGAGGTGAGTCTGCCCTGCTGCTCAGCGCCGGGAGAAAGAGACTCCATCCTCGTGCTGTGCAAAAAAAAAAAAAAAAAAAGCAGGGGGAGAGTCTCCAGGGCTGCTCGTTGCTCGTGCTAATGAGTTGTTTTCCACTGTAAGGAACCAGGAGAACAAGCCCAGACTCTGCTAAACAAGGACTGTGGCTAAGCCAGGTCAGAGATCAGCCACCCCCCGAAGAGAGCACTGCTAAGGTGGTAAAAACACGGAATTAAACCTCTTTTCCCTCCTCCCTGCTCATTGCTTGGCAAATTGGCAGACTCCAAAGGCTCCGTGGTGCCTTGTGTGGCCCTGGGATCACCGTGGGCTGGGAAGTGGCTTTGGGAGGGCGAGTTGTGCCTGTGCTCCACGGGACACAGCCAGGACAGGAGCACCGCAAAACCCGCACACAGGTGAAGAGAGAGGCTGGACAAGCCCATCCTCAGTGTCAATGAGTCTCATTCCCTCTCCCAGCAGAGGCCAGGGACAGCTGGCTCAGCCCATCCCGCCCTTCCCCGGCTGCTGGCAGATCCCTGCTGGCACGGAGCTGCCTTATCTGTGCTGGCACAGCAGCACAGGGCTGCCCTGCCATCAGCCACCGGCGGATTACAGGGGTTTATCAGTTTATTAGGGGACAAAAGGCGCCCGGCAGAAGGGTTCTGAGACAGTGCAAGCGGCTGATAAGGGCCCGCCCTGCTCGTCAGACACCTCAGCCACGTCTGGCACATCACAGGCAGCAGGACCTGGTGCAGAACGGGTGCTCTGGGCACTCGGGGAGGTCCAGCTGCCCTGCCCAGGTGAGCGGGGATGTGGGAGAGGCTCCCTGGGAGCACCTCCTGCCCGAGCCCTGGGTGCCACTCTGAGGTACAAACCCCCCAGGGTCCCCCAGAGTGTGGCAGTGGCAAAAAAAGAGCAAAAACTGCTCTGGATGAAGCACCAAGGCAACATCTGTGGGAGCACCAGTGGAAAACCCCCAGGAGGTTTTTATTCTCCTTCTAAAGTTTCACCTGACTCCATCACTTCTCCTCCTCCTTTCCTTTTTTTTTTTTTTTTTTTTTTTTTTGGTTTCTCCTCCTATTCCTTTTAATTAACAGTGTAATGGAACTCAATTCATTCGCAATCTATTCTGGCAAGAAACAACCCTCCCCGGACTCCAAATGACCTGACTAATAGGGTTAGAGGCTGTAAAAAAGTGCAAGGCGAAATTTTTAGCTTCCTCATCCTAATTATCTCCTCTGAGCACCGCGACAGCGCTGTGACACAGCGGCACCGAGGCTGCCAGGGGGACACGCTCTGCCTGGGCACGCTCCCTGCATTTCAAAGCTTCAATAAAAAAGCTGATTTTTCCCTCAGCCTCCCATAACACACAGCCCAGGGCGAGCAGTGGGAACTGGGGAGGGATGAGGAGCAAGGGGCCGGCCAACTGGGCGAGCTGGTGTTTGAGGGTGAGAGGGGAACGCGGATAAATAGGCTGCCAGTTAATGCTATTTAGAGACAGACAGACACAGCAGGTAAATAATGATAATGATCTTCTAACGAGCTCGCATCTGCACAGCACCTTGCCTCCGACTGGATCCCGAAATGCTTTACAAAATTCAAATGATTCCAGCACGGTCCTGCAGCCCTTTCCTGGTTTGTTGCCAGCGCTGAAGGGGGTGCTCAGCTGTGCCCAGCTCGGGGCCAGAACACCCTCGGGACAATCCCACATCGCACTCCAGGACCTGTTTGGAAAAGCCCTTCCTGGTGGCATCCTCGGATTTTTCCCAGCCAGGTCCCTCCCAGCTCTGGGAACATCATTAAGGAGCTCTTAAACTGATTCTTTTGGGATGTGATCTAAAAATGAAAGTTTTGATCCAGCCCTCGGTTTCCTGACGAGCTCGGAACCGAAGCTTTCAAGAAACCTGGTTTGGGGCAACCTCCAAATCCTGATCCACCTCCAGGTTAATCACCACCGTAACCCAGAGCTGTTAGGAGTTCTCTGCAGGCTGGAATGGGTGTGATTCCCCAAGCTGCGGGGGGATCTCACCTCCAAACCCTTTGGTGAGTACTCATGGCTCAGTTCCAGTCCAGCCCCGCTCTAATTTCCAACTCTATTTGTTCTATTGAGTGGTTATCAAGTTAAAAATGCAAGGACTATGGATTTCTTTCCAGCTTAAACATCTGAAAACAAATGTGCTAATGAGCAATGTGACCACTATAAAAATGATTACTGACAGCACTTCAAGGACCCGACTTTACTGCCTTCAGAAGCACCAAGAGCAGCAGAACGCAGCCGGCAGTCCCAGGGCCATCCATCCAGCCTTGGCCAGCAGGAATCTCCACACGAATGCTTTGGGGAGAATAAAACAGTCAGGGAGGAAGAAAGGAAAGCCAGGAATCAAATCATCTCTTGCCAAAGCTGCTCCAAGCCTCCTGCAAGTGATTCGTGCTTAAGAGGCCGGAGGATGAGATTTGCAGATGCTCTGAATCTCTTCCACCAGCGCAGCTCAGCAGAGAGCGACGCTCCGGGTGAGAAGGGACCCTCCTGCTGCAGGTGGGGCTTTTCCTTCACCTGGGGCTTTTCCTGGTGGACATTTCCAGGTCCAGCCTCGCCGAGGGCTTTTTCCTGCGGGACATTTCCCCCTCCACCCACCGAAGGGAGAGAGGGAAGGAGAGAAAGAGAGAAATTACCGGGCTTCAGCCTCGAGGTATTGAACAAAACCGTGCCCTTCCTCCGGGCCTGGTGACGGATGGTGCAGTCCGAGCTGCCCATCTGTTAGGATGTAATCCTCACTGAAGGAACAAAGAGGGGCATTAAAAACCAAACCCTGCTCCATTTAAACACAGATTGGAGATTTATGGGCGTTTCACCGGCCCCTTGTTCCTCTGGTGATTGCCCATTCCGGGCGCTCTTTGTTTTCACAAACAGCCGCCCATTCTCTCCGCGCCATCGCTTCAGAGGCAGCAAAAGGGACAGGCGCCAAAGACAAAGTTATTTAAAGTGTCGTTCTAGCCTCCCCTGGAACTGGCAGGAGGGACAGAGCCAGCCTGAGGCCACGATGCCAGCACAGATGGGATCCTCTCCCCATGCCCTGGCATGGCCGCTCCTGTGCTGGCATGAGCAGGGCTGGCTCCGGGCACGGGGAAGGGCTGCCATGGGGGATCTCATCCCATGGATCCCATCCCATTCCATGGATCCCATCCCATCCCATCCCATCCCATTCCATGGATCCCATCCCATCCCATCCCATCCCGTCCCCCCTGGGGCTGCTGGGGGACGCTCTGGCCTCACCCCGGGGTCCCAGGCAGTGCCCAGGGCCCTGCCAGGAGCAGCTCAGGGAAGGGAGAGGCTGAGAGGGATGCCCGAGGGTGGCACCAGTGACTCAGCCACCCCCAACCCAGCCGTGCCACCCCAGCACTGCTCAAGAACTTCTTCTGGGTAAGACTGAATGAGGCCAGGGAAATGGCCTCATTCCCCCTCCAGGAGGAGGAGGAAGAGCAGGTCAGCTTAAGCTCAGCTCCAAGGCTGAGCAGGGCTCTGGCAGCTGGGCCAGAACAGGCAGCTGGAGACAGAGACACGGCTCAGGGTCACATCCTGGCTTTGTCACCGATCTGCTGTCCCTCAGCTTTGCTCTCATCCTGTGTTTACCCTCCTTGTCCCTCCAGACTGGAGCATCTTTCACACCTGCTGAGAGCTCACAGCCTCCCCAGCACGGACAGCTCCAGTCTGAGGGAGTCTCCTCCCTCAGTGGAATTGGTAACACAAATCAAAAGGAGAATAAAGAGCAGGAACGTTGCCTTGGGTGGTTGGTTTCCTCCCCATCCCCAGAGCCAGCAGCCTCAGGCAGAGCTCAGGCTGTTGCTGCAGGTCTGCCCTGTGCAGGCAGCCTGGAGCTGACAGAATTCCCAATCCCAGGGAAGCAGCAGCACACGGCAGCCCAGCCTGAGTCCGAGGGCACGCCAGGATAGAGAACACACTCCAGCCTTCAGATGAATTGGAAGTTAACCACAAACTGCTAAAAGCATGTCAGGGGATGAAAGAGGCTCTGCTGCTGACTAATTGGAGCTCAGGAGCAGCCCAGCTTTGGGTGGTTTTGCCAGAGCTGCCGTGGGCATCCTTGCCCTGGCAGTTCCAAGCCGGGTTTGCTTTAAGCCCTGGTGCATTTGCAAGCCTGGCTGCTCCAGCCCTGCCCTCCCGCTGGGAGCTGAGAGCCCAGGGCTGATGCTGCAGCCACCTGTCAGGTCCCTGCTGTCAGCGGCAATTCATGATAAAGGCGAATTAATAATCAAAATAAAGGTTTTTATTTCACGACCGAGACTCGGTCTCCAATAACCACAACCAAAGGGACAGCGTGGAGCCCGGGTTCGGCTCTGGGTGAACCCTGATCCGAGCTCTACCGCTCCGGATCCCCTCTGTTCACCAACGCTGTCTCTGCCGGGTTGGTTTTATACGGTTTTTTTCCGCCTGGGGCAGAGTTTCTCCTATTCTTCTCGTCGCTTCACATATTCATGTCGTTTCCTTTTCTCTGTGCTGGGCTGGACAAAACCATTTCTGGGAAGCGATGAACGCTGACTGTCGAGTTACGGGAACCTGGTGTAGGGATGCACACCCCTGACCACTCTGACTATCAAAGATATTTCTCGAGTTTTAGTCGCTTGGGTGTCTCCGGACTGTCCCGGGAAATGCCCCATCTCCGCACGGAGTCTTTTCGTTTGCTAATTAGGTTTTTCTCTCTGCTGCCTTCTGTGATTTCGCAATTCCTGAAACAATCTTTTCCCCGGCTGCGGCTTGTGGTTCTAAATCTGTTTCCTGACTCCTGACCCCTGTACCTGTCCCCTGTCCCTGTTCCCTGTCCCTGTCCCTGCCCCTGTCCCCTGTCCCTGTCCCTGTCCCCTGGTCCCTGTCCCCTGTCCCTGTCCCTGTCCCCTGGTCCCTGTACCTGTCCCCTCTCCCTATCCCTGTCCCCTCTCCCTGTCCCTGTCCCTGTCCCTTTCCCCTGGTCCCTGTCCCTGGTCCCTGTCCCTGTCCCTGTCCCTGTCCCTTTCCCCTGGTCCCTGTCCCTGTCCCCTGGTCCCTGTCCCTGTCCCCTCTCCCTATCCCTGTCCCCTCTCCCTATCCCTGTCCCCTCTCCCTGCCCCTGTCCCTGTCCCTTTCCCCTGGTCCCTGTCCCTGTCCCTGTCCCCTGTCCCTGTCCCTTTCCCCTGGTCCCTGTCCCTGTCCCTGTCCCTGTCCCTGTCCCTGTCCCCGCCCGGCTCGGCGGCTCCCATCGATCCATGGGGATGATCCAGCCGAGGTCTCGGATCGCCGCTTTTCTCAAGCGCTGCTCGCCGCTCACGCGAGCGCATCCTCCCTCCCAGCAGAGCCCTTCAGAGAGCCTTCGCAAGCAATTAACGTCGCCGGGCCCCCGCGGGGAGCGGGGACATTAAAGGGAACGAGCTCCGCAGCCGCACAAGCTCCCGTTCATTTGTTGACACCGGGATCGGTGTTTTCTCCTCGCTCCCGCTTCCCGGGGAGGTCTCCAGCACGAGGAGCTGAGTCTGCTCCATCCGCAGAGTTCTTTCCACGCTCCAGTTTTGCCAAACTGGGGCTGGTCGTTGATGCCCAGCCCTGCCCATCACCTCCCGGCCATCCTCAGGGGCAGGCAGGGCAGTCCCCACCGCTGGCACTCAGAAAATCCAGCTGTGCTCCTGGACCTCAGCAGGACATCGGCTCCCATTGTTAGGAAAATTAATCCACAAACACCAGAGGTCTATGGCCAAAAAGGAGACAGAGGAGTCCTTAGACTTTATTCCAATAAATGGAGAGGCCAGGGGGCATTGCCCTGGGGTCTCTCACATTTTTGGAGGATTCAGCCTCCTTTTTATCCCAATTTCCCACATTTCCCTTCTCTCTTTCCCCATTTCTGAGGTACTTGAGAGGTTCAGACTTCCCAGAACACCTGATACCAGAGATTCCCCTCTATTGTACAACCCTCCCTTTTCACTGTTAATTCTTATGGAATTTTGGGGTTTTTCTTCCCCAATGTTTCTTTTATCTCCCAGTGCTGGTTTTATCTACCAGCAGCTTGTTTGTAAAGACAAATTCACGATTCACCGTTGACCCCACACCCTCAATTTCCCTCTTGGCTTCAGGATTTCATAAAGAACCAGGCAATTTGTCCAAGCAGCTGATGGGAAGAGTTGAACCTTCAGTCGAACCAGTGCCCCAAAGCCCCAGGCCATCCTTTCCTCCCCTAAATCCTCTGGTTTGTGCCCTTCCTCCATCCCTGGAGAGGTGAGCAGCAGGGAGCTGCTGCCCAGCAGGCACGGGGTGATCCTGCCAGTGCAAACACCAATAATCACAGCACATTTACACCCCACAGCTTGCACTGAGCTGAATGAACTCATTTAAGTCAGCAACAACAGGTCAAGCCAACAGTAACTTGTCTCCATCAGACCCACGGCAGGGCCAGGGGAGCTGTGGGAGGGAGAAACCCTTTTATCCTAATTAAAGCACAACCTGGCAGAGCTCAGCTCCCACCTTTCCAACACCTTCCACCAAACTGCTTAATCACAGGCAAACGAGTTGCTGTAATTACAGCAGGAAGGGATTTATCTCGGGAAGCAGAGGTGGAGTAGCACGACCTGCAGAGAAAGGCGGTGTCAGCAAAGAGGCTGCCCGACCTGCAGGGGGATCTCCGAGTCCCTAAATCCCTCCCTGATCCATTCCAGAGCCAGCAAACATCAGTTTCTGTATGCTGAGACTCCAGGGATCGGCTCTGTGTGCTCTCTGCCACTGAAAAACTTCTCCAGGAGGGAGCAGGAGCATCCCTGGGAAGGGAAGGATCCATGGCAGGTGGGCACTCAGGGAGTTTTGTTCCTGGCTGAGAAATCAAACCCCAAATCTGTTTTTTCCTCTCAAGACAAATGAAGACGTTTTTCCAAGCTGGAATGAGGTTTGACCACTGGACTGTTTTTTTTTCCTGCAGCACTGCTCTGTCACAGCCTGAGAGAGCCAGAGGGGCGATGGGGGCACTGGAAAGGGGCTCCTGGAGCAGCTCCCCCTCCTCTACACCCAAACCCTGCTCCTGCAAACAGCTGGAAAAAGGAATTCCTCAGCTTCACCGGGGTCTCAGCTCAGCAACTGAGTCTAAGTCAATATTTATTCTCTGTGTATGGCAACTTCAGTCAGGGACTCAGGAGAACAAACACTGCTCAGCGCCTGGGTAAGGCAGGGATTGGCTTTGCACCATCTCCAGCAGCATCCTGGGGAAAGCTCTGGAGCTGGAGCTGCCCTTGGAAGGCTCTGGAGCACTGCCACTGTCACCAGCAGCCTGGGGACCTGCCTGGAGGCCCCAAGATCAGCACAGTGTGTGCTTTTCTGCTCAGGACTGGCAGTTGAAGCGAGCAGAAGGGGCTGCAGCCCCGGCCCGTCTGATCGATGTTTCTCACATGCAAATGGGCACCACAGGCTCTCTCTGAAAGCTCAGCAGGATTTTTCCATCTCCAAGGAAAACTGCACGGAATTCATTCCCGACAGGCCATCCCCGGGTCCATTTCCCAGTGCCTGGCTGCACGTCCCTCAAAATCAAGAGGAAAAACATTTCCCTCAAGTTCTGGGATTTGGAATTAAGTGCATGCAAAGCACTCAGAGCAAGGCAAGGAAGGGGCTGGAGGATCCCAGTGCTGCCCGTCCAAGGCTGCCCCCAAAGTCCTGCCTGGAAATTGTTGGGGAGCTGCAGATCACTCCTCACTTTCAGAGCACATTTCCACAGCAGCACCCTGGCCTTGCCCAGCTCCTTCCCCTTCTTTGGCCAGAGATTCTTCCCTGCCCAGAGGATTTCCCACAGGATTTCCCACCTCTCCTGGCAGGTTTGCCTGAAGGGCTGAGCAGGGTCTTGGCTGCTCCCCTGTGCAATCCATGGGCTCGGTGGGAAGCTGCTCCAGCCTTTGGATTAAACAGGCAGGAACATTAATAAAAAACCAAAAAAACAAAGACCAAAACTGCAACAATAGCAACAACAAAAATCAGAAGCCTCTGTTACACCCAGAAGCAGCAGGTTCATGCACTTTTGGAAGCACTTCTGAAAGGCAGATTGGATCAATGCAGAGATGGAAAGCCCAGGCAGCACACAGGCAGCAGTCCCTTGTTTTATTCCACACAGACTCACATTTAAAAAAAAAAAAAGAAAAAAGAAAAAAAAAAAAAAAAGAAAGAAAGAGAAAAAGAAAAAAAAATCGCTTTAGCCAAAAAAAAGTACAATCAGAAAAGCAGAGCAGGAACAATGATTTTTTGATTTCCCATATTTTATTTTCCCCACCAGTGACTTGCAGATCAAACGCACTCACTTTGCAAGCTCCAGCGAGGGCTCTTTGCCCCCCCAGCTCAAGATGAGCTCTTGGACTTCACAGCCCGACCCCACCAGGAGCCTCCCACCCCAGAGCTGCGACGGCTCCGTGCCCAAACTGGGCCAAAACAGAAACCAAAACCCAACCAGGTTCATTTTCCTGGCCTGGGACAATGCCCCGGGTTGTCGTTCTGGGGGCTCCGGCAGCGACCCCGCGCTCGATGCTTTCCCCACCCCATTCGGCCCCTCCGCGCTCAGAGCTGGCACCAGTGCGGGACTCGGCGCGTTAATTAAAGGTTAATGAACGTGCTCAGAGCACAGACATCAGTGCCCTCTACTGGGACCAGTCAGAAGGTCTGTGGGGGAACGCCGGGCACCCTGCGTGGGTGATGTGCCCTGGCGGGGGAAGCCCGGAGAGGGGCGGTACCCGCTGGGTGAGTGCTCCTCGCACAGGCTCTTCCATCCTCATCCTCATCCTCATCCTCATCCTCATCCTCATCCTCATCCTCATCCCCATCCCCATCCTCATCCTCATCCTCATCCTCATCCTCATCCTCATCCTCATCCTCATCCCCATCCTCATCCTCATCCCCATCCTCATCCTCATCCCCATCCCCATCCCCATATCCATCCCATTCCCATTCTCATTCCCATCCCTGTCCCCATTCCCCTTCTTGTCCCCACCCCCATCCTGATGCCCATCCCCTTCCCCATTCCCTTCCTTGTCCCAGTTACTGTCCCCATACCCATCCCTGTCCCCATTCCCCTCCTTGTCCCTATCTCCATCCTGATCCCTGTCCCCACCCCTGTCCCCATTCCATCCCCATTTCATCCCCATCCCTATCCTGATCCCCATCCCTGTCCCCATTCCCCATCCCTGTCCCCATTCCCCATCCCTGTCCCCATTCCCCTCCTTGTCCCCATCCCTGTCCCCATTCCCCATCCCTGTCCCCATTCCCCTCCTTGTCCCCATCCCTGTCCCCATTCCCCATCCCTGTCCCCATTCCCCTCCCTGTCCCCATCCCTGTCCCCATTCCCCTCCTTGTCCCCATCCCTGTCCCCATTCCCCTCCTTGTCCCCATCCCTGTCCCCATTCCCCTCCCTGTCCCCATCCCTGTCCCCATTCCCCTCCTTGTCCCCATCCCTGTCCCCACTCCTGTCCCCGTCCCCATGCCCGGCTCTGCCGCCCCGCAGGGCAGCCCCAGCCCCAGCACTCCGTGTCCCAGCCCCGGGGGTGGCAGTGTCCCTCAGGGAGCACCGGCAGCACAGGGAGGAGCTGTCCCCTGTCCCCAGGCCGGGCTCCTCCAGCCCTGGGAGCTGGATCGGCTCTGACAGCACTCGGGAAAAGCAAATCCCCAGGGAAAGGGAGGGAAGGGGAAGGTGGGCTTTGCAATTTCTAAAACCACTCTCAGTTTGACTGCATTAGCTTTGCCTTAGGCTCCAAAACACGAGGAAAGCCAAGCAGAGAGGGGGGAAAAGGGATTGGGGGGAGAGTGGGGATGGCAACGAAGGAGAAAGCTGTAATTGCAATTGCTGGAATTCACTTTTAATGCTGGCTGCTGAATACAGTAAACACACTCTCAAGTCCAGGGAATAAGCATTGATTTTTTTTTTTTTTTTGCAAGTGTTCCAGTGAAAAGCTTCAAATCAATCCTGTTCTGTCAGACACTTTTTTGCCTCTTGGCCTCCAATTACTCACTGCCCACATCCACCCTTCCCAGATCTCACCTTCACCAGGCACACCTGATGCTGAAGGAGCACTGTTTGATCCAGAATCCCACCCTGCTCAGCCAGGGAAGAATTCACAGCCCCAGCAGAGGAAGGGCTTTGCCTGCAAATCTCTCTTGGGAACAAGGGACAGCCAGAAAGAAGAGGAGAGGGGATGCATAGAGATGTGGGGATATTTCTTCCTTATCACAGCTCTGTAACATCATGGGTGATGCTTTGAGGGCTCAGGCTGAAGCTCTGGGCTGGACAGGGAAGCCAGAAGAACCTTTTGGTTGTTGTACTGGTGCAGAAACACCAAGGAATCATTAAATCCCCGTGGGAGCCTCCTCTCCCACCTGCCTCCCAGCCACCCCTCCAGTTCTCCAGACCTTCCCAAAGTTTCATTTTCCAGCTACAGCAAAGGCAAAAAGCTGGATTTTCATCCCAAGCAGGATTTGCAGGTTGCTGGTGATGTTTGGTCCCTGCCAGGTTTCCTAGAGGCAGGAGCTAAGGGGGATGAGCTCTGTGTGAGATCCCAGGAGTCCCACCAGCTGCTCAGTCCCTGCTGGAAAGCTTCAAAGCAAGGCAAAAAATGTCACTGAGGCTCTTTTGTACCCTCTGCAGGGGTTCAGTGTCAGACTGCAGCCTGAGCTTTGATTGTCCCCTGTGACTGAGGAGAGAAGGGAAGTCGTTGCCAGGGTTTTGATGCTTCCCTGGGCTCTACCCCCTGGATGGCAGCATTTCATTCATCTGCTCCATGAGCAGAGGGAGGAATATTGGCCAGAAATCTGGATTGTGGGACAGACACAGCAGGTCCTGCTGTCACACAGAGAGGGAGCACAGCCTCCTATAAACTCAAGGTTTACTCAATGATCTTGGAGGTCCTTTTCCACCTTTTCTGTGACAATGAGGCAACGCTGATTCTTTGTCAAGCTTTAATTTCAGGCGAGGCTTAAACAACTTCTCTGCTCCCGTGGCAGAGGGAAGCTCCAGGTGCCCATGCTTGTGACAGAATCCCACACTGTGGAAGCACAGTGGGACAGGGCTGTGCCAGGGAAATGCCACCCACAAGGGGAACAGAGCAGTCCTGGTCAAACACATCCTGCCAGAGAGCCAGAGTTGACATTTCCTAGAACAAAACTTTCTCCAAAGCAGACAGATGGAAGCAGACTCTCACATCCCACGGCTCCTGCCACACATTCTCCCTTTTCCTCCCTGTTTTCCCCGCATGGATCAAGACCTCCTGGCACAGAGGATTTGCTCTCATTCCCAGCACCCAGCACAAGGAAGAGTTACCACTGCAGTGACATGACCTTCAGCTGCTCACAGCCCAGACATTTCCTTCTGACAGCTCCCACATTCACCCTCAAATTATATGTACTGTATATGACTGTTAAGAATAATCACAGTATTTGCAGTGGTGTGTTAGGCACCAAATTATGTATAGGCAAAGTGATTAGAGAGCAGAACAAAGTGGTTGTTCATGCAGCTAATGGCCAAAGTACCACTATTTTCCATCAAGACAATTTGCAGCCAGCGCAGCATCTTCTCACTCCCCAGCCAGGAGCAGCTTTGCATGAAATCTTCAAAAACAACTCTTGTTATCACAAGTCTCAACAGCAGAGCTCGGAGGGGGTTGTAACAGCCTTGATTGTCTTTAATTCTTCTCACCCCACCGCCTTTCCCTCCTGTCCCAAGTGCCTCCCTCTGGGAGATGTGGCTGAGCTTTGTTGCAGCCAAGTTGTGTATCCGGCACTTAATGGCATTAAAACTTCTGCTGACTCCCATCTTTAGATAAAAACCTGCTCTTTAGGTTTGTTTACTAAAAATCCAAATCAATAACCATCTCAGCTCGCTGTCCTACAAGCCTTCAGTCTCAGCCAAGCATCCAGAGCCCTGGGGATGCCAGAATATGCTCAAACCATACACAAAATCTGTGCCTTCCACTGTCACCAAAGTCTTTCCTTGGGTAAAACGTCCTGGTCCAGCCCCCCCCTGAGGTCCTCCCTCCTTTTTTCCATGGGTCTTGTCCAAAAGCCAAGCACCTGCTTTATAAAGCCTGTCCAAGCCTAGAAGGAACTCTCCTGTGCCAGGCCCTTGGAAAGAGATCCAACACAGCAATTACTCCAGTCAGACCAACAGGGAGATTGTTTTATGGCAGATTGTCCCATGGGATAGGAAGGAAACACTAAAACTCCTAGGGAGAAGAGGAATCTCAGGCTGGGGCTGATGACAACCTCAGAACAAGGGTGGAGAAGGTGCAGGAGCTGCAGGGAAGGAAGGGATGAGGCTTTGGGAGCAGGAGAACAGGAATGCCGGTGCCCTTGATGGCTCTGGCTCCAAGGTTGATGGAGCTGCCAGGAGGTACAGCATGTTCTCTCCTATTGATCTATCAATGTCTGCTCTCCAGAGGAGGGATTACTCACTTCTGATAACACAGCAAGGTTGCCTCTGATGAAAATCAATGGCTCTGACTAGCCAGCCTTCGTTTAATTACATCACGCTGTAAATCCGGCGGGAGCAGAGCGGGGACATTCTCCACCACCACCTCCTCCTCTGCCTCGTGCTCCTCTCCCCACTTTTGCACCAGTATCTTCCTGGGATTATCAAGACAAAGGGCCTTGATGAGCAGAGTTTTGCTGTCTGTTCTGCAGCCAAGGAAAGGACACGGGGATTTCTCCATCACCTTGGCCCACAGCTGGTGAAGCTGGCCAGGAGGAGAAGGACACCAGAGATGTGCAGGCACATTCCTGGCAATTAGTTTTGTGGGAAGGAGGATTGGATTAAGACTGAGTGTGAGATCAGGCAGCTTTTTACAAGCTAAATAAGCAACAAGCAGTTTGAGAGAGATTTCTCCCCCTGTTTACAAGGCCAAACAAGGCCAGGTTAATTAATCTCTCTTTCCAGCTGCCCTTCTCACTAGGGCTTGTTCTTCACTTTGAGCAAAACACCCGAGACAGCTGCTCAGATCTCTCACATTGCAGGGTGATGAAAACAAAGGCACAGATGAAAATTGCTTTAGAGCTTAGCCTCTCACAGAAAACAAACGTGCCCGTGCTGTAATTAGGACTAGGCATGCGAAAAAAGCACCAGATCTTTGACCGGTGCTTAACCAGGGATAGTAAATAAAAATAACAACAATCCCTTCCCACACACACAGAGCACACACAGAGGCACTAAACCAGGCAGGCTTCTTTTCCTGGAGCTCACAAAAGAGGGTGGTTCAGTCTCTTGATCCTGGCACAAAGGCAGATCCCAGGCACAGGCTGTGGCTCTGTGCATGCTAAACCCAGCAGCGAGGCCCTATCAAAACAAGGTATTCAAACACACTCTGCTGCCCCTGGGGAGAGTTTATACCAGCACAGACAGCAGCCAGCAGTGCTTCATGAATGGCTCAGAGCTGTTCAGCCAAGGCTGCAGTACAGAACATCATCTGAAGCTGTGGCACAGCCCCTGTCACGCTCCCAGCCAGCAGCTGGACATGCCAGCACTGCCATTTGGAACTGCCCTGCTGCCTCCTCCTCCCCCTCTTCCTCCTCCCCCAGACATGGTTTGAGGCATTTTGTGGCAGAGATAAATTGTCCCGTGTTTATTTTAATGAAAAGGTCCCCACAATGTTTTCTTTCCCTCACCATTAACAGCACAATCAGAGCTGTGAGGCCTCAGCCAGCTCTCCCCCCACAAACACCCTCCATCCTCAGCTCATCCCAGCTCCTTTCCCAGCACTCATGCAGCAACCAGAAGGCAAAGGCACAGCTGGCACCAGCAGCAGACACTTCCACAGCCCTGCAGCCAGCCATGAGCTAAACCCAGGAGCTGTGGTGCTTTAACACAGCTGGCAAACATCTGTGTGTGGGTCTCCTGTTTGGGGAGGGCTGAAACTCCCCCAATTTATTGGGGTTTGGGTAATGGGGTTGATGGGCAGCAAGATTTATCTGGCTGTCCAGAAATCTCAGCCAGCACCAGGCTTTGCCCTGTCCCAGGAAAACATTTCTGATCTCACCAACCCCACGGACAGCAGCCACAAAAGGCCAAAGAAACAGGTCAGAAAGTGCAAGAGCTCTCCTGGCTCAGCTGCCTGGCTGTAGGAGAGCCTGCAGGTCCAGCAGGGCTGGCTGAGCATCCCTCACTAGAGATGTCTCCCTTCCTCCTCTGTCGAGGTCTCCTCTCCAAGCACGTCCTCTCTACCAGCCGGGCACGGCTCTGCAGCCAGGCTTGGAGCAGGAGGCAGGTGCCAAAGCCTTGAGTCACCAGGCTCAGAGCCCTGCCAGAGCCTGGCACGTCCCTGAGAGCTGGGGATGCAGGGAAGGAGCAGTCTCCATGTGTGCTTGCTCTCCTCAGCATCCAGACGTCATCTCCAGCCCACTTGCTAAGGCTGACGCGTTCCAGGGAGCAATCAGACACCCCTAGGAACAGCTCTTCCTCCTCAGCAAGGGTGTCCTGAAGGAATTGCCAGAAATGTGGGTTTTTTTTGGTTTTTCTGAGGGCTCTGCTGGCAAAAAGGACAGGCTGCAACTCCAGGGAGAGGGGCTCTGGAGCCAGGCATTCATCCTACAAACACAGGGCCAAAAGGTTGCCTGGTCAGAAGGTGTCAGCAGATTGGGGTTGGAAGGATGGTGGCAGGGATTCTCTGGAGAGAGCTAAGAAAAAAGACAGGGGAGGGAAAAACACCCTTAATTTCTAGATTATCCTATTTTTTAGCCCTTTGCTATCAATTGCTTTGAGATATGGCCGTGGAGACAACTTGCACTCCTGATCCCTGGCTGTGGAACAACTCTAAACCAGGGAAAGTGCTCCTGGCCCAGTGACCTCAGAGATCAACTCCCCTTTCTCTGCTGTCACCAGAAAGACTGGGCTAAGTTACCCACAGCACATTCCCAAGATTCTTTCCTCAATTGTGGCTCAAATTGGCTAATGCATTAGGAGATTACAGGGTGGAAAGGGCAGGGGAGATGGACGGAATGCAATCACCAGGGCCTCATTTCTCCTGGAAGCTCTGTTAATGGACAAGGAGCCTTTTGGCACACAGATAAACCCCAGGCAGAGGGTAGCAGTGAGGAAGACAGCAGGAAAATGCCTGCAGGGATTGATTCTTTCCTGTTCCACTGGCACCTTGTCCCAGGCCTTCCCTGCATCAGCATTCACACAGCTCCCTGTGAGGGGACAGCTCCCTGTCACACACAGCAACAGCTGACCACTAATTAATCCCAGTGCCAGCACTGCCCAACCTTTCCCACTCCTCCCACGTTAATTTATTTAATTTATTGCTGTATTATTGCCAGACCCTTGAGTTAACTTCTCTCCAAGCAAGTGCAACGGGGAAAGATCTGGAAGTTATCCCAGGGCTGTGTAAGACAGGAAATCATTTCCCACGTCAGGTCCTGGGGCTTGTTTTGATCATGTAAACACACACAAATCAATTGGCTGCAGGATGGATGCCAGAGGTGGGAGACAGGTATTCCAGGGAGCCACAGAGGCTGCTGGAGCCTCTGCTCTGGGAAGAGCATCCCTTATCCTGGCTGACTTTGATGGAGGGATGCCAGCTGGCATCAGGGAAGATTTATCCCTTGTCACACAGCTCCTCTGCAGAGCTCAACAGCAGCGCTGGGAACACTCAGGCCCAGGAGCAGAGTCTCGTTAAGTGGATTCAGCAGACCTGGGCCAGCTCTCAGCTTCAGGAGCCTCTGGCCTGGCCCAGAACGTGGCACAGCTCAGTCTGACTGGATTTAGCTCAGAGCTGCACGCTCACACCCTCTGCCAGGCCGTTCCCTTCCTCTGAGCCCTTCCAGCCGAGCTTGTTAAGGCTCATCACAAACTGTAAAGCTCAAAGCTGAGCTCCAGCACTGCCCCGAGCTCGCCACCCAAGCGTTGGGAGATCTCTGCATGACTCCAGCAAATCATTTAATCCCTGTACCTCCTTTCCTCCAAGGGATCCTTCCTCCTCCTCTGTTTCCCAATCCCTGGGATAAAAACCAACCCCAGGTTTAGTGGCTGGCACTGGGGGTCCCCAGCCAAGCAGAGGGGGCCCAGCCACTGATGCTTTAGGATTTCAGCTTTTATATTTTTCATATGCTTGTAATCCTGTGATTCTTTAGTGTATAACTCTAAACTCCTCACAGTGTCAGCTGCTGCTGTCCCATTTTGACCAAACAATTCCTCTCCAGGCCTGGGAATCAACAACACCTCAGTGCCTCAGGCCCTGAGAGATGGGAACAAAAGGGAGTTGGGGGAGGCAAGCTTGGGGTTTAATGACTGCATTACCTGAAGCTGTAATTGGATGATTAACCCCCAATATGCAAATGGCCCAAACTTATAAAAGTGTGAAAACCCCATGACCTGTGGTCTATTTTTTTTTGGGTGTAGCCCTGGAGGGGTTTTGTCTGCCCTAAATGTACCTGAACATAAAATAATAATAATAATAATAATAATAATAATAATAATAATAATAATAATAATAATAATAATAATAATAATAATAATAATAATAATAATAATAATCTATATAGTTATAAATATTTATAATATTATATATAATTATTATTAATGAATAATAAATATAATAAAATATAATAAATATATCATAATAATTTTAAAATAAATAATAAATATAATAATGAATATAATGATGAATATAATAATAAATCTAGTAATGATAATAAATTAGCAATATAATAATAAAAATTATACAATAAAAATAAGAACACAAATTAAAAATAAAATAATTTGACTAAAAATATAATAAATATCACCACTTTTTATTTTCCTAATTTTATCTGGTCTCTGATTTTAGGTAGCCCCCAAAAGACACCTCCCGATGGATACCCAGACGCTGTCCCTGCTGTCCCCCGGCGCTGTCCCCGAGCCGCAGCTCCCGGAGCACACGAGCTGCCGCCGCACGCGGCGCTGACCCCGCCGCTTATCGCCTTCCCCCGGCTCATCACAGCTCCGCAGCTTTGTGTCGGGGAGAAAGGAGCGCCGGGAACCCATCTGGAGCAGGGCTCCGAGAGCTGAGAGCCGAGATAAACACGGGCCCCGCTTTGTCAGGGGCTCCTTATCTGCCCCTGTGCTGTGCTGGCTCTGTGCTGGCAGCTCTGCAGCAGGAGGAGGTTTTTATTCCCAGGAGGAAAGGCAGGTGTGCAGCAGCAGCCTCTGCCCCAGCACAGGAGGATTTGGGGGGGTGATGTGGCATCCTCAGCTTTCAGGGAAGTGTGGGAACAAGGGGAGATTCTCCTTGCCCTGGAGACCCCAGGGAGAGCATCCCTGAGGGGATGGTGCAGGGGCAGCAGGGCTGGGCACGGCAGTTTGGCTGTGGCTGCTGAGCAGAGGGGGCAGGAGCGGGTCCCTGTCACCCACAGGGCACAAGGCCAGGCTGTGGCAGCTCCCTCCCCGCTCCCAAACCAGCTCCAGTGCCAGTTCCTTTCTCCAGCAGGTGAAACACAGATGTCAGCTCCTGGTGACACCAAAATTGCAGTTTAGGGGAGCCCTGAACCTGTCAGGAGACACAGCCCTGACCCTGAGGCTGCCCCCAGAGCTCTGCAGGCGGCTCAGGCAGGGCTGGTACAGGGTTTGGGGCTGTGGGGAGGAGAATCCTCCTCAGCCAACCGAGCTGTGGGGGAAACAACCTGTGAGATGAATGGAAATGGCTCTGCTCCTCCTCCAGGAGCCTCTGGCCAAAAGGCTGGGAGCTCACAGCCTCTCCTGCCTGCCCCGTGCATGGCAGGAGAGGAGAGGAGGGACTGGCATGGCCCAGCCTCAGCTGAGCCACACTTTGTGACCCCCAGCTCTGAGGTCCCCCCAGGGTGAAGCTCACACCCCAAGGGAGAGGAAGGTGAGAAATGCAAGGCCATGGCCAAGAGCCCTCCCTGGCCCAGGGCAAACACCTGGGTCTGACACAGTGGCCATGGGGCTGGGAAGGTGAGCTGGGAGGGAAAGGATTTAACCCAAGGCAGCCAAAGGACTCACATTTAACCCAAGGTAACCAAAGGGCTCAGATCTAACCCAAGGCAGCCAAAGGACTCAGATCTAACCCAAGGCAGGCAGCAAAATTCACTTTTAGTGCTCAGGGGGGGTGAGCTCCAGTCACCAGCTCAACTTGAGCCCGGGGTGCTTGGCTTCCCTCTTTTAGCTCAAACTCAGCTCTAATTTCTCCTTTCTTCCTCTAGCATGGATCAATCCATGGAAATGAGCTCCAAGATGGGCACATTGTTGGAATATGCTTAGAGATGCAGTGTAAGGAAATCAAGGCATCCTGGAGCCCTAGGCAAGCTCCCTGCAGAGAAAACACCAATGTGGTGTAAAACAGATTTTTCCTTTTATTTTGGACCCCCTCGGGCTGAGGTGAGGGCAGGTGGGCACCGTGCTGGGGGCTCTGCCCCACGCTGGCATCACCACCTCGGCCTCAACCTGCAGGTGAGCTGCCCTGCCTTGTCAGCAGAGCATACAGAGGGAGTGTTTCTAATTAAAAAAACCTCAGAAAGCTGCTTCAGAAAGAAATAATTTTAAGGAAAAAAACAATTAGGAAAAAAACCCCAACCATATCTCAATTGCAAAGTTCCTGCCTGAGCATTTCATTTCCATTTTGCACCACAATAGGAAGAGAGCAAACAATGGCTGAGAGGAAGCAGCTTGATTGTGGGGAGGCAAAGTGCCACCAGGCTCGTTTTTCATCAAACGTGGGTGAACTCGATTTAAAAAAAAATTAAAATATAAATATATGTATATAATATATATATAACCAATTGTATTTATTGTAAAATAGATATAAATATAAATTATATGTATGCATGTATGTATAAAATATATAAATATTTTCTCACTTCATTATCTCCCCCCAAAAAAAAACCCCAGACCCTTAAAAAAATTTAAAATATAAATATATGTATATAATATATATATTACCAATTATATTCATTATAAAATATATAGAAATATAAATTATATGTATGTATGTATGTATGTGTGTATAAAATATATAAATATTTTCTCACTTCATTATCTCCCCACCCCAAAAAAACCCCCAGACCCTTAAAAAATTTAAATATATGTATATAATATATATATTACCAATTATATTCATTATAAAATATATAGAAATATAAATTATATGTATGTATGTATGTACAAAATATAGAAATATTTTCTCACTTCATTATCTCCCCACCCCAAAAAAACCCCCAGACCCTCAGGACAGCTCATTGCAGCTCCTTCCCAGCCCTGCTGCCCTCACCCACAGCCTCAGACCTGCTCAGGCTTCTTCTCTCCCACCTTCCTCCCCAGACTGGGAGGTTTGGGAAGGAAGGGGACATTCCAGGGCCACCATTCCCAGTGTCACCAAAGTGCCACCACTGTCAGGCTGGAGCCAGGGAGTTCATCCCACCCAAAGAGGAGGGAGAAGGAAGAAAATTCCTCCAGCATCACCTCCCAGAGGGCCAGGAGGGCCTCCCTTGGCAGCAGGGCACCTGTTCAGGGTGACAGCTCCGGGTGACAGCGATGGAGGGGAGCCACCACCGCGGCTTCCAGCGTTCCCATGGCGACGGGCGCTGGGTACCGCGAGTGAAACACTCCATTCGCTTATTGATTGAGCCGCCGTCAAATTCAATCACAAGTGAAAATGGATTTTTTAATGCGACTATTAGCTGCTTTTGAAAGGCAAATTGAGTTCAGTTATACCGAGTCAGCCATCAAAAAACAATTTGCCGTCAGCCAGACGGGCCGGAGAGGAGCGCGGCCGGGAGCAGCCGCGGATCGGCAGATCCGACGTGGGATCCATGGGGAAATCCGGCTTCTCCTCCTCAAAAATGCCCTGGATGAGGAAGGTGAGGTGCAAAGCTGGGCCGTGAGGGGCTGGCATGGACACGGCTGCTGTGGGATCCATGGCTGGAAAGGAGCAGGGGCTTCAAGGAGAAGTTTTAATGGGGTTCACGCCAGAAACACAAGCAGGGCTTATGGGCGAGCACAATGGGTGCTGTCCCCAAATTCTGGGGTGCACAAGGGTTGCCAAGAGAGGACACCCGAGCCACGGTGCTGTGGTGATGCCCAGGCAGTGCCACCCCCTCCCTGTGCCACCCCACAGCCACCACAAGCCAACCAAGCTCATTTCCTTCCAGCCGCTGGAAAATAAGATTTTTCCCTCGCTGATTAGGGACGCAGATTCTCATTACTGTGTTAAGTGAGGATCAATATCTCAGCCAAGTCTGAAATCAGCCCTGTCTGGCGAGGGGCTGAGCACACCAGTTTCCCCAGTTTGGGGTTGAGCAGCATCTCTGGGGGGCATTCACAGCGTTGCTCCAGGATGGGGATGGAGGAAGGAGGTGGGGCAGGACAGAACAGTTTTTAACTGAATTTGAAGTTTAGATAAAACTCTGCCAGATGTGGGAGGACTTGCCTGTACACACATATTTATAAATAAAACCCTCTATATGTTAAAAAATACACATAAAAATAAGTACATTTCCCCCCCACAGAGCTCAGGGATTATAATAGAGCCCTTTAATTAAAAACCCATCATTTTCAGCCCCCCCCGAGAACCCTCCAATAAAGAATTAAAAATCCAGCTTCACTTTGGGGTGCCACCCTTCCCAATCCTCCTCTCAATCCCACGAACGAACTCACAGGCTTTATTAAACACTTGCAGGAGCAGCCCTGGAATTTCTACAGCAGCATAATCCAAAGATCTGCTTTCAAAGAGCCTCTGCTTCCCGCAAAGCTCCAGCCTCGGCTAATGAGAGCTTAACCACATGTTTGTGGTGGATGAAATAGTATCATTTTGCAATTATTATCATTCAAACATTATTTATTTAACCCGCAGCCACATTATATTGACTGCAGAATTGCTGTCATTTTTACTTTTGATGGCTCTCTCATTGAGCTGAGTGTGAGGAATTGTGTTCCGTGTTCCCAGTGTGGGGGAGGCTTTCCCTGCTCCCTCAGCCTCTCTCCAGACAGGTCCAACTCTCTGCCCCAGAGCTGGTGGTGTTTGGTACTAGAATTCCCCAAAAATAGACATGTTCCCTCTTTTCCTCTGCTTCACCTTCCCTCACTGATCATATTTGGGGAATTAATCCATTCTGACCACCAACCTGTGCGCCAAAGTGTTCCAGGTATGGACAGAAGGTGGATTTGGTGTCCCCTTGTACCCCCCCAGCTGCTCTAAAATCTCCTTTGTAAGAGCTGGAGAGGGAAGGCAGCAGCTGAGGAGCTCTGTGCATCCCAAAAAGTCCAAATGTGGGGATAACAGACAGCCTTGGGCTCCAAACCCTTCTCCAAGGAGGCAGCAGGATGAGCCACAGCCAGCATCCCTGGGGTTTGCAGCAAAATAAACACCAAGGGGTGCACGGCTCAAGATCTGAATGTCAGCAGGGAAAAAAAAAAACCTCTGGCCTCCCTCTCCCTCCTGGCCCTGGTTCCTCTCTCCCACGTCACTCTCCCAAAGCCTTGCAAGATGCATTCACACAACAGGAAATCCAACATTCCCCTTCGCCTTCTTCTTTCTTCCTCTCCTTTAATTTTCCCCAAATGTAAATGAGGAAGTCATCTCTCCTCCGGTGATGAAACATCTGCCTGGAGAAGCTTGCAGTGCAATGCAACATATTTTGATCACTGCTCCATCTAATTACAGAGAAGAGAAGAGAAAAATCACAAAGCAGGGTTTGGGACTTTTTTTCTTTTTTTTTTCCCCCAAAACACAAGGCATCTGAAAAATAATAGAAAAACAGCAGCACTGACAATGAGAGCAGAGGCAGCTTCACCATCAGCCTTGAAAAACAGCACTGGAATACAGAACCTGCTTGGAAGGAGAGGGATCTCAGGGTGAGATAGGGAAAGATTAATTGCTGGTGCCAAGGACACGTGGGAATGGAACTGGAATCTCAGAATCCTCAAAGCCAGAGGCTGCTCCAGCCAGGCCACAGGGATCTGGCTGCACATCCATCCCTTGGGGCTCACCAGCTGCCTCACACCTACTCCAGAGCCCAAGGGAAGGAGGGACACAGGGGAAGAGCCTCAAAGAGCAACTGATGGTCATCAGGACCCACCAAACACTCGATGTTCAGGAGCCAAGATTCAGGAGAAAGGCTGAAGCTCAAAACTGAGGTGCAGTGGCTCGGCCAAGACAGGAACAACAATTCTTCTCCAGGAGCAAGCCCAGGTTCTTCCAGGGGAGCTCTGGAGATGCTCAGGCACAGCTTCAACCTGGCAGCAGCAGGGACAGAGCCCTCGCCTTGGCCTTGGCCTCGGCTCCTGAAGTGACAAAGGGAGAGGTCTCAAAGGCACAGCAGGCAGCACCACCCACACCCCTCGGTATTCCAGAGGGGCTGATTGCTTCCCTTGTTTATCTCAGAGAAAAATTCACCGTGAAGCACTGGTGGGGCCCAGCCTCCAGCCGCTGGAGGATGTTGTTCACCGCGGGAAACGGAGCGCTCAGGAGCTCCAAATAAAACCCTAATCATAATCGTTGCTCTTTCCCTGTCTTGCTCTTCAAGCTCCAAGGGAGTCCACGGCTAAGCAGCAGCAAACAGCACCTCTAACGAGACCTTGCATGGCAAGGAACCAAGCCCAGCACCAGGGGAGCCTGTTCAGCAGCCTCACTGGAGGAACGCTGACAGGTTGTTTATAGCAGCTTACAGAAAGGCAGTGCAAAACAAACAGGAGGCTACCTGCCTTCCACCCCTCTCCCACCTGGATTTCCAAGGGAAAACTTGATTTTCTTTCTGAACGTTTCAAGTTTCCAGAAGAGGAAAACAAAGCGCTGCCTGTGATGAATGGAGGTTGGCAGCTGGTGGGGACAGGTACAGCACTTCAAGCCGTGGGAAACCGGCCCAAAACATTCAGGTGCCACAAGGAAACAAAAAAAGCTGATGGGAAGGATGCCCACAGGCAGGCAGGGGGGTCCCAAGCCCCCGTTTTTCTTCACAGAGCTTTGTCAGCAGCGTTCTGCTGGCAAACAGGCCCCCGTCCATCCTGCCTGCCAGCTCTGCTCCAAAACAGCTCCAAGGATTGTCCTCGCCCTTTGTTATCCTGCCTGAGCAGAGAGACACACAAGTGAGCAGCAGGTGCCTGTCTGGAGCCAACAGAGCACAATGGTTTAATCCAAGTCCATCTGCACGTGGAGAACAGGGGGAGAGAGCTGGAGCTTACAGAGCTCCTCACTAGCACCAGGAAAACAAATGGATCCACTTCAAAATCGTGCCTGCCACAGACACCCCGAGCTGCTCCTGAAAGGTCACATCTCTCCTCATTGTGGGTTTAATCCAAGTCTTGGCTGTCAGGGAGAGAGAAAAACACAGGCCTGGGGCTCTCCAAGATGGAATTAGTCCTCAGAATTCTCCCCTGTGGGCACAGGCACGTGTGCTCGGAAGGAGTGCTGTTGTCACCCTGAGCGCTCCCTCCGCGGGTACAGCTGGTGCTGACAAGGTCAGCAGCAAGAGGAAAACTCACTCTGGGCTAACAGAGAGTTGGAAGATTAGTCACCATGCAGAGATCCACATTTCCTGGGAAATAAACCAGCTGACACGGGGTGGAGGACAGGAGAGGCGCAGGACAGTGCAGGATTCCGTGCTGGAATTCAGTCGCTGGCTCTGCCCCAAATCCACACAGCCTCTGCCTCCCTCTCTGCATGTCCTGATCCACCTCCAGCTCCTCTGGGGCACCCGAAGCTCTCTGGGCTTTGCCAAGGGCAAGTTCTTGCAAGCACAACCAAAATCCCCCCAGGGTCAGAGGGAGAAGTGGCCCTAACCCCAGCCAGGACAGGCAGAGAGGGGCTCCTGCAGCTGTCTCTGCTGTCTCCCAGGACACAGGAGTGCTCCCAAACGGATCTGCCGGGCTATTTGGGGCACCGATGTTTGCTTAAGCAAATAGCTCGGAAAGCTCCACAAATAGCAGGAGGGCTGGTTAATTGGGAAGAAGGCAGAGAACCGCAGAGCAAAACACATGCAGGCAGCACCAAAGGCAGGGAAGAGCACGGCCGAGGGGATCTGGCCACCCCAAGGGCGCGTTTGCCCTCCATCCATTGTTGTCTCCGTCCCAGCACCACTGTCAACAACACTTTCTGCATATGCAAATAGGACCATACTCCCGCAATTACACGGCAATCAGAGGCAAATTACATTCTTGCTGTTTACTTTCAGTGTCCTTAATTAATCCGGTTATTAGACGATTAATGAAGCTTGTTTGGTGAAAAACTCATAGCATTTACAGCACCAGCTCACGCGTGCAGCCGGCTGGCATCTCCAGCACGTGGGAATGGGGGCAGCGCCTGTCCCCAAGGCCAGCAGAGCAGGGTGACACTGACACCGGCCCCGAGGGGCTCGGGGGGTGCTCAGGGCTTGGCTTTTCCAGCTGTGCCTCCTCTCAGTCCTCTCCAGGAGCGCAGTCCTGCAGCTCCAGCCGAGCAGCACTTCCCAGCTCCCTGTCTGGAGACACAGCCCCCGCTTCCCTGCTCCTCTCCAAAGGCAGCAGGACCCACATCCGCAGCTCCCACCGCTCTGGAAGCTGCTGGAGAAGGTTCCCAGGTCCGTGTGGCTCCTGGACCCCCCTCATCCCTCTCCTCAGCCGGCTCCCAAGGCACCCTGCCCTCCCCAAAGGTCACCCCAGCTCGTGTTTGGTTAAGCTGCCGATAATGAAGTGGCATGTTCATCTAATGATCAAATTGCTGCACCACGAGCATGAAAGGCTGAGGAGAACTAATTAAGAAGCTCATTTGCATACTCCAGCGTTTCCGGTGCACGTATGGGGTTCCCATAGCAACCGGTACAAAAGCTGGCGATGGTGTGTGGATTTTAGGGGGGTTTAAGTGCTGTTCCTTCCCTTTGTCATCCCCTGCAGATCACAAAGGCTCTGCGATGAAGGTGCGGTGACAGAGGGCTGGGGAGGGACATTTCTGCACACCAAGGGTGGGGGAAAGACGAGCTGCGAGCGTGGCAGGGGGCTGAGCCCTCTCCCGGTGCCACCAGCTCAGGTATCCGAGAGGGGAGCAGGGATTTGGGGGCTGAGGACGCACTTGAGCAGAAATCCCTGGCCTGGTACTGCTCTATCCAAAACTTTCCTGAGTCACTTCGGCCTCAGCTCGGTGAGGAGGCGGCAGCTCCCGAGGGAAGTTTTGCAGGGCACTGCACCAAATCCCGCAGCATCCCAGAGCCCTGAGGGGGCACTGGCTGCAGCGAGCTCGGGGTGGCACCTGCAGCTCCCGGGACGTGGGGACGCTGTAGGATGGGACCCTAAATTCTGCATGCCAGTGTGGGAAGGAGGAAACCAGGACTGGCCAGGTGAGGGTGACAGCTCAAGTCCCAGCAGGTTCCCCGCAGTGCGGCGCAGTCCAGCCCCGGCTCCTTCCATCATGTCACTTTTCCTAAGCACCGAGATTTCTTTTCTGCTTTGTATTTCTGGCAAGAAACCTTTGCATTTAGATAAGGAATAAAGCCTGGAATCAGATCTGAACTCTGCAGCAGAGATCAACATTTTAATGAATTAAATATATTCCAAACTAAATGTAACCTCTTAGCGCTCGCATTTTCGAGTGAGACTAACTTAAAGAAAAAGCCAACAATCCAACTCATTTCAGCTCTCCCCGGCTGTGAACTGGCCACAGGCCAATCAATTATCTCGAATTTATTCCTTATTCAACTTCCCTCCGACAGCCAATTTCCAGGCTGTGAATTGCAGGTGAGCGGCTCCTGCGGCCGCGGCTGGGCGCTCCTGCCAGCCCAGTTCGCAGGCACTGGTTCCAGTGGTTTCACTGGGATGCCCAGCAGCATCGCCTGGCCCGGAGCCACCAGCGAGGCAGGACACTCGGGCTGGCACATTCAGCGTCACCCAGCCCCGGGAGGATGGAGGGACAGCGGCTGTTTGACATCCAGAGCAGCGTTTAGAGATGCAAATAGAGCCCGAGCATCCCCCGAGGGCTGCGCAGCGCTGTCAGGCCTGGGAAGAGATATTTAATTCCTGGCTGTTAATTCCTGGCTGCGCAGGGAGGGCAGAACGGCTCCGGCAGATGCTGCAGCTGAACGGAGCCCTGATGCCCCAGATGTTTGCTGGGCTGGGAAGGGCAATTTTGGGAGTGGGGAGGGCAGGGATGAGACCTGGGCTGTGCTGCCCCGGGCTCAGCCAACAGAGCTGAGCGTTTGGGGGGCAGGTGATGGAGGAGAACGATGCCAAGGAGCAGCAGCCAGGCAGCAGAGGAAGCCCAGCTGGTCCTTCCTGCAGCCCCCACCACGCTCAGGGCCTGAGGAGCCCCAGAGCTCTCAGCCCTCCTCTTCAAACACCTCACCTCACTCAAAGCAGGAGCCTTTCCTCTGTCCCCAGCCTAGCCAGCATCCTGGAACCAGCTCCAAACCCATCAAGCTGGAAGAAGTCCCCTGGCCCATCCAAAGCTCTCTCCTCCCCTAACATTGTTTTCGTTTCCCCCTCCCCCCCCCCCGTTTTTTATTCTCAATAAAAACATAATTACAGGCTTTTAAAAAAAGCAAATTATAGTGACATACTTTAATTATCTCCAAGCAATGGAGGACTAAATTACACAGTCAGGGAATCGGAGGTTACCTAAAAATAAAAGCAAGAAGCTTCATTAAATGCTAATTGCAGCTTTCACCACTGAAGTGAGATTTCAACACAGACCACCATTGACTCACTGGGCCCTCCAAGAGAACATTGGGGCTGGGGAGAAACCCTCAGATACACAACTCGTGCCTCCATCGGTGTCTCCAGCCACAGGGATTGCTCCAAAGGGAGCTCCAAAGGCTCCACTGCTGCTGGACCTTCCCCTGCCACAGGGCTGGGTGCTGCCACCTCCCTCCAGGGCACCCAGTGTCCCCTCAGAGGCACTGCCCACCCTCCCAGCTGCACTGAGGGGCTCCTCACAGCTCCTCCAATGCTTTGGAGCAGAGAAACGAGCTCCAGTTTTAGTCAGAGCTGCTCCTGCAGCGTGGATGGAACCACGGCAGCCACCTCTGCTCTGACCCCGAGCCCCACCTTGCTCTGAGCACCACTCAGCTCTGCTGGGGTGAAAATGGGTCCTTGGGGCTCTGCTGGTGGGAGAGGAGCTGAATGGAGCCCTGCCCTCCTGTCCTGTCCAAACTAAGCTCTGCACAACCCTCCTCTCCCCATCCCCTTCCCCCAGGTTTCCTCCCCAGGGAGGAACAGGAGATCTCCAAGCCCAGAGGGGGCTGGTTTTCTCCAAGACACAGGAAGGGAGGCACGAGGTGCCAGGCAGGCTGGAAAATTCACAGGGAAATTATCTTGTTTTTCCATTTCCCATCGAGTTGGCCTAATTATGCCACCGAAGTCTGTAATTTGCCTCTCACAGAAGAGAGTTAATGACTGGTTCCAGGCTGCTGCTGCTCCAGGCGGGGGCACAGCTCCCACTCCAGCCCCCAGCTGTGCCCTGGGACCCCAAAATTCCTGCTTGTCCCTGGAGAAGGGAGCTCAGGAGAAGAGCTGGTGACTGGGAACAGCAGCCAAGGACAACAGAAAGTTCCAGGAGGCAGGAAGATACGGGCAGGGCATGGAGGGAGCTGGCACCAGCCCAGGTTTTTTCCTCACCACTCCTCAAAGTCCCAGAAAAAGTGAAAAATCTGCAGGTCAAGCACTCGGGGAACTCAGGCAATTATCGTTGTTTAAATTCAACAGCCCTTCACAGAAATAAGAGGAAAATCAGACAAGTGCTGTTAAAGCTCTGAGGGAGGCGAGGAGGAGAAACGATGGCAACAATTTCCAGATACCTCATTTGAAAAAAAAAAAATACCCAAAATACCCAAAACGAGGAATCTGATATCCAGGAATCATTATCCACTCTGCTCTTCTCCCCAAAAATATTTAGCCAAGCAGAAAAGCAGAATCTGGATGCTCACAGGCCCCTGCTGCAGCATCCACAGCAGAGCCTGGCTGGGTCCCCATCCACCCCAATGGCTCACAGGCTGCTCCTTTTAATTAGCTCCCATCATCAAAGAGGTGCTTGGGATTAAACAGCACATGAGGTGCTGGATAAAACCAACCAGCTGTGTTGGGAGGTCACTGGAATGGGTTGGGAGGGACAGGGCTCCTGCAGCAGCTCAGGTTTGGGGGGACAAACATGGGGCATTTCTGCAAGGCTTGGAACACCCCTCACAGGCACGGTGGAGGCTGGGATTAAGTCAGAATCAGCCTTTCCAGTCATTACCAGGCAGAATTCAGGGTGAGAGCTGCTCGTGACACCATGAGAGGGAGAAGCTGCAGCAGAGCCTTCAGCCTGGGTTTCCTCAGAGCCCTCTGAACCAGGCAGGGCCTCACAACCCATCTGACAGTGATGGATGCGCTGGGAGCAGAGCAGTTTTTTCTCCTGAGAAGCTCTTTTGACAAGTATGATCTTATCAAAGTTTGGAGCTTTTCATTACGCTGCTTTTCCTCTCCTTTTTTAACTCCTCTCTTCAAGCCAGGCTCCGTCCTCTGTGCATTTCCCTCTGGCACCAATGCCTGGCTGAAGCTCCTGTGGGGCTCAGGTGCCCTCCACACACCCCAGGGGGAGAGCAGAGCTGTGATGAACACACAAGCAGCTCTAGAAATGTGCAAAATACAGGAGTGACATCACACAGCTCAGAGAAGGGGAAAAAGCAGCACTTTGGGGCTGGGGGAACAGGCACAAAGGGGCAGGCAGCCATCCCAGCACCCCCTCCAGCCAGGTCACCCCCAGCTCCAGCATTTATTGGGCTTTTTATGGAAACCAAGCTTGTCCAGAAGCTGGAGGTGCAGGGAGAAAATTGGGAAATCTCCTCCCCTCTGCTCCATCCTCACAGCTCAGGAAGAGAAAACGAGGAGGAATCAGCCCCTTTCCACCCCAAAGCTGCCCCAGTGCCCCGTGCCAGGGACGTGCCAAGCTCCCCCTCCCTGTCCCATCCTCTCTCCCACAATTTGCAGCTGCCTGGAATCTCCAGGGATGCCTGCAGAGGAAGGACAGCAAGCCCTGAGCTCTCCCAGAAGGTTTGGCCACCCAAAACCTTCCCTGGCACCTCCTGAAACCAAGTCACCAAGAGACAGCAAACGCCGAGTGCAAAACCAGGGTCTTTTATTAGAAATCTCCTCGTATAAAAATGATCATGCTCTACACAGTCATCGAATAATTCATAAACATCCAGGCACTGAACTTTGTTTTTTTTGTGTGTTTTTGTTTTTTGACTGGTCAGTACGTAAAGCAGACATATTTCAATCCATATGGTCATCACATACATTAAGGAACCACCTATAGAAATCAGCACTTTGAACACAGTCTAGGTTTTATTTTATTTTATTTTGCTGTCTGTTTTTTTTTTAAATGTAAATTTTAAGTATTTTTATTTATTTTTCCTTTTTGCAACATATAGAATTTGGTAGGATATGGGGGAAGAGAGTGAAGAGGGAACGGAGGAAGACAGGAACGAAAGAAAATGGAAGATTAAAAAAATAAATAAAAAGAGAAAACAGAAGGTTCTGCACAACCACAAACAATCTCACAAATTCCAGAAAAGGGAAAATGTTGGGGCTTTTATTTTTTTTCCTCTTTTTTTTTTTTTTTTTTGCCAAAATACAGGAAAAAAACCAAAACCCAAAGACTTGCTGAAGTCCGTGCCCTCCTGCCCGCGCTCCGTCCCCCCTCCGTGGGAGCCATGCATCGCCACCGTGGGCGCTGGAAGAGTTTCAGTGTTTCTTTATGGATTTTTTTTTGCTGCTGTTGATGGCATTTTCCCCCAGGATTCTGCCCTGGGGCGTGTCCCCTGGCTGCCACCTGCCTGTCCTGTGCTGCTGTCCCTGCCAGGAGCTGGGCTCCTGCTCGCTGCTCCCGGAGCTAAATGGCGTGGTTGCTGTAGCTGACGTAGGTCTGCTTGGTGGCCAGTGCTGGAAGGAGACACAGAGCTCACGTGGGTCATCAGCAGAGGCCACCTTCCCCTCCTGGCTCCTGTCCCACCCCCCCTGACCCGGCCATCGTGCCAGGAGGTGCCAGCAGGGATGTGACAGGGTTTGCTCAGGGATCTGGGCACTGCTGGCACTTGGAGTCCTTCCCCGAGCCCCACAGCAGCTGTGGGTGCTCCTGAAGGACACTTCACCCCAAAGAGAGCCCCCAGGATGTGCTGTGAGCAGTGGGAATGTGGTCTCAGGCTCCCATCCACTCCCCTCAGCCACCTCCTACAGACAGACCCAGAGGTGCTGCACCTTCCCAAAGCTCAGCTTGTCCCAGCCAGCCCTGCCTGGCACAAATCACGGGGTCCCAGGGGGTTTTGGGGTCCCAGCTGGGTGTCCCACAGCCCTGGTCCCCACTCCACGGCAGCTGGGAGTGGAGCAGCAGGGCACAAATCAACCACCCTGGCTGTCCCCTCATGCAGAGGGGGCCACAGGGACACAACCCTGCTGCCACCCTCAGCTTCCCCAGGCCTCAGACACACCAGGAGAGGAGGCAGCGATGGCTCCAAAGCCACCACACATCCCAGGATGGCACTGGGGGGCACAGCAAAAGCCACAGAGCAATGAAGCCCCCCGCTCCCTGCAGCGCTGTGCCACAGCAGGACAACACTGCTGATGTCCCCAAGAGGTCCCCAGGTACCACGGGGTCAGCAGGCACAGGGACACCCTCCAGCCAAGGGCACGTGCTGGCACAGATAGCACAGCCTGGGACACCCTGAGCAGCACAGAGGTGTCCCCAGAGGGAGGGGACACCAGCAGCTCGTGGTGCCTGGCTGGCAGTGGAACCTTGCTGCAGGTCTCCGACTGGTGTTCCCAGATAACAATTAGATAGAGCAGAAGGAATTGGAGCTGACAGAGCTATTTGTTAGCCGCGATGTTTTCGCAGCCGATCTGCCCCTATCAAAGCCCTGTGAATTATTTATTCTGTTGTTTATTTAAGGGTACGTGACCCGGCAGTGACAGAGTGACAAATGTCCCCTCGGTGCTGCGCTGACGTCCCCTGCGCCTCCCGCCCCCAGCGCTGCTGCTGCCCTGCCCGTTCCCTCCTGGGCACCACGGGAGCTGCCAGCCCTGCTCAGTGCCAGCTCCCCCAGCCCTTGGAGTCAGGGATGTGCAGATGGAGCTCAGCTCTCCCCGCTCCCGTTCATGATCCTGTGGGAGCCACCTCACCTTGTGTTTCCAGGTTCTCGCAGAGCTCCGACTTGGCCTCTCCGTTGGGGCGGAACCCTCCCTTCTGGGAGAACTTGTTGGACATGGTGGCCGCTGTCACCACGGCCTTGAGGCTCCTCTTGCGCTTGGGGACGTTCTGCTCCGGGTGGAAGAGGATGATGTACACCTTGGGCATGTAGAGCATGCCCAGGGACACCGAGGCACTCAGACTCACCGAGATGGTGAGCGTCGTGGTCTGGATGTACATCTGCAAGACACAAGGTCACCAGCTGAGAGCCACAGAGCCCCCGTGGGATCTAAAAGGGAAAGGAGGAAACGGGGAAACCAGGGAAAGTTGGGGTTAAATGAAAGGAGTGGGGAGGCTGTGCTGCAATGGTGGCAGTGCTGGCTGTTCAAGGTGAGGTTTGATGCTCCACCAGCCTCAGGGCAGGAGCTGCAAGGCTGGTGCTGGGCACAGCAAGGACACCCGATCCCGGGGCACGCCCCACTGCCCTTCTCCCTTCAACAGGTAATTCCCATTCCCCAGCTGACTCCTGGGCTCTTGTCATGTAAGTCACATATTACACACCGACGCTGCCTTTTTGCAGTCAAAACTAATTTCACGCTCACTGTCCAGGACTAACAGTGACAGATGTTTTGCAAAATGAAAGCCCATTAATCTGACTGTAGAATAATCCATTTTTCTATGGAAAGCAGTTGGCAGGCTCCTCTCCAGCCGGGGCATCTGAAGCAGGTGGCAACTGGAAGCAGAAACCCCCCTCCCTCTGCCCATCCCACCTCTCGGGGAGGCCAGGAGGGCAGGTCCCTGCTCCGTGGGCATCCCTGCTCTGCCAGCATCTGGCTCCTTCCTCTCCAGCATCCCCTTCTCCACCAGGCAGTTCTGAGGCTCTGGGGAGGAGCTGGGAGGGAGCTCTGGGTCTCCAGATGCCTTTGCACACCCCTGTGTGCAGGTCACCCTCAAAGCTTTAAAAGGAGCCTTAAAGCAGTTCCTGAACTTCACCTGATCCAATATCCAGGGATGGCCCTGCAGGTGTTTCACAGGTGGGATGTCATGCCCTCTGAGAAGCACCTGGAGGGGCCAGGGAAGCCTGGGGGCTTCAGCAGCAGCCAGAGCAGGGTCCCCATGTCCCCAGGGGCACAGCTGAGGGTTTCTGAAGTGAAAAGGTGATGGAGAGCACACACGAGGCAGAGGCTCTGCACAGCTCCCAGGAGTGAGAGTTGGTGGGACACAGCTGCTCCAGGTCCCCCCACTACCCACAGGTCCCACCTGTGACCCTGCAAAGCCAACCAGCACCAGGCCCAGAGCCCAGAGCATTCCAACTCAGCCCCGGAGGGAAAATGCCACCAAGCTGGTTCTGAGTCAACTGAAAAACTTTGGTTTGTCCCCAGAATAAAACCTCCTGCTGTCACACGCGCCGGTTTGTTTGTTCCACCTTCTCTCTCTAGGCAGTTTTTGGAAATAAAAATGTCATTTCATCAAGCAAAGTCAAAACACATCTCTGTGCCAGAATATGTGCGCTTTTTATTTCTTCCTTTTTTTTTTTTTATCCACTCCAACTCTCCAGACTCTGCCATGGGTGTCCTGGACAGGCCAGGAATGAGGGAAACCCTGAGAGCCCAGCTCCAGGCACCCCAAGCTCTGCCTGGGACCCTGGTGGGCACGGCTCAGCTCAGCACCCTCATCTCCCTGGCTCCCTGCCTTCCCTTGCCAACCCAGCCATTTCCATATTTTGTGCCTCTGCAGAGAGCCCCCTCTCCCTGTGCCTTGGGGTTTGGGGGCGTTTCAGCGAGGAAGGAGAGAGCAGCCAAGCTGAGCTGAGCTGAGCTCAGACGTCTCCATGCATGCTCCCCCTCGCTCCTGGGCCAGTTCTCCCAGTGCTGCTGGGGACTCCCCAGTGCTGAGACCCTGCTGGCCCCAGCCCCAGCTCCCCACCCCACTCTCTGCCTCCTGCAGCACTTCTGGGGTCTCCCAGGGCCACTTTCTCCCCCAGGCTGTGTTTGCAGGAAGCGTTTCCTGCCCACTCCAGCCCCCACAGCCGTGTCTCACCACAGCAAACCCCTCACCAGCTCAGACAGGAATATTTTTAGCCTGGAGCCTCCACACAGCCGTGCAGCTCTGCTCAGTTAACCTTTTGCCACTGCAAAAAATGACCATTTCTCACAGTTTCACTTCCCACTCTCTTAATTGGCTTCCAGCCCAGGGCCTCGCTTTGCCCCTCCGTTAACGACACTGGAGCTTCCTGAGGAGCCCTGGGAGGTGTGAGCTGTGCTCATTGAGCAAGTTCCAGCTCCTGCTGCCTGGCGGGCTGGATCAGAGAACAGAGGCAGCCCTGGCTCAGGGCGATGACGCTGAGGGACAGCAGTAACCCAGAATGACCCCACAGCAGCCCCCAAACCTGTGCTGTGCTCAGCTTTGCTGAGCCTGGGTGAGCCCGTCCTGCCCGAGGGAGCAGCCCAGGCTTGAGGCACAGCCCAGGCTTCTGCCTGTCCCATCTCTGCATTAATGGGAAGCTGTCTCCACTCTAAATCCACACCTGGCCCCACTCCAAGGGGTTTTGCACCGTGGTGGGTGCTGGGGAAGGGCAAACCTGCTCAGCACTCTGAACACCACGGGACAGTCCCTCTCACTCCTTCCCTTCTCTCTTTCCCCTGGCTAAAAGCAAATGTGATAAACAGGGAAGCAGACAATGACTCCACTGTTCTGCTGCCACCTTATCAGTGCAGGAAATTGTCTCTTTCTTTAGATGCTCTGTTATTGCTATTCCTGTAATCCGCCGGGATCGGCGGGGATGAGAGGCTCTGCTCAGAAAAGGCTTGGGGAACTTGTTACAATAATGTGCCACCTCCATGCAAAGCTGTGGGCACGAGGTGCAGCAAATAAAAGTGAAATTGGGGATTGTAATCCAACTCCTCCACACCACGAGGAAGCCTTTGCTGCAGCCTTGCAGCCTCAGCTGGGGTCAGGGCAGAAATGCCAGGGGTTCACGGGTTTGGGTTTGCCCTGTAGCATCATCAGGGCTTCAGCCATGAGAGAACAGCCCAGACAACACTCCTGGATTTCCTGTTCCCAAGGGTGCAGACACTCCACGGAGCCCAAGAGGCCCTCAGTCCCAGCAGCAGCAGGGTGAAGGGGATGGGATCCCTCCCCACGGTGAGCTGGGGGTGCCCCTGGAGCATCCCCAGAGCACCACGGGGGTGATGCCAATGCCAGTGCCCCCAGCTGTCACCCCGAGGACATGCTCAGAGCCACACCCTCCGTGCAGGCTGTGCAACAGTTCCTTCTCCACCTTTTTCTCCCCAAGAGTGCAAACCAACAACTAAAGCACTGAGGGAGCCCCAATCACCTGCTGCTCCCTCCAGCCTCATCTGAGCACATCCATCACGCCTCAGCTGTGGCCCGGGGACACTCAGAGAGCATTCCCACAGCCGGGGGACACCCAGAGCCCATTCCCACATCAGCAGAGCAGAACTCCAACCTGGAATCCCAAAGCCCCTGGAGGGTTGGCTCAGCAGGCTGCAGGCAGGGCCGGGCTGTGAGACAGAGCTCCGCGTCCGAGGGGAGTTGGGAACATCACTTTTTCCGCCTCTAATCAGCTTGTTAGCAGCCTAATAACAGAGCAGGCCTGTGCATTACAACCCCCAACGAGAGGCACAGCCTATTGTGGAGCTGCTGCCTGACAGGCAGCGTTCAGCAGCCCTAAATTATCCCGTGACAAGCTGCAGTGAAGAGGTGAGCAACCTTGCGCATAATCTACAATCATTATCATTTCCATCTTTATTACCCACAGTATGCCAAGCACATTAAGGAGGCTTTCAGGGAGCTTTTGTTTTGCAATAATTTCTTTAAAAACCTGCTTTCTTGTTAGTATCTCCCCTGCCATCTCATCAAAATGGAAATGCTGCAAAAGGCTCCATTTATTTCCTTTAATTCTCCTTCACACTTCCAGCCAGAGAAGGCCTGGTGGGACCTTCTGGTTGAGCCAAGGTCAGAGGTGGCTGGGCAGACTCAGCCTCCTCGAGGGATGGATGCTCTGAGAAGAGATGCTCCAGAACACGACAAACTCAGCAAAAGCTCCCTCAGCAAACCTTTGCAACAGGTGTGTCCTAAAGCCACGGTGTCAGCAGCATGGGGACACTCTCGGGGGATCCAGAGGGGGATCTGGGTGCTGGGACACCCCAGGGATTTCCAGGGAACAGCAGCTCCAAGGTTTGTTCATCAGAGCAGCGCTGGGCTGGCAGGCAGGAGCTGTTTGCGTTCGACAGAAACGCAATGATTCCTGTTTTGGCTGGCAGGCAAAGGGATTTGGGTCTCATTCATGAGATTTTTATTCTTTGTTCTTAATCCCTCACACTTGAGCACGGAGCCTCATCCAGGCTGGCCTCAGTCCCATGGGAACTCAGCACTGGGAACACGGGCCAGCTGGGCAGCACTGGGTCCCTTTCCATGCAGAAATCATGCCCATGACACCCAAGATGTGCCCTGGGGGCTCATCCTCCCCTAGCCCATACAGCAGCAGCAGCCTGTGCTGCCCACTGCCCCCACCCACGAGAAAACTTCCCACCCTAATTCCCAAGCTGACCATTCTGCAGTGAAGTTCTCCTCTTGCTCAAGACACCACAGCCTCTCCCAGCCCTGCACACCGGACACCAGCCAGGCCTCTCCCCTCCTCCCTTACCTTTTCCGCCGACTGCGACGTCCCAAAAAATATCGGGATGAAGGCTAACCACACGATGCAAGTTGTGTACATGGTGAACCCAATGGGCTTGGCTTCGTTAAAGGTCTCCGGGACCCCGCGGGTCTTAATGGCGTACACAGTGCAGGTGACCATGAGGAGCATGCTGTACCCGAGCAAACAGATGAGGGACAGGTCCGAAATGTCACATTTGAGGATGCCCCGGGCAAAGTGGGGGTTTGTAGTCCGCTGGTCCTCGTAGTCAATGACAGAGTGGGACGGGTCCACGATGAACCAGATGCAGACGCCGACGAGCTGCAGGGAGATGAGGCTGAAGGTGATGACCAGCTGTGAGGCGGGGCTGATGAAGCGCGGGGCGCTCACCGACTTCTTGCCCTGCTCGAAGATGCGGTAGATGCGGTTGGTCTTGGTGAGCAGCGCGGCGTAGCTGATGCTCATGCCCAGCCCCAGGAAGATGCGCCGCAGGGAGCAGGTGCTGAGGTCGGGCTCGGCGATCATCAGGAAGGTGGTGGCGTAGCAGAGGAAGATGCCCGTGAGCAGGACGTAGCTGAGCTCCCGCCCCGACGCCTTGACGATGGGCGTGTCGTTGTAGCGCACGAAGGTGATCACCACGAACAGGGTGGCGATGATGCCCACGATGGCGATGAACACGGGCACCACGGCCCAGGGCGAGCTCCACTCCAGCTTGATGATGGGGATGGGCGTGCAGCTGGTGTGGTTCTCGTTGGGCCGCTCGTTGAAGTGGCAGCGCTTGCAGTGGAACTCGTCCAGCTGGTACTGGTAGCCGTCGCAGCGCTCGCAGTGCCAGCAGCACGGGATGCCCTTCACCAGCTTCTTCCTCTCTCCTGGCTTGCAGGGCAGGCTGCAGATGGAGCTGGGCTGCTGGCTCCCGCCCCCTGGCCACAGCATGTTCTCCACCTGTGGGGTAGATGGCACCAGCCATGCTGAGGGCACAGTGGGCACCTGCCGGGCACACCTGGGCACAGGGGATGCCCTGCCCTGCTTGGATCTGGATCATCAACCCATCAGCACATCCCACAAAGGGTCCCAGCCCAACCTGGCATGGGGCCAGGGAGGTGGGAAAGCTCTCCACAGGCCTTTTGGGAATATCCAGCAACAGGAACCTAAAATGAAGTCCCTATTTCCCTGAGGAAACCCCATCTGTTCTTGTCTGGCTCCTGTCTCCTGTCCCATACCCAGAGTCCCTAGGGTGTGGTCACACATGCTGAAGCACAGGTGTGTACCTGGGGGACACCTTCCCCTCTGCCCCCGCCACCTCTGGCTGCCTGGCTTTGCTCCCAGGGGCTCCCAGACTCTACATGGTGAGAAGAGAAACCTGCAGGACCTTCCCCTTGGGCCACGCCCTTACCTTGAGGTGCAGGTGGTCTGTCCACTGCCCGATGACTTTGTACTCAGGGGTGGAGTTCCTGATCTGGTACTGGTAGATGTCGTAACGCCCCGGAGCATCTCCGTTCTCATTGAATGTCACAGGAGTCCCAGCAATGCCTGTGGGAAAGGGGGGCTCAGCACCCACTGCACCCCAGCACCCCCACCCTGCCCCCTGGGGTCCAAGGGGGCTCTGGATTGATGCTCCCCCCTCGCTGCTTCTTCTAAGAAAGGGGGAAAGCAATTTTAAAAGTTAAATCAAGTGAATTCTGGAGATAAACACTAATGAAAGGAAGGAAGAGAAGAAAAGAATCAAGCAAGAGGGGAAAATAAATAAAAGAGACACTGTGGAGAAGATCAGAGTGTGGAGATAAATAGAAATAATAAGGGGACCAGACAGAAAATGTTTATTAAGGAGAAAGGGCAGAGGAAAAGATGCACTTCCAGAGATCTGAGACAGACAAGAGCAGAGCAGCAGGAGGCAGTGGGACCTCTGCCAGCTGGGAGGGAGGAGCTGGCAGGGGGAGAGGCTGGGCAGGGCAGCAGGTGAGGGCAGGGTGAGGGCAGGGTGAGGGCAGAATGGCAGGTGAAGGCAGGGCAGCAGGTGAGGGCAGGGTGAGGGCAAGGTGAGGGCAGGATTGCTGCCGGATTTACACTCCAAAGGCTCTCAGGAGATGTGGAAGCTCAGACCTCTACACCTGCTGATCTGCTGCCCTCCCTCCACGCCGCACTCACAGTGCAGCAGCTGCCAAAAGGTGCCACAAATAAACTGTGGGGGCTGCTGTGCCACCCACACTGGGGACAACAGAGCAACAGGGGACGAGCAGACACCCCAGGCTCCAGGGCTGCTCCTGCCACCGCCCCAGGGCACAGCAGACCTGAGAAGTTGACGTTGCGGATGTACTTGAGCAGCTCCCCGCCGTCCACGGGGTCCATGCGGGGGCACAGCCCCACCTTGCCGGGGCACAGGTTCTTGTGCATGTTGTGCAGGGCGTGTCCCATGGCGTAGACGGCGTCGATGACGAACTGCACCTTCCCCTCCTGCTCGTACGAGGAGTCCTGGCCGATCCTCTCCCGGTCTGCGGGGACAGGGGAAGGGGGTTCCACCTCCTGTGCCCCAGCCATGCCCCCCAGGGTGTGTCTGCTGCACCCAAAGCCTTGCAAGTGAGCCCACCCTGGAGTGGAGCTGCTGGAACTCCAACCCCACTCCCAAACCTGCACACGCAGCCAAGGAACATTCCCTGGGGAATACCCAGCCAATCTCCCCATCACAGGGTTCTGAAAGTGTGGGTGCTGCACCCTGCTGTGCTTCCAAGAGCCCTGGGGATGTCACGTCCCTGTGCCATGGGACATCCCTGAACTCCCAGGTCCCCAGCAGGATGCAGGCTGGGCTGTGACTGACATCCCACCCTCATCCCTGCATGTTTCATCCCTCCTTCATCTCCCAGGAGTTTCCACCAGCTCAGGCTCCAGCAGTGGTGTCGAGAACTGCCCAGGAAGCATCCATCACCACCTGCCTGTCCCCATCTCACTCCCAAAGCCTCCTGTCACCCCACTCCCCTCGTCACCCCCTGCCACCCCCCTGCCTTGCTGACCCCACAGCCTCCCCAGCTGGCAGGATTCCACAAGGATCTGGCAATTACCAGTGACAGCTGCCTTCCCCCGTCATAACCGCCCTTAATGGGACCACAAACATGTTAATCACTTAGCAGAAGACACCGATTAACGCAGCACGCTGTTAATTACAGCTAAGAGAGCGTCTCCCTGGGGGCACGCCGCTATGGAGAGCCTTGGCCTCTGCCCCTCCATCCCTGCCCTGAGGCATGGCCGGGCATCCTGCCAGGCCTCCAGTGGGAAGGAGGCTTTGTCAGGGAGCCGAGGGCACCACCTCCCTCCTCTGGAGAGGCGGCACATCCTAGAAAGCCACGCCCGGGTGCCCAAAGTTCAATCCAGCTCCACCACACAGGGATGCGCCCTGATGCGAGGTGGGATTCACAGGGACTGCAGGGGACCAAGCACCCTGTGCTGACCTTCCTTCCCTGCTGTGGGGGAGTGGGATGAAGTTCCAGTGAGAGGGGACAGCCCTGTGAGCCGTGCTGGAGGTCCCTGGGCCGGGACCTGTGCCACGGACATGACACCAAAGCGAACTGATAACGAACTGACCGACAGGAAAAGATGATATCGGGGAGGTGAATTCATAGCTCATCCTTCAAAGTTATAAAAACACTTTTGGAATGTGGAGATTACTCATGCAAAGCCCGGCAGGTGATCCCTCCTTCCACATTATTGACAGGAGCCATTAATCTTCTCCCTCAACTTCAGGCCCTTCCCCATATTCATCTCCAAAGGTGCAGACAGGCCACTCTGTCTTGTCAAGATAATTACCCATTAAAAGAGGAGCTGTAATAGACTGTCCAGGGAGCTGAGCCCATGAGGATGTCACAGCCCTGCCACCATCCACAGCACTGTGCTGCCCAGGGCACACGCAGGACCCAGGGCTGGTCCCTTACAGCTCCTCAGCTTCCCTCAGTCTCCTCAACCCCACACACATCCCAAAATCCAACCACCGCAACAGCACAGGCTGTGGAGGCTGCATTTTCATCCCCGTGCCAAGGCTGAGCAGTGCAGATAAGGAGCCATCCCTGGGGCTGTCCCTCTGTCTGTCAGCACCTTGCCCCCAGCCCCAGCTGCTTTTTTCCAGACAGGAATTAGGCCGGTGCACAGAGGGGCAATGTGGAGCAGACAGCCGAGGCTTGTTCCCAACCTGGAGACAATAAATCTCTGCCAAGCTCCAATAGATGAGGGCCATGAAGGGAGGTGACTGGCTGATTATAATAGCAGGGTCGTGCATCGTTCTACAGGGCTGGTAATTAATTTTCAAGAGCGTGACGAGGCTCGGTGGCCCCCTCGGAGGAGGGACGCAGCTCTTCCCCAGCGGCAGATGAGAGGGATTAGAATCAATTCCCAGCACACCACTGGTCCTGCCTTTTGGCAGGACTTCATCAAAATCACTCCCAGCACATCTGTGAGGAGCTGGGGATGGAGAATCTCAAAATCTTGTGGGTGCTGGTGGCAGCACCCAGCACCCCTTGCCGTGTTTTTGGGCTGGGTGAGCCCATCCAGGATCAGGGACAGTCCCTCCACGTGGGAGGCTTGTGGCAAACATCTGATGGGTGCTAGGGCTGGCCTCAGGGGTAACACAGGCAGCTGCCAGCAGGAATTCCATCAGCTCAGCCCTCACCTTCCTCCCAGCCTTCCCATCCAGGACAGGGAGCCAGGAGCTGTCTGGTTCAGAGCGGGATCCTTCGGTTTGGTTTTTGGGGTGGAATAAACTAGCCAAGCTGGCATTTCTTGGCCATGTTGGGCTCTACCCAAACCTGAGGAAAACAGCCCCAAACTGGGCATTTGCATCAGCCCTGCAAGGCAGGAGCTCGTGGATCTGCAGGGGCAGGTGATTTGCTTCACCAGGCGTTAGCTCCCTGCTCTATCTGCCAAGCAATCACTCGGGAGATGGTTTATTTGCTGACAAATTCCGATGATTTACAGACAGCTCCTAGGACATTTGCCACATCGTAGTTTCAGCTGCTTCCACTGACACCTTGGCCCTGAAATATCACCTGTTTAAAAGCTACATCACAGTGGAGATGAGGAGATCAGCACTCACAGGGCCTGCTCATGCATCTCCTGGGGCCGAGGGTTCTGTGATGCTCTGGAGAAGGATGAGGAGCTCTTGGCTACCCAAGGCCATGGCCACAAGCCAATTTCCTGGCGTGTCCTTGCTGCTAGCTCAGCTCCCACCCACCCAGATCATCAGCTGAACCCTTGGGGAATGCCTGCAAGGACAGAGATGTGGAAGCACCATCCTGCTCATCCTCAGTGGTGAAAGCAGGGGGAAAGCAAAACCTCCACCATCCAACTTCACAGGCACAGCCAGGTCCCTCTGTCTGACGGCACACCATAGCTTCCAAGACATCCCTCCCAAGGGGACAAAGGGACGCGCCAATGTCCCCAAGTCCTGCCACGTCGCAGCCCGCGAGCCACGGCGCCGTCATCTGTCTTCAGCCGGTGCCAGGCAGGCAGTAAATCTCTCCCATCTCTCAGTAAACATGTCACCTCCCCGAGCCTCCAACCATCACCTGACAGCAGCGCTGTCAGCAAGACAGATCCCTGGCTGCCTTGTTTACTGCACTCGTCCCCAAAGCCTCTTTTGGCTGGAAATGACTCAAAACACACACTGGGGCTTGAGGAAGCAGTTGGGAACCTGGAATGGGGTCAGAAAAACTCCATGCTCACAAGCAGAACCACACCCCCCGTGAGCCCCCAGCCTCCCACAGCAGCCCCCCAGCTCTCACTGGTGCATTTCTTGATGCTGCTGCCCTTCCTCAGCGCGTGCCGGCTCAGCTTGCAGTGGAAATTCTCCTCCCAGAACTCGGCAAACCAAATGTTCCTGCGGTTGTTGTCCAGGGTCCTGCTGGAGAAGTAGCGGTCGAAACCTGCCCGGGGAGAAAGTGGATGGAAGGGATAAATCCCAGAAGACAGAAAGATGCATCTCACACTCCCAAATTCCCCAGGCAGAGGGGAAGGGAGCTGTTATGAGCGATGGGGACACATCAGAGTGTGGTGGGATTGTGTCCAAAGTGTCACTTGTGCCAAGATGCAAGTGGAAAATCCACTCAGGGATGATCCTCTGCAAAGCAGAGACTTTCTGGGACTTTGAGAGCAACAGGAAATGCCTCTCTAGGTACATTGGTGATAAGGGGAGAGTAGGGAAACCATGGCATGTGGAAAATAAGGAGGTGATTGGTGGGCAAATCAGGAGGTCTTTAAAGTCCACGGTGGTTTCACAGCCAAAACCTGCAGTTAAATAGGATAATCTCACCTCTGACTGAGACCCTCTTGGGCAGGATGGTGACAGAGCCCTCGGCCACCTCCTCCAGGTGCAGGACAGGGGCAATTTTGGAGCCCCAGCTGTCTGAGCCCATCCAGATGAAGTGCCCCGTCTGGTTCGCCCTCTTGGCCGCCTCCAGCACCCTTCTGTGGAAAGAAGCAGCAGAGGCTGGGCCACAACTCCTTGTCTGGCCCCAGGGCAATGGGGACACTGGCACAGTGCTGGTGGCATCTCCTGCTCCAGGCACAACCTGGTGTACATGGGGACACAAAATCCAGCGGTGCCACTCAGCTCCCACACCCTCTGTCCTCCCAGCCCGGGCACACAGGCTGCTTCTCTCACTTCATTTGCATATTTGCTGACTGGTAATTGAATTTCCCCTTAATTACCCAACATTAAGAAAGAAAAAAAAGAAAAAGAATCAGGTTATGCCGCAGCAGGCAGGGAAAGCAGCAGTGTGGAGAGCACCTGCCCCCAGCATGGCCAGCCCCAGGAGAGGAGCAGCCAGTGCTGCCAGTGCCCAGCACGGAGTTAAACTGGGCTCTGCTGGGCTCAGCTGGGCTCTGCTGGGCCCAGCTGGGCAGCTGAGCAGCAGCTGGGAGCAGAGATGCCATCAGTCCTGCTGAGCATCCCTCCTGGTGCCAGACACTCCTGCACACTCCTCCAGTGCCAGCCAGGCCAGGAACTCAGTGGGAGGATGGGAACAGAGCTGTTCCTGGATCTGACCCTGTGGGCTCTGTCTCCCAGGGCTCACTGTCCCCTCGGGGACTCCTGTGGGTCCCCAGGAACATGGGAGCAGGGCCCAGGGCAGCTCCATCTCCCTGTGCAGAGCCAAGGCAGGTTGTGACTCAGCCCCCGTGTCGGAGCTGATCATTTCAAGTCCAGATGGTGTTTGAAACGTGTAATAAGGGAAAAAAACCCATAGAAATCCAGCAGAGTGCAGAGATGGGATGAGGCAGGCGTGCAGTGGGAGCTGTGCAGGCTGCTCTGAGCTCACCCCAGGCTGCCCTGGGCTCTGGGCACATCCATCCCCAGGACAGTCACAGCCCATGTCCCACTCTGTGACAGCAGCACCTCCAGCTGCCCCTGCTCCCTGTGCAGGGCAGGATCTCCCCAGGGCAAATCCAGGAAATTCCCATGGTGCAAGAATTCCAGCTACAACTTTCCCAGTCTGTCCTTCCCATCTTCCAGGCTCCACAACACAGGGTGGGGATCATGGAGAGCCCCACTCCTGGGCTAAAGGAGGCTGCAGAACCCCCTGCCCAGAGCTGCAATCCCATTTGGATGTTTCCAGAGCCCTGATAACAGGACCTGCCATTTATCCTGCAAGGTAAATCCCTTTTCCCTCTCACCCCCACCCGATGTCAGCTCCGCAGACATTTCTATTAAGGAAGGAAAGAAGAAACTGGGAGAGTTTGCACATCTGATGTAAACTGATTTAAACTTGCAGTTTACCCACATTTACATAATGTTTGCTGATTAATAAATTAGACACTTAGGAAATCAGGGGTAGCTCCATGTGAATCATTCTGCTCCATAAACAACAGAGCTGCAGCCGCCGCTTCGCCTGCAGAGCAGCTCATCACCCTCGAGTGCGGCCACGTCCCCGGCCCTGCTGGGCACAGAGTGCTGGGGAGGTCCCCAAAAGGTCCCTGAAAGGTCCCCCAGACCTGTTCCTGTGCCACGCTGGGGCTGGGGCTGCTCTGCAAAGCAGAACCAGTGCCTGGGTCCTGCCCTGGCCAGCTGGGAGCAGCAGCTGATGAAATCCAGGGCTGCCAAACCCGATGGGAAGAGGGATTTCCCTCTGCTGGCTCTGTGTGGCTGTGGTTGGACGGCAGCCACGTGCCAGCTGGCCGCTCTGAGTGGGTCCCCAGTGCAGACATTCCCTGCCACACCACACAGTGCATCCTGTCCCCACTGCAGACACATCCCAGTGCACCCCTGCCCAGACCCCCCTCCACACCTGATATCGTCCTCGTTGGCGAAGATGATGACGGCGCGGGCGTGGGAGGTCTCCAGGAGCCGGCGGATGATCTTGTCAAACTCCCCCGGCTTGGGCTCCCTCGGGATCTTCACGGACTGGGCCACGCAGACCCCCCCTGTGGCAGACAGAGCCCTGGCACTGAGACACCCCACGAGTCCCTGTCCCCTGGGGATGGCCCCTCTCGCAGGGCTCCTCAGCCCAACAGGCCAAGCTGGCTCTCTCCAGCACTGCCACTGAGGGGCTGAGCACTTCACCCCCTCCTCAGCCCAGACCTCCTGGCCACCACCCAAACCCCTGGGACATCACCCTCCCCTGACCCCTCCTCTCCCAGGTCACTGCCTTTACCCCTCCTCTTCCTCCAGCTCAGCCCTTCTGCACCATATTCCTTCCCAGTCTGTATCTCCACAGCTCCTCTCTGCCTCCCACCCATTCCTCTGGTACCTGTCACCTTCAGCCACCACCACATCACACTCCAAATGTCCCCAGGACAGACACACAGTCCACCCCAGCTCAGTGAGGATTTTCCAGCCAGTTCCAAGCAGGAGCCTCTCCCCAGCCCAAGATTTGCTAAGGGTTCTGCACACAGAATGGTCAAACTCTGGCAGAACCACCCCATGGGAAGAGCAGACAAGCCCTTCACCACTGAGCAGCCAGGCCCTGCAGAAGGGTTTGTTCCCATTCCTATGGCCCTGGCCAAGTTCCAGACCAGCTTTCCAAGGAGCCATTGCAAAAGCAGGTAATTAAAATTAAAAGAGACAGTTGGAAGAGCCCCCACACTTCACTGCTGGGCTCCCAACCTCCAGCTCCAAAAAGCCAGAGCCCTCCTGCTCCTGCATTTCTGCAGATGCCAATAAAGAGAGAGATGGGAGAGAATTAAACATTGTGGGACCTTCTGGATGTAACTGATGGTCTCAATTTGCATAGTAAATGACACGGCTGATGCCTCCTGCCACTAACAGATCACAGCTTAAGCAAAGGTCAGCCCAATTACCACCCGGGGCTGGGAGAGACTCCCAGAGCACAGCTCTGGGGAGAAGCAGGACAGGACAGGGCGGGGACAGGCTCCAGGAGACTTCACTCCCTACTGGGGCTGCAGGAAAACTGGGAACATTTGGCCCCTTGCAGCCAAAATCCAAGAGAAGGGCAATGTGCTGGGTGCTGAGCAGGCAGGGAGAGCTGCAGGGATGGGGCACAGCATCCCCACCTGAAATCACTGGCTGGGGCTTTCCAGGGGTTTTTTGGGGGTTTGTTTTCCTGTGGTAAGAAATTGGGCCAATTTGCTGCTTGTTTCCCATATGGGGAGCCAGATGGATGGAGAGGAGGGAGTTGGATAAACAGACAGATCAGCCAGGCGAGGCGGGCAGCAGCCGGCAGCGCCAGCAGGACAGGAATGTCCCAGCCTGGGGACACTCACCCTGGCCACCACAGAGCCCCAAGCCAGGCCAGGGTGTCACAGCACACTGCCAGGGGCCACCAGGCAGCTTAATTACAGTTTCCATGGCAATCAGTGGAGAAAATCCAACAAAAGCAGCAATTTGCAAACACTGAGAACCTTCCAAAAGCCCTGGCACAGCCAGGCAGGAGCGAGCACACGAGTGGCAGCTGGGGGCTGGCACGGGCACACACCTGAGTGCCACCAGGCATTTGTGCTAGGGAGCATCTCCCTGCACACGTGGCAGAGGAGATGGAACCATAAATAAACAAGAGGTTAAATCGATGGCAGCTCAGAAATGACCGTGATGTTACTCGGCTGCTTCGTTAAATCAAACTAACGAGGAGCACAGCTCCTCCAGGTGACAGCCTGCAGGGCCAGGGAGCCCCTGCTTCCCACAGCAGATGCTGACAATGTTTTTATCTCCTTAATTAATGAAAATGTAATCACCAACAGCAAGAAGTCCAGGGTGTCAGGGGGGCAGTGGCTGTGTGGTTTGGGAAGGGGATTTGCCAAGTGATGCTCCCACTGTCTTTGCACAAAAATCCATTTGGTCAAAACACTTCTCTAAAGCCAGAAACAAAGTGAGGGGTGGCAGCAATGGCAAGGAGGTGACCACTCTCCCTACTCCAGGATGGCACAGCACTGCTCCCTGACTTGGGACAAGGTGTGACTCTGGGAGAAGGCAGCAGGTGAGGCCTGGGGACCCCTCTCTTTCTCCCCCAGCTGGGGAAAGGACCAAAGAGGAGCAGGAACATCAGGGATGGGGGGAACATCCCACAGGCAGCTGCTGGAGGCAGTTTGGGGCCGGGCAGTCGGAGGATGCTCAGATGAGATCCTGTGAGTTTCATCACTGGTGCCACAGGACACGGGGCAAAAAACAGCCTGGAAAACCCAGCCTGAGGCCACTTCCAACCTCCCCTTCCCACGCTGCCTGTGCCATCCTCAATCCCTCTGGTCCCAGTGGGATCTCGCCTCCCCCGGCTCTGCCAGGGCCGCAGGGACTCTGTTGTCAAACACGGGTCAGGGTTTAATCTCCACCATTACGGCTCAAACACGGTGGGAGTGCAGCCACTCCGGCTTCCCCTCTTGATTGCTGGTGCTTAATTAGCTGCTGGCTCAGGGGGTTCTGCCAGCAGAGCCTGCCAAGCTTGCAGCAAGCAGGGACCTGGCTAAGGGGGTAAAGCAGGGACCAGCTCAGCCTTGCAGGAACAGCAGTGGGGATGTTCCCCCCACCCTGGGCAGTCCTGGGCACCCCGGGGAGGGATCAGCCCAGCAGCAATGACATTCCCACTCCCACTCCCCTCCTAACTCCAGCCTTCCCATGAGATTCCCGATTCACTGCGAGCGGTGCGCTGCTCCCCTGCCCCAGGACTCATTGTTTGTGTCACTTCAAAGCCTCCAGGAAGCAAATGATCACAGAAGAAGCCATCAGGGCCCTCTACTGCACGTGGTGAGACTGAAACGCTGAGCTCAAACCTCCTGCCTCAGGATTTGGGAGTGGCTTTTTTGGGGGCGACCTCCTGGTGCAGCCACCGCGAGTAATGAGCCCGGCTGGAACCAGAGAGAGACAGCCAGGGATGTCACATGGGGATGAGCAAATGCATCACAAATATACATCAGGCTCTTCACTAAAAATATGGAAAACTTAGTGAAGGATGAAACAACAGAGGGGGGGAAACGGCAGCAAAATTGATCCAGGTACATGACTAAGGAGTTGGGCTGGGAATATTCCACTCTTCCCAGCCCCAAGGTGTGGCACAGGCCAGCTCCATTACACAGATATCCATCCCAGCCCTCATCTCCAAGGGCTTGGAGACAGCAGAGACCTCAACAGCGCAGAGCCAGAGGGTCCTGGGCGGGTCTGTCCAACCAGCAAAGTGATACCACAGGTCAGGGCCATGGGGAAATGCTGGACAGAGGGGCTGGAGCTGAGGACACCAGGGACACCCCGATGCTGGCCCTGCCTTCCAGATGACAGCCACTGCCAGTGCAGGATGCTCTGGGGGAGAAGGATGGATATTGGGAGCAGAATGCACTCAAAACACTTTAAAATGGCTGAAGGAAATGCATCCCTTGCAGACTGAAGATCTCTGCAATGCTAAAACCCAAAAAGCAGCACTCTAGTGAATAAGGGCTCTCCAGCCACCAGTGCAGCCACCAGCAACCACCAGGGGCCAACAGCATCATCACCAGAGCGACCTCAAACATGGATAAAGCTAAAAAGATAAATGAATAAAGATGTAGCAGCCACCCAGGTCAGTCTGCTGTGGTAGCCCAGGGCCAGCCCCAGCTGCAAGAATAACCCATCTCCAGGGTGAGTTTCCTCCCTGCATCGCTGTTGGAGGTCGCTTTGTGCCTCAAGCAGAACCATTCTCCACTGCGCTGCGAAGCTTCAACGTGAGGCTCTGCTAAAAATTGAAGCTGAAGGTCAAGTTGATAATGCATCAGAAAGCAAACAGCTTGAGTGCGAGCTGCTAACGACAGCAATGAGCATTATTGCCTGATGGAAATAAAACCCGACTCTGAAGGCTCGGGCTTGGCATGAGAAATGAAGCAGAGCGCCGTGGGGAGGAGAGTGGGAGCTGCTCACCCTGAGCCGGGTGGGTGAGGAACCCCCGGGGGCTGGGGTTGTCCCCCTGGCATAAACACCCCCACAGGGAATCTCCAGCACTTGACAGAGCCTGGCACAGGGCAGATCCTCACTCAGCTGGCAGCCCTGTCCATCCCTCTGACAGGCTGCAGGCCCCTGGAAGCAGTGACAAATCCCAGGGTCCTTTAGGCTGCTGGAGAAATGGAACTGAGAGCCAGGAATATCCCAGAGATCCTTCACCCCTTCCCAATGGATCTGTGCTTGTGTAAAGGTGTCTGGTGCCAGCAGAGCCCTTTGCACAGGGGAAGACAGAGAGGTGAAGTGGGCAGAGCCTGGCTCTTCCTCCAGCCTGGCATTGCCACCACAGATGGCAAGGCTGGGGAGGGTTAAATACATAAAATAAAGGGAAAAAAAAAGATAAAGCACATTTTTGGTCCAGCCTCACCATTATTCATGGCTGTGGCTCTATTTCCATGGGCAAAGCAGTGTGGCTGACACCCCACACTCACTCCTAAGGGAGATGCTCCAGGGAGCAGCTCAGAGCCCACCCGGGGCCCCACAGACAGCTCCCACAAATCTCCACATTCCTGCAGCGTGTCAGGGCTGCAGCATCACCGCTGGCACCACACGGGCTGCCCTCCCACTGCAGGCACTGTGGAAATCTGCTTTTTGATAACTAAATTATCACTAATGCACATAATCGCCAGGTTATGTGGATACCCAAATTACAGGACTGCAGCAGCCCCGGATTAACACGTGGCTGCTCTGGCTCCTGTGCACTCCTTTACTCTGCAATTACGCTGTCAGATCGTTAACATCTGGTTAGAGGAGCTCGTGGTAACCACAGGTATCTCAAAGGAGGAGAGCTCACACCGCAGCAGGACCACCAGTCACAACCACCACGCCTTACTGGTGCTTAGTGGAGGAGGAGCGTGGGTTTGAATCGTGCCTGTGCAGACCCTCGGCTGTCCCCCAGATCCCCCGGGGGGCTGCACCCATGGATGGGGGCAGCAGAGCATCCCCAGCCCCTCCCCAAACCTGCCAGGCACTGTCACACACACCCAGCACAGCCCCTGTGCACCTGCAGCTGCACACATCCCCTGCAGCCACCGCTCCGGAGCATCCCCACATGCTGCTCCTCGAGAAGCCACAGCCCCGTGAAAAATATTCCACTTTTCAAGTGAGAATCCTGAAGAGCAGCTCCCAGGCTGGATCCCCAGATGGGTTCCTCTGCATACCAAAAGCACAGCCGGCTCCGGTGCCGGGGCACACGCGCCAGAGACGGAATTAACGCTGCTCCTATTTATAGGGCTTTGATTAGGAGCTCGTCACCTCCAAGTTTTTATTCCCTTTATCCATTTATAAGGCCATAACGCAGTTTGACTGGCTCCAGATAGGCCGGTGTCCCACCGACTTTGCCAGAACCTAATGTGCCATTCAGACACACTTAAGCCTGTAATAAGCAGCAGCCTGCGCCCTGCAGGGGTTTAACTGTCTCAAAAAACACCCTTTAGCTCCGATCCCACCCCGTGCTGGGGGGCTGAGGTGGGTGATGCCAGAGCCAGGAGGGACCCCAGTGCTATGCCAGCCCCTCCGTGGGGTCCCAGGGCAGCTCCGGGTTTGTGGTAGCAGCACCCACAGCAGCCATTCCCAGGGCTCCTCACCCATCCTGGGGTTGGTGTTCAGGTCTCCACAAGCTCCTGTGCTGCTCCCAAGGCTGCTAATCCCCCCTAAGCATCCCAGAGCTCCTGTCAGCAAAACGCTTTCTGCCTCCAGACAAATCCTCCCAAAGAGTTTTGCTGAGCACGGACTTTCTGCCTGTCCAAAGCCCATAGACAAATTAAAACACCTGCCCTGGGGGATAATTCCACTAAAATTGGGCGCAGCTCGTGCTGGTGCCAACTTGATTTTCTGTTAAAACCTGGGAGTATTGTAAAAATCTTGTCTTCTGGAAGGCACCCAGCACCCTGGCTCAGGCACAGAGGGAGGGGTGAGACCAGCTCGGCAGAGCTGGGGGACAAGGAGAGGGATCTTGAGATGCTTCCCCAAAGCAGCCTGCCCTGCAGAGTGGAGGCAGCCCTGCTGGTCCCAAGCCTTGCTGGAAAACCTGGATCCTTGTTCTGGCAGCCTCAAAACCTGCACTGCTCCAGGGCCATCCCCCGAACCACAGCATCCATCCCAGCTCAGCCTAAGGAGCCCAACCAGACACATCCATCCCATCCTTTTCTCTCCCATCTCTGCTGCTCCCATCCCGGGAGGATCCACTCACCATCCTCCCTGGATTTCTGGATGAAGGCCTCCACCCCGCTTTCACCGTAGCTGCCCTCAGAGGCCAAGGTGGAGACGTAATTCCACTTGAGGGCTTTGACAATGTCCACCATGGCCTGGGCCTGGTAGGTGTCCGAGGGGACGACGCGGGAGAAGAAATCGTAGCGGCTGTTGTCGCTCAGGTCCGGCGCCGTGGAGGCGTAGCTGATCTGGGGGATCTGGGAAGGAGGAGGGAAAGGCACAGAATCAGGGCAAGGAGGTGATGAGCTCCACCCCACAGCCATGCCCATGGTCCCAAAGCCTTGCTCTGGAGTAGAGGGAGGTGAGGACTGAGGATGAGCACGGGGGAGGTGGAGTATGTGCCACCAGAGGTGCTCCAGGGGACATCGGGGCTTGGGGACCACCTGCAGCTCAGGAACACCCAGCAGGACCCCAAAAGGGTTTCTGGAGAATCCAATGTGGGAGAGACCAAAATAAAAACCATAATTCTGCCCTGGCCAGCACTACCAGGGTCTCCCTTTGGCTTCTTCCCCAGGAAGGACAGATCCAACCCATCCTGCCCCCCCTCAGCCCTAAATAAGCCCCTTAAATTAACCAGAGCCACTGCACCTCTCCTGGCACACTGGAATGATTTAGCACCGCGGGATCAGGCGATGTTTAACACTTACACAGCACTTTCCACTTCCAAAACGCACCACACATCCTCATTCATCTTAAAGATGGAAAAGGCTTATTAAATTATCAAGCCCAGGTTCTCCCACCAGCTGTGGGAATCCGAGTTGGTGTAATAAGCCCCAACCACCTCACCGGGAGCCCAGCTGGGAGCTGCAGCCCAGGGATGAGGTGTGCACCAGGGCTGGGTGTCCCAACCCTCCTGGCCCCACTCCATTCCCCTCCAGTTCCTCCTTTGTTTCTCTGTGGTTTCCCCTCTCCCACTCCTGCCTCTCTCTATTAAATGCGATTCTGGTGTTATAAACCCACGACTCCACCTGAATGCTAAAAGGCCCCTGGAAAGGAGCAGCCACCCTTCTACCTGCCTGCAAAACAGGAGATGAAAAAAGGGAGAGATGAAGCAGGAGTGGGAGAGGGAGAGGAAGGAATCTTTATCAAGGCACAAATAGGATTACTCCCCGTGACAATCTGCTTTGTGCTCCGTTCCGAGGGGCTCTGATCTGCTCGTTGGGGATCTCTGACTGGAGCCAGTGCATGAGACTCCATTAAAATTCTGCTCAGCAGGTGAGGAGCTCGCCTGGCAATCACTCATCCCGGGGGGAGCAGGGGGGCTGCTCCCAGCACAACCCCTCCCCTTCCCTGCCCAGCCTGCAGGAGGGACCTGGGCTCAGGATGGAGGCGGTGCCCACTCAAAGGCGATCTGGGGGCAGGGATGCACCCCTGCTCTTCCTTTCCCAAAGATTTTTCTCCTGCCAAGTGTTTTGGTTTCACCTCTTCTGCAGGGCACTGGAGTTGGAGAGGTCCCAGCTATTCCACAGGCCACTGCCATCCCACCCAAGCTCCAACAGCCTGGATTAACCCCTGGCCTGCCCATCCTGCTCCAGCCTCAGCTGGAAAGCAAAGCCCAGAAAATACCTGTTGATCCACAGGCTATGGACTGGAAACTGTATTTTAATAAACAAAAGGAAAGGGCTTTTTCCCCTCGCTCCTCTGCCTTGGATGAAAGTGAAAATAAAATACCAGTTCCCAAATGACCATTTCATAGATTTCTTCTGCCTTTTCCCCCCTCTGCCTTTTTGATAGCCCAACTCCTGGCACCAGCTATTTTCTCAGATAAAAGACAAAAGTCCTTTTAGGTACATAAAAGCAAAATGCAGGCAGGGAATTCAAGGTTCTTAGAAAGAAGAATGCAGTAGAAGAGGGAGATGGAAACATCTCTAAACTGCAAATTTGCACTGGTGGTCCCTTGCCTGGCTCATCTCCAGCCTGGGACAAACACTCCTGTGGTGAGGAAACTAGTAGGACCTGCACCCCAAGAGTTCCTTGTCCCACCAAGAGCAGGGAGTGATCCCAGGGCAGGGGGTAAACCTCCTTCCTTCTCTTGTTTTGAATCAAAAATCATCACCCAGAAGCACCCTGAGCCTGGAGAAACATCCCTTGGGATGGTGGGAGCCAGGGCTGGAGATGTCATCCTGCTCCTCCAGGGTTAACAGACTGGTGTGACTGACCTCAAATGCCCTGGGAAAGCTGCACTTGGTGCCCCCCATTATCACCCATCATTAAAGTGGCTCAGGAGCTGCTGTGGTGTTTTCTACACCAGCAGGAGACAGAATCCCCCCAGGCTGGGAAGAATTAGGCAAAGGTGGTGATTTCAGCACATCCCAGCTCAGGCTTAAACCATTGATGCCAACATCAGCCTGAGCAGGCAGGAAGAACCAAAAACCAACCAAAAACCACTGCAGAGCCAGAGCAGAGGACAGTGGTCAGGGGCATCCCACAAGCAGGGGCTCCTGCACCCACCCCCCATGCCAGATACAGGGTCAGGAGCAGCTAATTCCCTCCCCATAATTATTAATTTCATGCATATCTTATACAAAGCCCTGGTTTGCCGACAAGATGGAATTGATTTAATTAGAATTTCCATCATCGAGCCATTTGGATGGCAGCTTTTAATTAGGGAGAGCATAAAGCACCGCAGGGGCCGGGGCAGGGAGGGGCTGAGTGGAGCTGCTGGGAACTCAGTGCTGGGATGGAAGGAGCTGCAGCCCCATCCTGCTGCCCCTTCCCTGGGCACAGGGCCAGGCCCAGGATGGCATCTCCCTGGAGAGGGAAAAGGCAGAACTAAAACTCCAGGAAGCACAGCAGGCACAGGAGGATGCCGTCCCTGATCCCTGCCACCACCTGTCCCACTCCTCCTCAACAAGCCGTGCCCAGGGACCCTCAGGGCTGGGGGCAGCCCAGGGGAGCCAGGCAGCTGTGATTTGTTTCAATAAGCCCAGTGAAGAGCAAGGAAATGAAGTGGCAGCAGCGGGTGATTAATCAGAGCGTCGCCGGCCGCTGCCCCCTTCCCGCTCGGTGAAGGTTATTTACCTGCCAAGTGGGGAAGCGTGTCCTGAATCGCTCCACCCCGCTGCCCCCACAGCCTCGGGGCACCCTGCCACGAGCCAGGGGGCTCAGCACTGCCAGGAGGGGCTCAGAGCCAGGGGCTGACCCAGCTCTGCCCCTGCCAGCCCCAGGCAGCACAGCCTCGTGTGCCTGCAGGTGCCAGTGCCCGGCTGCAGCGCGGGCAGCGCCGTCCTCAGGTGAATTATTCATGTTGTACAACAGCCCTGTGCTGCAGAGAGCGCCTGCACTCGCTGCCACGGAGAGGAAACAACTGCCTCAAAGTGCCTGGCACGTGGCAAAGCCATCCTCTGGCTGCTCACCCCACGCTGAGCACTTGGGCTCCACCTTGTCACAGCTCTTTCTGGACGGGGACGAAAAATGCACCTCAGATCCCTTTTAGGGGATCCCATTTGCAGGAGAAGGGCCTGGAGTCCTTGACACCATCACTGCTGTGATGGCTCAGGAGCCAGTGGGTAGAGCTGGGGCTGGAGAGGCAGCAGCAAGGGGTGGGAAGGAGCTGGAAGGTGCCAGAGCGCTCTGGCAGTGACGCCAGGGAGATGCTATCACAGGGAGCCCAGAGCACGGATTTGGGAAAGGATTTTCTGCAGGCAGAGCGACGAGGAGCAATGAAACCAGCTTGGACAGAGGATGCCACATCTGCAAGTTGTTCCACTGATGTACAGCTTTAATTAGGAGGCGGCAGCTAACGAAGGACCCGTTATTTATTTATGTAGTGCAGGAGCAACAAAAGCCCTGGCAGGGAGGAGCAAGGCCAGCCTAGCGGGGAGGGCTGGGGCTGTGCAGGGGATGGAGCAGGGAGAGGTGCACAGGAGGGAGCGTGGGATGGGACCACAGCAGGGAGAGCATCATTTTGAGACAGGAACAGCCACCTGCAGAGTGCTCATGGCCACAGGAGAGAAGAGGGAAAACTGGGGGGGCTGCTGTGCTGGACTTGAGTGGACTCCTCACCTTGGTGGAGTCTGATTCACTCTCTGATTCTGCTTCTGGATATCCTGGAGCCCTTTCAGATGTGCTGGAGCCCTCCCAGATGTGCTGGAGCCCTCCCCAAGAACCACCTGAGCACTCCAGAAACCAGAGCACTCAGAGGGTCCCCCTGTGCCAGCTCCCAGCACTTTCTGCCAACGTCCCCATCCTGAGGGAGAACCGAGGGGGACAGGAGGAACACAGCAACACGGGGCCAAGCGGGAGCAGAGCTCCAGCAAGTGCCATGCCCCAGGGAATGGGCAGAGGCAGCTGCCTGTGCCCGAGGCAGTCAGTGCTTTGCTGAACCTCGGAGCAGAGTCACCCACGCTTAAAGGTCAGCGGCGGTGTGAAATGGAAGTCGCCTTATTCTCATTTTAAGCATGTCCCTGCCATAAAAGCAGTGTTTGAATAACAAAGAGCAGCAGCAGCTCTCGGGTCATGGCGAGGGGAAGAGCCTCCAGAACCCCCAAAGCCCCAGCCCCCACCTGCTGCAGGAATGGCTGTGCCCAGGCGTGACCCCAATCCCATGGGAATGGTGTCCCTGTGCTGGGACCACTGAGGAGGGCACCAACTCTCCCACTGGGATTCCCTGCCGTCTAGGAAAGGCTGAGATTTTCCTTATTCCCCTCTCCCAAGGGGTTCTGAAGTCTCCATCCTCTACCTGCTCACCCCCCCCTTTGCATTTCTTCCCTGCCCCATTGGGCTGGGATCAGCTCTGCAATTAAGTTCTCAGGGCTCAGGATGCACCAGCAGCAGCACCAGTGCCTGGCTGCTCAGGTGGGGCAGGGCTGCACCTGAGCTCAGTGACATCCTTCTGAACAGGTCACAGCTCTTTGCCCAAGGATCAAAACTGGAGGAGAAGGGTGAGGGAAAAAAACAAAAGAACCTAGAAAGACTTCAGTTGCCCTCGACTATTCTGACTATCCTGCCTCCTTCCCCACTTCCAGCCTCCCTCCTCCTCTCCAGAACAAGTATTCAATCTTTTTTGTCTTGGCAAATAGCTTTTAAGTTCCTCCCACTCCCTCTAATTTATATTATTTTAATTATTGAATAGCCCTCTCACTCGTCGCCTGGAACATTAACACGATTTTTAAAAAAAAGGGACCCAGAAAAATCAAACTCCATCAGCGATCTGGTTCTTCCGTCTTCACTAACAGCTTCCAGCCCTCCCAGGAGGGCACCCAGCTCTCAGCACGCCAGGCTGGCAGAGGAAGAGGAGGGGAAAGACAGAGGAGGAAACAGCACCAAACCTGCAGAACACAGGGGTTTCAGGGTGCTGGGAGAAGGTCAAGATGGGATGTGGCCCCCATGGCCACTGGAGGTGCAGAATATTTACATTTCTGCAGAGGAACCCTCGTTCACACACTCTGCAGCCCAGGGACGTGGTTGTGGATAAATAAATGTACAGCAAGGGGGAAAGGAATTATCAACTCCTCGGCATTCCTGCGGCTGGCACAGAGCAGAAGGAAGAGCCCTACTCATCCCACCACAGTCTGAGCACCTCTGGGGCTGGTGACACTGTACAAACGTCCCCAGCCTGGCTGATGTCCCCTTGGACTGGAGCAGAGCAGCCCCAGCTGTCCCCTGCCATCGGCCATCACTGCCTCCAGCCCTCTGGCTCAGGTGGGATTTACATTTTGGGGTATAACCCACACCCCTGAAGGAGCATCCCCCAGAACCAGCACCAAACCCACCCACAGCCCACCTCCCATCCAGCCCCCACCACGGGGTGGGAGCACCAGCACCACGGAGCTGGGGAAGATGAGACAAAAATCCTCCTGCTCTGAGTGTCGTCACCGGAGAGGGATGGAGGAAGGGATCCCCGGGGACCTGGGGGAGGCAGGAGAAGCATTTTAACAGCACCAGCTCTGCCTCCCCCCAGCTGTGGAGGAAGAGACACACGTGGGGAAATGCTGCCAAAGCACCCGCGGGGGTTTTGCCGAGAGGTTCCCTTCACCTGGCCGAGCCCTACCTTGAAGAGCCGCAGGATGTTGGCCACCATGATGGACACGGAGCTGCCCGAGGCGCCGATGACGCCGACCACCCGCTCCGGCTTGGTGATGATGGGGGGCCCCCCGCTGACGCAGCGCACCTCGGTGCTGTCCTTCTCGATGAGGGCCTGCACGAAGGTCAGCGACTGCTCCAGGGCGTGCGTGTCCCGCGAGCACGTGTCCAGGATGCGGGCGCCCAGCGTGATGTTGGGCAGCAGGTCGGGGTCGTTGTTGATGCGGTCCAGGGCGAAGAGCATGGCCTCCAGGCGATGGATGCCCTTCTCCTTCTTCAGCTCCCCGCAGGCTTTGCCCTCGGCGCCCCGGCCGTGCACGGGGAAGAGCCCCCCGAGCGTGATGTCCCCGTCGATGCGGATGGAGTTCATGTGCGGGTAGCCCTGGCCTTTGGGCTTGGCAGCACCCCCGGGCGCCCACCCCCAGCTCCAGGCACTCAGGAGGAGGCAGAAGGACAAACGCTCCATGCAAAAGTGACTCCCGCTCATCGCCAAGGCCGTGCTGGGGCAGAGCTCGGGCCGGGAACGCGGCGCTCAGGGGGCCGGGCTGGGCTGGGCGGGTGGCATGGCTCCGGAGGGATCCCGCTCCGGCTCCGTCAGCGGCTCCCCACGGTGCTGCCAGCCCCGGGGGAGCAGCGGGAGGTCGGGGTGCAGGAGGGTGCCAGGGTCTGCATGGCTACACCAGAGAGGAGACACAGCAGCAGAGCCACGAGCCCACGCAAAGCTTTGGGTCCTTCCTCCGGAGACCTTGGAGGGACGGGGAAAGGGGAGAGAGAAAATTAGGCAGGAGCAGGAAGAGGACATTGGTTGTTCTGGGCATTCATCAGGGAGATGGTGGAAACAAGCACTGGGGATTATTGCAAAAAATAGATTTCGGGCCTCAGGGACACTGCCCCACAGAGGAGCACAGGTCAGTGACCAGCTCAGAGGGGGCCCTGAGACCCTGTCCCAGCCTGTCCCTTCTGAAGGGAACTGAGAGGGTGGGACAAGTTGAAAGACAGAGTTCAGAGTGCGGCAAAACCCACACACCCCCCCAGCCCTGGTCCCTGCCTATCCTAAAACACCCTACTTTTTCCCAGTGGGTTTTTCAGTCAACTTCCACAAGCCCACTTGTCTGGAGCCCCACAAGCTGAGGTCTGCATCCTCAGCGAGAGCCAGGCACTGCCAAAACCCAGAGTTCCGGATCCGAGTCACAACCCAAAGCAGTGCTCTCCTGCCGTTCTCCCTTCAGGCCACTGATTCCTGAGCCAGCAGCTGCTTCCGTTATCGATGGCTTCCAGCAGCAGATATCGACAGCACCTGAGCTGCCCCCGCCCCAGCAGCACAGCCCCTGCCTCAGTTTCCCCCCTGAGGCAGGCTCGCCCTCAAGCCCATCCCCGCAGCTGTCGTCTCCCAGCAGCCGCTGATGGATGCTGAGGGCAGCACATGATTAATGCAGGCACCAAAAGCAGCAAGGAGCCGAGCAGGCAAATGCATTCCCCAGGCAGGACGAGCAGCAACAGTGAGACCAAGGAAACAGCTTGAATTAATCTCAGCTCAAGCCCAGAGCCGGCACCCAAGCCCACGACTGCTGGACAGTCTCAGCAGCCCCAAGGGTGCTCCCGCTCCGCTCCGCAGCCATCCCAGCCAGGAGGACCCTGGCTTCAACTCACCTCCATAAATTATGCACCTCCCCGAGCCCGCCGCAGCCACTTGAAGGCCCATCTCCAAAGCGATTCTGACAGCCGGGGCTTTTAAGGAACCAGAATTACCTGGTGCCCAGCTCTGTGCTTCCAAAGGCAGGAGGTTGGGAATGCCGCAGCAAAACCCCCGCCCCAGCCTGCCGGGAGAGCCCTGCTCGGATGGGGATCAGGGACAGGGATCAGACCTCTGCATGGTCCTGTCCCCTCTGCAAGGACCACCCCACGCATCACCAGTGGGCACGGAGCAGGGGAATGTGGCTCCTGCACGGCCTGGGAGCGGGTCAGGCTCTGCCCGTGCTGGGGAGGAGGAGGAGGATGGGGAGACGAAGGGATGCTCAGACACCACAGCTGCCTTCAGAGCCCGGCACCAGCCAAAAGCAGGTCACCTCTCCCACCCTCATCCCTGGAGCTGCAACACTTCTGCCCATCAAAGGTGGGATGCTCACACCATGGACCTGCTCCCAGGAAAACCCTCAGAGCCCACGGCAGCTCCCGCAGAGCTGGCAGTGCCCCCAGAGCCCACTGCCTTTCTCTTTCTTCTTTTAAGCTTTTTCCCTCTCTGTTCTCTCCCCTTTGTGGCTCCTTTGATCATATAATCTGAACGAACTGAAGGTAAAAATATCACGGCAGGCAAGAAGAAAGCACAAATAATGGGGAGAGGAGGAGGGAGCTGGTTCGGATCCCTCACAGCGGAGATGGAGCCGGAGTTACCCGATGAGCCCCTGCTGCAAAGGGCCCAGGAAGGGCTGACAGATGAGCACCCCTGTCCCCTCCACCTGCCCCCAGCAGCTCCTCAGCCACACACAGGTCACTGCTTCCACACAGCCCAGACCTTGGTTCCATCATGCCTGAGCCTCCCCAAAGCAGCTGCTCCACCAGGGGCACATCTGGAGGGAGGTGCACATCTGGAAGAAGACACCTGCCTACAGCAGGTGCTCATGGAGCAGGGAACATCCTTACCCACACACACCGGGCAGCAAGGGGCCACAGCCATCCTCCTGTTCCACCTGCACAGCTCCACATGGGCACCACGAGGGTGGCAATAACTGGGTGGGATCATCACTCAGCGTGGTGCTTACCCCAGCCCCGAAGGAAGGAGAAATTCTGTTTTCTCCTACTTCCACCAGCACAGCATCGGTGAGGACAGAGCCCTCCCATCGCCCTCATCCCGGCTATGCCACAGCCCGATCTGGATCTGGGAGGTGGCACAAGCACCAACCAAACCGAGATCTCCCGGGTGTGGGTCATCCCCTGCCCGAGCCAGGGTGGGCTGAGCAGCTCCAGGGCAGAGGGAGACGATGCTGCTGCCCCAGGACAGGCAGAGCCCTGCGGGTCCCGGCATCCCGGACATGGGCCCGGGCAGCACGGTGGCATCCTGCCCCCCTCTAGTGGTGGCCACCGGGCCACCGGCATCGTCAGCCACGGAGGACCCTGAAAGGAGCAGGAGAGGGCTCAGCTGGACAGGTGAGCCCCTCTTGAGGCGACCTGGTCTAGTGAAAAGTGTCCGTGCCCATTTCAAGGACTGGAACTGGATGAGCGTTAAGGTCCCTTCCAACCCAAACCATTCTGTGATTCCAAGAAATCAAACTCTGATTAAAAATTCCCCCACATCACAGAGATCTCCTGCTGCAAAACCATCTCCAGTGCCAGGAGGAGCAACCAGCCACCCCAGGCATCACCTCTGTGGCTCCTTCCCGCAGCTCCTCCTCATGTCTCCACAAGCACTGCCCGGGCTGGACTGTGGGGGACACACTCCAGACAGACCCCACTCCCCAGAGTTCTGCCTGCAGCAGGATCCATCAATCTCCCAGTTCAAAGCCAGAGCATTTTCTGGGGCTCGTTAAACCCGGCAGAAGCTGAGCTGGTTACAGCCCAGGAGATGCAGCAATAATCAGCCGAGAGCACCCAGCACTCACCTGCACCCATCCCCAGCTGCCAAAGAGCCCAGCTCCACCAGCACCAGAGATTCCAGCCCAGCCCTGGCTCTGGGAGGGCTGTGCCAGCTTAAGCCACACTGGTTCCTACCAGCTCCACAGCATCTTTTTGAAAATCAAGGCTATTTCTTTCCCCACCTGCTCTTCCTCCAGCAAGCAGGGCCAGCCAGCAGGCAGCACAATATCCCAATTAGTGTACACTCACTCTTCCCTCTTGCATGCAGCTACAGGGTACTTCGCTTGGCTCCTGGTCTTTTTAATTGCAAAAGCTCCATGAAGTAGAGCAGAATTGAAACGTGGACAGAGGGAGGGGATGCCAGGTTAAGTTCTCTCCCGACAGGCAAAACCTTAAGTATTCAGGTCCAGGTCCCCGGTGTTTGCTCAGAGAAGCAAGGCCACGGCTCAGCAAGCAGCAGTGAGCAGAGACCCCGGACTGTGCCACCCAAACCCCCCCAGTGAGCTCCAAGACACAGCCCCTGCCTCACAACCCCTCGATTGATGCATGAACCGATAGCACAACACTCGCACAAGCCCGAGCCCATCACCGAGGTGCCAACTTGTCCTCTCTGCAACCAGATCCTGCCAGCACCCAGCTCAGAGCCCCACGGTGGGGAAAGGCTGGGTATGGCCACCCACCTCAGTGCCCTGGAGCATCTCCTGAAGGATGCTGAAGTCCAACCAAAAGTGCTCCCGCAGGACACAGATGAGATCCAAGGAATATTTATCACACCATATTTATATATGTCCTTAACTGCAGAAAGCCCTCTCCTTCCGCCTCCCTCCCGCTGCCAAGCGGGTCAGGGCTAATCCCTCTCTTTGAAGGATGGGATGGCACGGCAGGGGGGGAAGGCGAGCAGGATCCAGCCCCGGAGCAAGAGGAGAGAGAGCAGCAGCTCACCTTGCGGGCAGGCGGCGCGAGGTGTCCGCAGGCAGCCAGCGCAGAGCTCCAGCAGCTGGGAGGGAGGGAGGGAGGGAAGGAGCCGCTGGTCCCCACTCCTGCCACGTGCAGCAGAATCCTGCAATTAATTTTTTATCGCCATCTGCAATTTGGGACGGTGCTGGCTCTGAGCGAGAGCACGGCCTGACTGCCTGTGCCCGGCAGTGCCCGCGGCAGCGCGCGGTGTCCAGGCTCCCCATCACACCCACGCCTCGACACTGCGGTCTGGCAGTGCCAGCCCCTGCCCACAGCCCCCCGGCAGTGACTCCAGAGAGCCTCATCCGGAGCCAGGCTCGGTGCGGGGCCATCCAGGGAACTGCAGGGAGGAAAACCCTCCGTGAGATGCAGCGCCCGGCAGGAAGAGCCGGTGCCCGCAGCGGGCACGAAGCCGGGGAGGGCGGCGGGCGCGGGTTCACGTATGTTATAATTAGGACCTGCCACTTCTTCAAGCCGTTGCCTTTCTGGGAAGAGCTGGAAGGGGGTGGCTGAGCTGACAAATCCATCCTCCTCCTGCCTGATGCCAAAGTTGAAGCACGTGATGCTCTTTTTTGGGGAGCCGTTAGGCTTCTCCTCAGGGTGATGCTGGCCCCTGGGATGTGGGGCCATGCCACAGCTCCACTTGAGCTTGGATTCCCATGGGAAAATCCCCTTGATGCTGCTCCGACACCCCGGGGTGCAGCTCAGCACCCCCAAGCCAGTGCCTGATGCCTCCTTAGAAGAGCTTCGCCTGTAGCCCCCCAGCCTGGGGCAGCTGGAGCCACCGCTGCCCATGGGACCCTCTGCCATCACAGAGAGGGACCACCCCCACCAGGAGCACTGTCCCTCCAGCCTGGCCAGGCTGGCCACAATCAGGAGGGATCTCTGCACATCCCATCAGACCGAGCCCCCCAGCACAGAGGTGGCAGGTCACACGGAAAAGGGTCTTGTCCCAGATCTCCTCCCCACAGCCTTGCCCGGCACATCCCCAGAGCATCCCCCCTCTGCCTGATGCAGATAAACGCTGCTTACAGGGCACAAACGCGGGGAAGGAAACGAGCTTTTTCTTTTGGCGGTTCTCGTGGTGTTTTCCCGAGCTCCTCGCTGCATTCAACAGATCAGCTCTGCTCCTTCTCTTCATCCTTCCATCCTTCCGCCCCTCCCCGAGCCCTGCCCGGGGCACACGGCCACTGCCGGTGGGCTCCTGCGGTGACCACCAGCCCTGCCTCGTGCCACCCCCGCCGAGCCCCGAGCCACAGGTCACCTGCAGCGCGATGGCGATGGCAAAGGCGGTGACTCACCCGCAGCCTCTCCGTCGCAGCCGCCGCCGAAGGCAGCGGGCATCCCCCAGCGCCGGAGCAGCCCACGGAAAATCACCCGGCTGGCAGAGCACGGCAAACTCATCGCAGCGAGGGGAGGAGGAGGAGGTGGAGGAGGAGGAGGGCTGGCGGGGCTGCACCCGGGCAGGCAGTGGGAGAGTTCTCCGGATTTTTCTCACGGTTGCCAACTTCCCCAGCGGCTCCCGACGCCTCAGATCCGCTCGCCCGGAGAGCGCCAAGGAGCGGGAGAACGCTCGGGAGTGGAACCGACCCCGGAGCGGGGCTCTGCCCGGCCCAGGGGTGCCTCCGAGGGGTCGCTCCGGCGCCGAGGAAGGATCGTACCCCCCACAGCCCCTCCGAGCTGGCAGGGGAAGCGCCTTCAGCCCTCCGCCGCTCTCCTGTCCCCCCTGCCCTGCCCTGCGGCGGCTCTGCGGGCGCTGCCCGCTGCGGCGAGGCGAGGGCAGCCCCCGCCGGCGGCTCGGCCACGGTCACGGCCACCCGCCCCTGCCCGCTGCCTCCTGCCCCGACCCCTGCCAGCCCCCTCCGTCCGGACGAGCCCCCAGCTCCCCTCCCGGAGCCCTCGCCGGGCAGTGGGCACCTCTGGGGACAAAGGTGGCAGGTTGGGGACCGGGGCAAGGGGTGCCAGCCGTGCCCCTGGCGGGGGGAGCAGCGGAGAGGAGGGGGCAGCGCTCCGCAGTCCCCAGCAATGAATAATGCGATGAGTGGGAGAGGGGGGAGCGCTGGGGGTTCCGGGCTGCAGCCCCCGCTGTCGCAGCCCCCCCAGCCCAAAAATAGAAGGAAAGGCGGAAAATTCGCCGGAGCGTTGTGGAAGGGGGGGGAGCGGCGAGGCTGCAGGGAGGGGGAGCGGGGGGCACTCCAGCCCCGGGGGAAGGTGCGGAGACACCGGGCGTCCCGGGGATGCTCCCCCCGCGCCGCCCGCACTTACCCGCGGGCAGTGCCAAGTTGGCGGCGCCGCCGGCCCCGTCTCCGCCCGGTGCCGGGAGCCGCGATCCGCCCCCGGCCCGGGGGCGCGGGCAGCCCGGGGGGGGCCCTGCGGCGTGCGGCGGGGGCGGCCCCGGCCCCCCCAGCCCCGGCCCGGCCCGGGAGCCGAGCGAGCCGCAGCCGGGCGGGACCCGCCGCGCTCCGCGCACCGCAGCCGCGGCGAGGAGGAGGAGGAGGAGGAAGAGGTGGAGAAGGGGGAGGAGGAGGGGGAAAAGGGGGAGGAGGAGGAGGGCCGGGGCCGGGGAAGTTTTGCATGAAGAGGAGCTGGGAAGCCCGCCGCCGGCTTTGCCAGCCTCTTAAAGCCCTAGCGCAGCGCGGGGACCCCCGCCCCGGCGGGCCCCCGGCTCCTGGAGGAAGGGTCTCCCCGCCAGGCTGCTGAGGGTCTCCGGCTCCCTGCAGCGACAGCCATCCTCCAATTCCCTTTTCCAGGTGGGAGCAGCTCCCGCAAGCAGCGAAGAGGGAGGATGCTGTCACCCCAAGCCTTTGCCCTTCTCCCTCCCATAAAACGCTGCCAACCCCCCGCCCCGCGGAGCTCGGCTCCTGGCTCGCCTGCTTTCCCCGTCAATCCCCCCCGCCGGGCCCCGCGGCTCCGAGGAGCCCGTCGTGCCGTGTCGATTCATTAATCCAGAGAAAACACAACCCCCCGGTAATGGCCATTGACACATTAACTGCTGCGATCCATCACGGTAATGACACGGTGGTGATTGCTCGGTCACCGGAGCAATTAGGGCACACCCCGGCGCTCACCTGCGGGCACGCGGGGATGCAGAGCTCCCAGCCCCTCCTGCGGGGACCCATCCGCACACACCAAGCGGGATCTGGCTGTGGGCAGGGGGCTCTGCCCCCTCCCAGCACCAAAGAACCGAGCACGAACCACAAACACGCAATTCCAGCCTCATCTTCCCTGAGGGGTGACTCGTGCTGCTCATTTGAAACAGCGAAATCCCAGCCCCGGTGAGGTTCAGCCAGGGCCCAGGCGGGCTGGTTGACCTCAGTTAAGGCTCCTTTTCACCCAAATCCTGGTTAGGAAGGTGGAGAGGAGCCGGTTTTGCCGAAGCACTCGGGATTGCCCAGCTCCAGTGCTTGGATTTGAAAGAGCCCTGGCCTCCCCAGTGAGATGCAGCTCCTGAAAAGCTGCCCAGCCACCCTCCTGCCACTGGAATATTCCCGTGGATCCAGGTGCTCACAGGATGCTGCCCAGAGCTGCAGAGCCACCAGGCTGTTGCAGTAGTTTTGTTTACAGCAGGAACAAGTGTGGTGTTTGCTGTTACTCTGCTCTAGTGGGACAGAGGGGGGTGCACAGCCCCACCACCCCCTTGTGAACATCCTCAGCCCTGGCAGTGCTGATGCCAAGAGTTGAACCCAAAGGAAATCTGCACTGTGCTCAATGGGGAGGGGACATAAAAACCAAACCTCTGGGAGGACAGGACCCCCTGCCTGCCCCAAGTCAGGGCTGAGGGGACTCCAGACACCACAGGATAAGCCAGGCACAAATCCCTTGCCAAAAGTAGCTTTTAGAGGCACCCTAATGTCAAAGTCCCTGCCCCAAATCGGGTGAAGCCCTCAGCTCCTGGGGATTTCTAAGACATGTGTTTGCCTTCACGGAGAAACAAGGGTGCTCTGCTCACAGCCTGGGTCATGAGGACTCCAGGCCACCCTGTTCTGGTCTTCCCAGGTCCCAAAGAATCCCTGGGGGAAGGTGTTTGGGATAAATTGTGGAGAATTTTGGCCGAAGCACCACCTGAACTGCTCTGGCAGCCAGCTCATTCAGGAGCGCCTCACTGCTGCCCTGGCTCCAGCAGAAAATCACAACCCAACTCTCCCAAAGATTCAACCCCCTGAATCCCAGGGACTGCAGGATGCTCTTCCCACCACGGCTGAGCTGGCAGTGCCTCTCTTCTCCTCTCCAAGCCTCACGGCCTGCACGTCTCCCCTGCTCACAGCCTCTGCCAGCCAGAACCCAAAATACCAGCACAGCGCTCGCTCGTGTCACCACCAGCAACGTCAGAGCCCAATTAACATTTGGAAATCCAGCTGAGGCCAATGATTCCCCCAGCACAACGGGAAAGGCCACGGCGTGGGGCTGAGAGGGTGGGAGGCACCCCGGTGATTCCAGGGGTGCAGCTCTCCTGTGGGGTTACCCTGAGAGCAGCTCTGCAAACCCCACAGAGGTCTCTGCAAGGGCTCCTGCTCAGTGCCGGGGTCAGAGCTGATCAGATCCTCCAGGAGAGCTCGATGCCATCAGCAAATGGACACGGAGGAGTCCGCCAGGATCGATATCAGCTCTGCAGGCACAGAGCCAGAGGAGCTCAGCGAGTTCCTCGTCCCGAGGGCAGGGCTGGGGCCCGAGCCTGTTCCCAGCTCCCTGCTCCTGTTCATCCAGGCTGCCCCAGCACCTCCAGGGCCCCCAGCAGCCTCTCCCTGAACTCTCAGTCTCACAGGATCCATGCAGGAGGCTCTGGGTCCCTGACCCTACTCATCCCACAGCTGTCCCCAGGCAGGGACAGCTCTGGGCTCACAGCTCCTGGCCCCCAGCCAGCCAGGAAGGTCACTGTGTCCACTGCTGAGGCCACCAAGCGCCATCCAGGAGACACAACTGCTTGCAATTTGATTTTTTTTTTTTTTTTAATATAGGAAAACTTGAAACCACATCTTATGGACTGGACATTCCGACTCAGCTCTGCAAAAGGGCTTTGAATAATTTATGGCCGAGCCACCACCTCCTCCTTCCTCCTCATGGGTCACTCCTGTCAAAGAGATGGAGGCTCAGGAATCACACCCAGCCCTTTTCATCTGGGGGCCGCATTGCCAGTGCCTGCAATTGCCTTGGGTGTGAATTCCCTCCTGGATAGAAGAGTGAGGAAAATAAATCTTTAATTCAAAGTGAAATATTAATAGAACTGTAATTAGCTGTAATATCTACACAATTAAAAAGCAGGAGGCCCAGCAAGAGCTATTTTTGTGTGTATTTAAAGAAAAATAAGTTTGCAGGGTAAGGGGTGGGGGTGGCTGGGGATGCTTTTCTGGTGTCCCAATTGTCTGAGGGAGAAACGTGGCTGGGAGGAGCAGCAGCACAGGGACACGGGTGCTGTGGAACAGGAAGAAATAAAAGGACAGGCCAGAAGAAAAGAGCAGAGGAAGGATTTGAGGAGGAAAAGAAAGAAAGAAGAGCCATGATGACACTTTTGTCCTGCTCCTCAGGGATTTTGTAGCAAAGGGAAGATTTTCAGTGACGTCAGGCAGAGCCGAGCCGTAGCAAGAGGACAGGGATGGGAAAAGTGTCTGTGGAAGTTGGCAGGGAATGAGTGGGGTGACCCTGGCTCAGCCCACAGACATTTTCCAGCAGGAATTGCACGAGCTGCTTGCAAAAAGCCATCAGCTCACCCTGAGCTGGGCAGTCACCCGAGGGACAAACAAAACTGCAAAACAAAACCAACAGAATAACTCAGCTCGGCCCCTCCAAAAACACCTAAATAATAGGCCAAGGAGGAAAAAAAAAAAAAAAAAATAAATAAAAAGGCAGCCCTGGATTTCTTTCCTGAAGAAAGAGACTCCCACACAGCCCCAGCACATGAAGGTGGGTAATAGATCTGGATCTTTCCAGAGCAGGAACAGCACTGCCTGTGCTCGCATGGGCTTGACATTCACACATCGGGTCCGTGCCTCTCTCGAGGAGTGGGGATAATGGGATGCCGAATGTCAGACCACTTAAATATATATAAAACTCATTATACGCCTCATGACTAACAGATCTTGATGGGAAAAGTTGCATTTTAAAGAAATGCGGGGAAAAAAAAAAAAAAAAGAAAAAGCCCATCCGGGCTTGCGGGGAGGAATCAGCAATGAGCGAGGGATGATTCGGCTGCAGGCTGGGAGTGATGACAACTCCTCCTCCTCCTCCTCGTGAGGAAGGCTTCTGTACCTGTGCCAGCTCCCTGGCAGCCTTTCACCTACTTTGGGGGCTGTCAAGCTCCCACCAGAGGCTTTCCTGCAGCCCAGGGTCCTGCCAGGCACCCGCAGCCCCCAGCTGATGTGGGACCCCAGAGAAACCCCAGGTGGTCCCAAGGAACCAGCCCTGCCTCTCAGAGGCCACCAAGGGGACATTTCTGGGCTTCTGGGCTTTTCCCCCAGGGCAGCAACGAGGGGATGGAGTGCACTGGGGAGCTGCCATCGAGGCAATGCCTCTCTCTCCAAGCCTCCTCTTGCTGCAGCCTCAGGGCCTCTTCTTGGGGGGTTATTCCTCTTTCTTGGGTGTATCCAGCCTAAAAATCCCCCTCTGTACCTCCCTGCTGCCGTGACACGAGGACAAAGAGCCCGTGCCTGGCTATGGGAGCTGAAGTCGGGCAGCACCATCTCTCTTCTCCTCGACAACAGTTCCACCTAATGGCGAGAGAGCTGCTGAGGAGAACAGCCAGCCCAAGCCAGACCCACACGGGGACACCCCCAGGAGCAGAGCAGAGGCCAGCACAGCTCAGCACAGCGATGCCCCCTGCCAGCCTCAGCCCCCAGGAAAGAAAAGCTGCTGCTTTGCCCCTGGACTGACCCCGTGAGGTGGTTCCAGCATCTCCAAAAATGGGGAGTTCTGTCAGCTCCATGCTCTGGGCCATGTCCTGCCTCCCTCCTGCAGCTGCTGCTCCAGCATGGGGAAGGAACAGGGATCTGGGAGCCTTGGAGCCCAGCCCTGCACCCCACTCTGCTGCTCACGGGAGAACACGAGGGCTGCTGGATGTGCCCTCCAGTCTGATCCACTCAGTGCAACTGGTGAACAGCTCCCATCCCAGTTAGAAGCTGTTGCTTTACAGAAAAGGAGGGAAGGGCTCAGGCCCAGGGATGTGCTGAGTGGCCAGAGGTTATTTTGGGCAGTGATTACTCCAAATTTGGGGTTTAAACAATACAGAAACATGAAAAGCTGAGGCACAATGTTCTCCTGGAAATCCCTCGTCCTGCACCATCAGCAGCTTTTTGTGCTGATGCTTCAGAGAGAGCAGGACCTGCCTCCAAACCAGCACCCAGGTCCCAGTGGTGCCACCCTGCTCCTATGAACCAACCTTCCTGTTCTGCCACCAATTTTGTTTTTAAAGCCAGAGATGTCCCCCTGTCTCCAGTGCAACACCCCAAAGGTACAACCCTGTCCCTCAAACCTGGCATTGGGAAAGGAAAGAGGGACAGACAGCTCTGTCTGCATTTCCATTTCAGTGCAGGAGGGGTTTTTTATCCACCCACAGGGATCATGAGCAGCTGGAAATGTTTTCTTTAAATCTCAAAAAAAGAGGGAGAATAGGGAAGGAGAGAGAACATTTGCTGATAAAATTAACTGTGACGGCCAGGCAGCACACACTCCCTCTGCACCCACAGGACAATTAGAGGAAAATCTTTACACCTTAACTAACACGGAAGGCAGGGATGGCATGGACAACAACCCCCTCGTTTTTCCCTACCAGCCATGCTGGAGCAAGGTGGCAACAGCACCTGGGATGCAGGACATGGGCAGGGGACAGGGCAGAAGGGAGAGGAGAGCAGCAGCACCGGCTCTGGTGAGGAACTGGGACTGGAAAGCCACGGGATGCTGGGTGGGTCCAGCACCAGCATCTCCAGCACCCATCCAGGCATAAGGAGGTAGGGGAAAGCAGGGAAGGGCTCCATTCCTTGCTTGTCCCCTCCAGGTGTCCAGGGAAGCTGCTGTACCCCCCTCACACACCTCCAGACTGGCAGCTGAGCACCCGTCCCACACCCAACCCATGCCAATACTGCCCCGTTCACTCTGCGTGCACCAACCTGCTCTGCCGGAGAACAAACTGCCCCAAACCGGGATGGATTTGCACCAGAGGCTCCTCCAGCACGCCCTGATTGCTGCTGTGGTGGGCAGTGAGGGGCACACCTCGCCCAGCACCCAGGGAAAGGAACCTGAGGCAAAGCCCAGCGGTGCCAGCGCAGCCTCCAGCCCGGAGCTGACCCCGGCGAGCAGCACCCGTCTTCTCCTCCCAACTTCTCCATAATTCATGCAACAACCTCCTGAAAGAAATATCCTCCTCGGACATAAAATATTCATGGCCTCATCCTTGCAAGGAAACACTGTCTTCCTTGGAGTGCTACCAAGCAGCCGAGGCCAGCACGGATTTGCCTTTGCAGGAGTAATTATGTTGGTCATCGATTGGTGCCGCAGTGAGGGGCTGTGCTGGGAGGGGCCCCCAGCCAGTGCTGGGGTGACACCCCCCCCTTCCCATGCCAGAAAGTGGCTTTTGGGAAAGTCACAAAAAGGTTTAGAGAGAGGGAGGAAGGATCCCACACTGTGCAGCAGCATCCCAAGAGGTTCCCCATCCTCCTGGCCGCATCTCTGCGGCAGCAAAGTCGTCCCAGGAGGGAGCAGCTCCCCCAGCACCATCCTGGATCCCATCCAAATCCATCCCAGTCACATCCACCACCCCTCACACACCACAGGGTCATGCACCTGCCAGCAGCCACCCCCCAAACCCCTCCAGTCCCCCCAGCTCCTTTCTGCTCCCAGTTTGGATGTTGCAAATCCATTCAGAGCTCCTTCCTATCACCCTGCTTTTGCAGAGCTCAGCAGAGGCTCCAGCCCCACTTCACTGCACAATATTCAAACCCTTTATTATTATAATTGGGGTTTTTTTTTCTTTTTCTCTCTCCCACAGCTCCCCAAGCCCCAGGCAAAGGGTTCCAGAGGTTCTCCTGTGCACTGGAGACAGCACAGTCCAACAAACCCCTGATCCTTGGGACAAGGGGAGAGGGAAGTGAATGCATCACTCAGCTCCAAGGGGGCTCAGCAGTGAGGAAGAAGAGGAGGGGGCTGGGGCTGTGGGTGCCAGGGGCAGAGAGCACCCCAGCAGTGCTCTGGGAGATCATGTTTGGGGGAAAGGGGCACTCAGCACGGGGTGGTGGTGAAACACAATCAGGAGCAGCCAGAATTGGGGTCACTGCCTGCAGCTGCTGTTGGGGAAAAGTGGTGTTCTAGGGGTGCTGTTTAGGGTGAGCTTAGGGTTGGAGTGAGGGCTGCTGCACCTGTTCCCTAACCCTACCTGGCACCCTCTGTCCTTTGCACCCCTAACCCTCAGTGTCAGCTCTCCACCTGTCAAGGCCCCCCTTCACTGCCCCTCAGCCCACAATGTCTGTGTGTCACCCCAAGCCCCCCGACATTGTCCCTTGGCCCCCTAACCTCCACTGTGCACTCTCCCTCCCCTAACCTCACTCTTTTTAGGGTGACATTAGGGGCAGCAGTGCCTTCCTGTGGAAGCCACACTCATTGCAGCCATGCAGCAGAAGGGACCTGGCACAGGGCATCCCTGCAGCCCAGGGGATGGGGAGAAGGTGTCTGGAGCAATGATTATCCTAAATACACATACACACACATACACACACACACACACACACACACACACACGGCTGCAGCGGGGACTGTCCCCTACAATCCCCAGGTCTGGCACAACCTGAGCAAGCAGCTCCTGTGCATCAGCCTCCCACCAGCTCGTGCAGCAGGTGAAACACAGGTTACACCTCCAGAGCCCCCTCAGGACCCTTCCCTAAATCTCCAGGGCAGATCCCTGCTCCAGCCTCTTCCACGGGTGCTGGGGAGCAGAGACCCTCCAAGAAGCCCCATCCTTCTATTTAAGGGCGGCGTGGGTGCCGGGGTGGGCTCATTCGGGGGTGTTCTCTCCCACCCCCACAGGGACTCTGGGACCGCTCGTCAGGGATGGGAACAGTGCTGTCCTCCCCCAGCTCCGAGTCACGGGGAGCCGCCCCCCAGCCTGCAGCCGCCGTGTCGTGACGCTCCCCTCGAGGGGAGCCACGCGTGCGGCTCCGCTCCCACACACGGAGGAGCAGTTGCCAAGGAAGCCGTTCCCCGGGCCCAGAGCTGGCTTGGAAGGTGGGTGACAGCCTGGCAAAGTCCCACCTGGCTGTTCTCATGATGGATGGGGGTTACCAGGGCATGGCAGCACGTGAGGGACACCCTGCTCCTCAGTGAAGCCTTGAAGGTGATTTTCCTGGGCAGGGGCCATGGGGATTATCACAGCCCGCTCCCTGCTCCGTGGGTTTGGGGGCATGGAGGGCTGGGGGGCTCAGCCCCATGGTGGCTTCCAGCCTCACAGACCCCTGAGCCCCTTGGCGCCCCCACAGCCCCCCTGCCAGCCTGTCCCTGCCATTTGAAAGATGAGCCCCTGGCAGAGCCGGGCCAGGCAGCGAGTAACCGGAGCCGGGAAGGAGCGGTGACCCCCGGCCCGTCCCGTTATAGCCGGCCCTAATCCCGGCCCGGCTGGGTGTCACATTCCCCCGGGAACGGGAGAGCTGCAGGGACACGCCATGTGCCTGGGGGTCCCCTGATAGGGACAAACCCGCTCTCCCTGAGCTCTGGGGACAAAGAGGACGGCTCAGCCCTGCAGCCAGGTCACCAGCACCCCTCGAGGGTCCCTCCCCAGGGGACCGAACACCCCCCCGCGGGCTCTGCGCCTCTCAGCCCTGCCCGGCCCCACTTTGCCCCCAGCCCATCCAGCACCGTGCTGCTGCCGGTGAGGGATGCTGGGACTCATCCGGGGCGGCGGGGGCAGCACGCGGAGCCCTCCCTCCATCCCGCTCCGCAGCCGGAGCCTCTCCCCGTTAGGTGGCAGCAGGAAACCGCAGCGTTGGCTTTTCCGACCTAAATTATTCCATAATTCTGTGATTCTGGCTACGTGGGAGCGCGTCCCCCGCAGGGAAACCTGCCGGTTCCATCCGAGGACGCTCCATCCCGCCCTGCCGCCTCGGGTCATTCACTGGCCATTAGGTGACCCTGTGCCCGCCCTGACCCATGTCCTCCCAAAGCCCTTTGGTCAAACCCCCAGGCCATGGAGGGGACACGAGCAGGGCTGCTCTGGCTCCCTCTCCCTCCCTTTCACCAGCAGCCAGCTTGGCCCCATTCCCCGTCCCGTCACCTCCGGCATCGCCTCCCGCTCTCATTCCTCTGTGTCACCCCGCGCCCCCTGTGTCTCCGGAGCCGGGACTCTGCCAGCAGCTGAGTCACCCCGGTGACCAGCACCTGAGTCACCGGGACCAGGGAAGTTCCCGGTCCTCGATGCTTTTCCAACCAGAGCTGAGTAAATGGGAAAGTGTCAAGGAATTTGGCTGGGGAAAGTGTTTTCTTGGAGCCCCGTGTGCATCCCCTTTGCCACAGTGGACTCAGAGCTGGCCAGGGAGTGGGGGGCTCCTTCCCTATCATACGGAGAGATTCCAGGGCATGGAGGAGTAGGAAAGGCTGGGAAAATCAGGAAAAACATCCCTGTCCTTGCACTGCGTGTCCTCCAGTCCCCTGCAAGTGCCTTGCAGTGCCTCCCCCCACCCCTCCTTGGATGCTGCCGGCAGCCGCCACCTCCTTCGCCGCCCTGATCAGATTTGATGTGCAATAAAATTCCTTTATTAAAAAAATACCAGGCGGCCAGACCACACTGTGAGCCCGCCAGAGAGCCCTCGACTAATGACCCCTCGCATTCCCCTCCACCGCGTCCCTGTTAATGATTTACAGAGGCTCCTCTCCAGCCTCTCCCCTCCCTCCTCCCCACCATCGGCACCTCCAGGCCAGAGCTCAGGGAAGGGGCTCCAGGGAGCCCCCGCAGGGATTTTCTCACCCCTGGCACATTCCCTGCCTGGGGACACCAGCGGCGAGGAAGTTGCCACCACCCCCAGCATGGCTCAGCCGCATCCTCGCACAGGCGAGCGGCACACGGCGCCATTCCTGGTGCTGCCCTGAGTGCTGCCACCTCCTTCCTGCCAGGCGGGACCCCGGCTGGGCTGGCAGCCTCCCCCCACCCACCTGAGCCCCAGCACGCTCGGTGCACATGTGCCGGAGTGTGGGGGGAGCCGGGAGCGGGGCCAGGGCTGCCCCCCGCAGCAGCCCCAGGCTTTGTGCGCCCGGCACGCAGCCCCGAGGAGGTTTCATGTTACTGGGAAACTGGGATGGCGGGATGTTCCCGGGGCAGCCCCGCAGACAAAAGGCCATTGTGCGGCCGCGCAGCGATGGCTGCAGCCCCGGAGCATCCCGCTCCCTGCCAGAGCCAGCAGCCACCCCAGGCCCAGGAGGTGGCACAGCCGGCGTTGGAGGAGCACAGAGCACCCGCCAGGGGCCTGAGCAGCTCCCCAAAACTCAAGGGATGCTCCAGCATAGAGCGCCCAAGTCGGAGCACCCCACACACGGCCCGTTGCCCATCCCCATCCCACCAGCAGCAGCACCCAAAATGCATCCTCTCCATCCCAGGGGACAAGAGTGGCACTAAACCAGACCCTGCTGGCACCGAGTAGGGGTGACGGGCAGGGACATGTCCCCACAGGTCAGGACGTGCAGGTGAGGGGTGGCTGAGCCTGAGCCGCTTTCCAGCCCCACCGGCTGATCCTGCTCGCCCTGCGGCCGCCATGGATCAGCCTGTGCTGTCTCAGAATCATCAGGGTACAGGGAGTTATTTATGTGCATTTCCCTGTGCGGGGGCTGTGCTTATTGCAGCCCCAAGCACTCCGGAGCCCAGGGAAGGGAGAACCTCCCAATCCTTCCCTGCTCCCACCGCCACCAAATTCTCCTCTGAACCCCCAGCTCCTGCCGCGCCCCATCAACTGCTGTTCCAGAGGCTCTGCAGGTGACAATGACACCCGCTCGTAATTAGCCAGGTGGCCGTTCTAATCACCCAACAACCTGAGCTGACTCAGAGGATCGGGTTTCCCCTTTCCCAGGGAAATTAGCAGGAATTAGGAGCACAAATCCCAAACGGAGCTTTGCGGGGCTCGGTGGCAGTGCCAGGACGCAGGGTAGGGCAGGATAAAATGTGTGCCACTCAGGGCCACCGTCTGGTCCCCCGTGTCCCACCTGGGTGCTTTTGGGGACACCTGATCCGCACCTGCGGTTCTGAGGAGTCCGGGGAGCTGGGGGTGATTTCAAGCACCTTTTTTTCAGGGCACTTTCCAGAGGTGCAGCTTTTCCCGGGCACTGGGCACCCGTTTCACCATCAGCGCTCCTCTGGGGCCTGATATATTGGCTAAATAAATCGAGATAGGAACTAAATCGTGTGTGCACGCCCCATTTGCACCTCCTCGTGCACCCCACGGGGCTGGCCTGGGGCTGCGTCCTGCAAACCCCGGGCTCAAATCGGCGGTTTAAGCCTGTAAGTTATCAGGTGATTTAGGAATTTGTCCCCAGAATGGGGCTGCCGGAAAACGCTGCCCTGGTGAGAGCTTAATCTGCTCCAGGGGTGAGAAGGAGGAAGGAGCCATTTAATCAAATTAACAGGCCTGGTTTGGGGTGGGTCCGGGGCTGTTTGGCCGCATGGGGCTTCATCAATGGGGCCATCGGGGAAACAAAGCCGGGAGGGGAAACAAAGGCCACGTCCCTGTCCCTGTCCTCCCGCGCCATGGCCGGCCAGCCCTGCGAGCACCCGGACCGGGACATCCCCGTTCGCATCCCGGGGGGGGGGGGGTCCCAGCGGGTTCGGCCTCCGGGACACCGGGGCTGCGCGGCTCCGTGCGATGCCACCCGGCACGGCACCCGCGGGGCCCCGCGTTGGGCTCAGCTGCCATGGGGGGGAATAATAAATCATTTGTTCCCCTGTTTCAAGCCATTTTCAGCTTCCTCTCTTGCTGCAGAACTCAACCGCGGGATGGGGGAGCTTGCACAGCCCTGCCCCCAAACCCACTCGGCCGCGGGCTGTAAATCAGGAACCCAAGTGCAGAAACAAAAGTGAAAATGTTCGTTCCGGAGTGCAGCCCTGGGCTCTGCTCCAGCCCAGTTTTTTCGCTGTTTTGCCCTCCTTGCACGTGGCTGTCTGTCCGTACCTGCCTGCTAGGCCATCTCCCCACCTCCCTCTAGTTCTGGGGCACCCCTGCAGCTCTGTTTAAAGAACAAGTGGTCACCCCACGGGTGAACCCGGTGTGGGGAGACTCCAGCGTGGGCTCAGAGAGTGGGGAGCTGCCAAAACTTTGAGGGATTAAAGCAGAGCAGCCCCGGTGGTTTGCAGGACTCGGCTGCTGCCATTCACGGGCAGTGCACAGTAAATAACGAGGGATATTAATAACAATGAGCCTCTGCCAGAACACAAACCAAGTTCCTCATTGGGCTCACGGCAAAGGGGAAGCCTGAGCAGCAGCGTTGGGGTAAAAAGCACTCTGGCACATCCAAACCCAGGCAGGGCTGCCTGCAGGTGGAGAAACGCTAATTTTAGCCCAAAAAATGGGTACTTGGGGTCTGTAAACAACCCCTGGCTGGACACAAGGCCCTGAGATGGGGGAGACCCAACAGAGCTTGGATCAGGGTGCAGGCAGGCTGTGCCTGCTCTTCCTGCAGCTGTTTGGGAACAGGAACCCTCTTGCTGGAGGGTTCTCCCCCATCTTAGTTTCATTTTTTTTATTGTGAGAAATGGACACTGCTCTGATTGTGTTTTAGGCAGGGGAATTTGTAGGGGATTTGAAAAATCCAAATAACAGTTAGCAGAAACAAGTGCCCCAAGCCTGGCTGGGTCTGGTTTGTTTTTCTTCACAAACATTCCCTGCCAGAGCAGTTTTGCACAGGCAGATATTGATTCTTTCACATTTCATCTTTTTAAGGGTCTCCTTTTTTTTTTAATCTTTAAATAAAAACTTTTCTGTAACTGAAACTTAAATCCAGCAGTCTGAAGTTCAGATCTTCACTTCAAAGTTCAACCTTTAGAGTCAGCATGGTCAAAAGCACCAAAATCAGAGTTTCCATGAGATTTGTGATTGTTGTTTTCTCAGGAGTTTGCAGAAATTTTGCACAACGGGATGCTGAGCTTGGATTTCCCAGTCTCCCATCAAGGAAAAGCACCACAAGATCCCAAACGCTCAACTTGTGTTAGAGACTGCCCTGACCCAGAGGGGACCTGAGTTTTGGGGTACCTCACTGGAGAGCTGATCTCAGCTGACTCCAGACTGACCCAAACCCCTTCCAAATCAACCAGAGGAATTCTGAATGAAGCTCTTCACTGCTGACTGAGCTCAGCAGCTGCCTAAAGCCCAGGAGAGCCTCGGGGCCACCCACGAGCCCCCAAACCCCTCTGTGCACCGAGCAGAACCTGCCCCACAGCAGCCTCCCCTTCCGGCAGTGCTGCTGCAGTAACACATTAATTAATATCACACTTTTAATTAATATCACAGCACCATCCAGGCGGCTCTGGGGGCCCCGGGGAGGAAGCCCCCACTGCTGGTGCCTCCACATGGGGACCAGAAGCTTTCGTGGGGGTTGACCTGGTGAGGAGGCAACAAAACAGAAGGAGCATCGTGCTCTGACTATCGGCACATGGTGACTGCCCCCACAGGGACACCAAACCCCCCAGGCCAGCCCAAAATACGGAGAGGGGAGAGCCGCGGGTGTTCCCATGGGGGATCACCCATAGTGGGGTCACCCCCCCCGGTAATGCCGCAGCCGGGAGCATTCCCAGAGCGGGAGGACGAGGGTGTCTCAATCCTCTCCGGCCTCCCAAGGGGACGCTCCATCCGGCTCCGGGGACCCTCGGGCGGGCAGGGCCAGGGGCGCAGCCGCCGCCGCAGCCCTTTGAACGGCCCTATCGCTCCCGGCCGCGCCGCCCCGCGCCGCCCCCGCCGTGATGCGGCCCCGGCTCCGCCTCCCCCGCTCCGCCGGCGCTGGGAGCTCCCTTCGCCTGTTTGCCCTTATTTAATTTCGAGTGTGATTTTGCTATTTTTAGCAGCTGGATCCCCTCCAGTAAGGCTAGGAGCTCGCTCCGGTTTTTTTTTTCCCCCCCTCTCCCCCCTTTCCCCCCCCTCCTATTTTATTTTTTTTCCCCTCGTTCCCTGCAAATGATTTTGACCCAGCTTCCTTCCTCCTGGAGCAATTTTTTTTTCTCTCTCTCTCTCTTTATTATTTATATAAATACGCGGGGCCTGGCGGGGCCGGGGATGCGGGGCTGAGCCGCAGCCTCTCTCTTCTCCTTGCAGATCCGCAGTCGCCGCGGGCGGGGGGTCCCTTCGCTCCGCAACACAGACCCGCCGGGAAAAACAAAACCATCGAGCCGCCCCCAGAACCCACCGCGAACGCCCGGCTCCGCGATCAAGCTGACTGTGAGTGCCACCTTCCTCTTCCTTTGCTGCGGGGGGCCGGGGCTCTGCTTCCCCTCGCCGCATGCGGGGCACGGTCGGCCCCGGCGTGTCGGGCTTTGCAGGGACGCGGCTGCGTGCGGCTCGCCGTGCTTCGCTTTATTATCGGTATTAATTATTGTTAATAGCAGCCTGATGCACCTGGCGGGCCGCGGCGGAGCCGGGGGTGGGGGGGGACGGGCGGGGGTCCCCGGAGCCGCTGCTCCCACCGCCGAGCGACTTTGCTCCACTTACTCGGCTGCGGGTGATGCAAACGCCCCGCACCGAGCCCGGGGGGCCCGCACGGCCCCGGGACGGCCCCGGGACGGCCGGCACCGTGCAAGGTGCGCGGGGCCGCGGGCGCAGCGCGGGCGGGCGAGCGGGGCCCGGCGGGGAGGCCGGGGCGGCGGGAGGTGCGCGGGGCCGCCGCGAGGCCGAGGCCGGCTCTCGGGGAACGAGCACACGCGGCTCGGCGAGAAGTTGCGGTGCTGGGGCTCCGCCGCCCCCCGGATGGTGCCCCCGCACCCCGCCAGTCCCGCAGCCCGCCCGCAGCGCCGGCTCCACGAGGGGTTTTATTACACCACCCCCCCCAGGACGGGGGCTTCACAAAGCCCTGATGGTGCCCTTCCTGCCTCTTTTCTTTCTCCTCCACCTCCCTCCTTCCTTTCCTTTATCACTTCCTTTTATTATGCATCCCAGGAAGGAAGGGGGGGACTTTGCTCAATGGCAGCCCCGGGGTGGGGTTCAGAGCAGCCCCACGGCGGGTCTGTGCTAAGGAGGAGCCCGCACATCCCTCCCGGCCCGCACCCCTGCCCAACAGGCTCTTCAACTTCTGCTCCACGATTCCTTCCCCTCCTCCTTCCCCATCCCTCTGCCAGGAGGTGCGGCTGGGATCCTTCTCCAGCTGCCATCAGGCTGGATTTTCTGGGCGTGAAGAGCTTTTATATATAGATATAGATATATATATATACAGATATATATATTTTTTTTTTTTTTTAATTTAAGATCTATGGCCCCCGCCTGTCTCCCCGCTTCTCCTGGGCCAGTTTGTTTAATCTAAGAGTAGGTGGCAGGAGCGGGGGATTTATGGGGTTATCAGCACAGAGCAGCATAAGCCAGCGCAGGCGGCTGGGAAGGCGAGACCAGGCCCAAGAGCAGGCGGGAGCATCGCTCCGAGGGGACAGGTTGGCCCTTGTGCAACCCAGAGGTGGCCGCTGAGGACGGCCCAGCTCACGCTGTGGAGCAGAGGGAGAGATGAGGCTGGGGGAGGAGGGCCTGGCGGCTCAGCATCCATAGGGATGGAGAGGGGAGGAGGTTTCCTTCCCCCAGCTCCCTCAGTCGACGGGCAGATGTGGCCCCTCCACCTCCAAACCGTGCAGAGATGTTCCCCCCGCCCCCGGCCGCAGGGAGCCCGGCAGCCCCTGCCCGCGTCCCCCCACTGATTCCTCCCTGCCTGGAAAGGTTTCTCCCTCAGCTGCTTCCTCTCCTCCATGGCAACCCAGCTGCTCCCTCCCTCCCTCCGTGGCTCTGATGCGTGTGAGCAGGGCCGGAGCTGCTCCCGCCATGTGCCCGGCATGGTCCCACAGGCTGGGAGCACACCCGGGGCAGGTGCTGCCGAGCCGGGGGCACTGCGGGGGGCTGGGGCTGCTCTCGGGAGTGGGGAAGGGGCTGGGATGGGAGAGAAGCATCCCCCATTTCCAGCATCCTCCTTCCCAGCCCCCTCTACCAGAGCCCCCCAAGCCCCCTGAGCTCTGGAGCCCCTGCAGAGAGCTCTGAGGTGCTGGAGGGAAGGGGTGGGATGAGGAGGGATGGGTGGGTGGGATGCACAGGGGTGGGTGGGAGGTGCATGTGCTTTCCCCAGCACCAACAACTTTGCAGTAGCAGCTCCTTTTGGGGGGGATGGGGGAAGACCCAGCGGCACCCCCGTCCCATGGAGGGTCCCCTTGGCATTCCCAGCTGGAGCTGCTGTGGGGTCTGGTCCCTCCTTCAGGGGAGGAGAGCCCAGCAGGGTGGGGGCCATGCTGGGCCCATCTGTTTCCAGCTGCAGGAGGGGGCACGGAGCAGCTCGAGGCTGCTCTGCCTCTGACAGAAATTGACTTAAAAAGAGACAAAATCCCCGTCCCAGCCCGACCAGCAGCCGGCCCTTTGCTGGCCTAAATCTAAACCATACTTCTTTCTTTTCCTAAGAGACTCCTTGAAGGGCTCTGGGATGCTGTGAGTAATATTTTCGGGGTGTTTACACTACAGCATGGTTTCTGTCTCCCAAAAAAAAAAAGACTCCGAGGGTGGTTTTTGTTGTTGTTGTTCTGCACTCATGAGTCACTTCCAGAGGGGAGCAGGAGCTGACGCCTGTTTTTTGAAAAGGCTCAGAGGTCTGAGAGTGGCTCCTCAGGCTGCATGTCCTACCCACACCCTCCCCAGTGAGGCTCAGTGTCCCAGGGGGCTCAGCACCCTCTGCCCCCACAGCCCTGCTATCCCAGCTGCTCCAACACCATCAAATCGGGACCGGTTCCTCAAAGCTGAGCATTATTATCCCAGAGTAGGAGGGTGCCTCCATCAGCACACACAGGCTGGGCACACAGCCTCAGAACTGCCTCTGTTCCTGCTGGGAAGCCTCACATCCCCACCCTGGCAGGTGTCCCCAGCATGGCTGTGGTCACCCCACCTGTGTGGGGTCACCACCAGGGCTGGGGCAGCAATCCTGCTCCTTCCCACCCCAAGTCCATCCTGCCGCCTCCTGGGCTGGCAGCCGGGCACGGAGCCACCCCCACAGCTCTGGAAAAGCAGGTTTTCCCTGTGCCCCTGGGAAGCAGCGAGGTGGCAAGGGGAAGATGGAGCCTTTTCCTTGGTGGAATTGCTCCAAGAGCAAGGGAGAGCTGCCCAGCCCTTGGGGTCATGCACAGGGGAGGTGACAGCCTGGTGTCGTCAGGTCAAGTGCCTGTCCCTAACCCCAGCTAGGCAACAGGGGCAGGGCTGTGGGACCCTGAGCCCCACTCCAGGGCCCTGGCACCCCCAGGGGGAAACCCAAAGTCCCTAATGCCACCACTCACCCTGCCTCAGCTCACCTGTGCCAGCAGCACATTTGGGATTCCAGATTAAATCTGGAGCCTCCTTCAGGAAAGGGGCCAGGCTCTGCAGGATGGGCAGGCCAAGCTGCTGCTCCCTAAAAGCCTGAGGGGACCCCAGGAGCTGGGCAGTGGCTGTGGGTGGCTGTGCCATGGGCTCGGCAGCCAGGGCATTTTGCTGCCCAGCTGATGCCAGGAGCATCCAGGGGGCATCTCCTGCCCTGGGGTGAGGGCTGGCATGGCGAGCCAGAGCCGTGCCTGACTGACCTTCCTCCCTCCCTCCCTCTCCTCCTCATCCGGCTGGGACAGACGATGAGTGAATCCAGCGCCAAATCCAGCCAGCCCCTGGCCTCCAAAGGGGAGAAAGACGTGTCGGAGAAGAGGGGCCGAGGGCGGCCCAGGAAGAAGCCGCAGGTACGTGGGGTCCCCTATGAGAAATGGGGGCCGGGCACCCCCAGGGTATGGGGCAGCAGGAAACCCCCCCCACATCTACCCCCCAGGCTGGGGACACCCTCAGTGCAGCCCTGTTACCCCTTTGGGCAGCACCTCCCCAGGGTTCACCAGCAGCAAGACCTTCCTGGGGGTCTCCAGAGCCCCCCCAAAGCTCCTGGCCCCGGCTGGGGGCTCTCCTGCCCCTCCCCAGGCACTGCTGAACCTGCCTTTGCAGACAGGCTAATTAAAGCCCCATTAGCAAAAGCTGCTCAGAGAGATAAGATGCTGCTGGAGCCTTTATAGTACCAAACCCCGCTCAGGCCCCCCCCCGAGGCAGGTGAGGTTTGTGCACAACGTTTTCCTGCAGAAAAGGTGATTTGTGGCTTCCCCAGCACTTCTTCCTCAGCTGCAGCACCAGCAGCAAGCAGGGTGTGGGCTGAGGGGCTGTGGGGATCATCCAGCTGGGCTGAGTGAGTGATGCTGGGGGTGGAAAAGGTCACCTGTGCCCAGCTGAAGGACACACGGGAGCCTGTGCCTGGTGTTTGATTGCCAATCCCAGTGTGACCAGGGCTGCCAGTACCACATGGGAGCATCCCTGCCCTGGCAGGGTCTGCAGGGACTGGAGCATCCCAGGCTGCACTGGAAGCCACTCTGGGCATGCAAACCCCCTGTGCTCTCCCTCCAGCAGGAGCCCAGCGAGGCCCCGACCCCCAAGAGACCCCGTGGACGGCCGAAGGGCAGTAAAAACAAGGCCACCCCAAAGGGCAGGGTAGGTACCTGGGACAGGGTGCTCCAGCTGGGTGCTGGTACCACAGGTCCAGTTTGAGCTCAGTTATGGACAATTTTCAGGGCAGATCTGCCTCTGAGGTGGGGATGGGGGGAGGAATCTGGCCCAAGGAGGGTGGGGGAGCTGGGGGCCACGTGTCAGCAGCAGGACACCCGAGATAAACCTGTTTGCAAAACGTGCGACTCACATCCTGCACCCACCTCGTGACTCACGGGGCATCCCAGGGCTGGGGGGGCTCGGGGGGCTGGCAGCAGCACCCCAGGAGATGCCACTGGGGTGATGAATCTGGCAGTCACGGTGGGAGGAAAGGGAACACCGCCCACCCCTGCCAGCATCCTGGGGACAGCCTGACCAAAATGCCTTTTTTTGTTGTCCTGGCTCAGAAAGCTGCAGTCACACCAGGGAGGAAACCTCGAGGGCGACCCAAAAAATCGGTGAGCAGGCTTTTCCCTTCCCCATCCACCCTGGCAGGGCACTGGGCAGTTTAGGGACACAGCAGCTCCCCAGAAAGCCCCGTGAGTGCGGGGTGGAGGCTGTCAGGTTGGAGGAGCTCAGAGCAGTTGAGCCAGTAGGACGCTGCACTGGGTGGGCTCTGAAACCTCTAGAGGTGGGGGTTTGAGGAATCCTGCCCACCCCCCCTCCCCGTGGGCCCAAGAGCAGCGCTGGCTGGCTGGTCCTGCCCTGGGGACATGCTGGCACACGCCTGCCCGGGTCCCTGCACAACATTCCTGCAGCCCACGGGTGCAGCCACCCCCTTCCTTCCCTGAGCTTCCCCTCCTCCATTCCATTTTTCCTCCTTTCCCCCTCGGTTCACAGCTCAGGCGGGTGCCAGGTACCCGGGCACTTTCATCTCCTTTCCCTGCCTGTCCCAGATTTTGCTCCTTTTCCCACTGAAATTCCTCGCAGAGCTGAGGGCTTCAGGCCAGCCAGGGCTGCAAACCCGAGGTGCCGTCCTGGGGTCCCCTGTGCCGGTGTCACAGTGCCAGGGGCTGTTTGGGGACCCCAGGCTGTGCAGCCAGTGCAGGGAGGTGTGGGAGGAGCCTGTCCCGTGCCAGCGGGGCCGTGCCGGGACACGATGTCCCGTTCTGGCAGGCGCGGTGGCGTTTTTGTGAATGGAGCGGGAGGAAGCGGGGGCTGCTGTGACTCAGGCTCACTCAGCCCTGAGTCACCGCCGCGTGCGGGGTCAGGGCCGCCCACCCCGGCCTGGGGGCTGGACAGGGACACCCGGGGCTGGACAGGGACAGCCTCGGCTGCCACCACCCCCCTGGTGGCCACTGGGGACCCGGCCGTGGCAGTCCCACGCTCAGAGGTGTTGGTGGAGATGTGGTCTCCCCTCCTCACTGTGAGCCCACCCAGGGGTTTCTCACCTGAGATTTACCTCCGAGCTGGGGTCAGGGCCAGTCCTTGACCCAGCTGAGTTTCCCTCGTTGCACAAGGGGTGTGATGTGCCTGGCCAGCCCTTGGTGCAGGGGCACTGGAGTGGGGCTGCGCTCCCTGACACCCCCCGGCCACGCTCCCTTGCCTTGCAGCAGCAGGACGAGGAGGAGGTGAACATTTCCCAGGAGTCATCCGAGGAGGAGCAGTGACACCTCCCGAACCGGCGCTACCTCATCGCCCGACGGCCCCGCAGCGGCCGGGGGAGAGGGGTGGGGAGAGACCCACTGTGCCGCCCTGGCTTCCTCCTCCTCCTCCTCCCTCCTCCGCTCCCTCCTCACCCTCAGACAACGGCAGCACTGGAAAATGGCCCAACCCGGGCGGCCCCCGCAGCCCCCGCCCGGGGGGGGCACCTGCCCCAGCTCCCCCTCCCCAGCCCTGGGGTTCAGGGCACCCCACTGGAAAGGGGGATCATGGCAGAGAGCCGGGGCTGGCACCCCCCACCTTCGCTGCCCCCCATGCAGTGATCTCACCCCATCAAAGTGGGTGCTGGCTGCCCCTCCCAGCACTGGGCTCTGCCCTGGGGCCTCTGCAGGGAAGAGACAGGGGGGGCAGTGAAGGTGGGACCCCCCCCAAAATGCATTAGACCTTTGCTCTGGCCTGCTGCTACCCTGGGCAACCCCCTTGGTCCCCCCAGTCCTGGGTGACTGCACTGTGTGCGGGAGCAGCTCCCGTGGCGAGGGAGCCCATCCCCGGGGTGCCCACCCCCAGGGGTGCCAGTCCCCAGGGGTGCCCAGGCACGGCTGGCTCTGGGCAGCCCTCTCCTCATAGGTTCTGGTATATATATATATTTTTTTGTTTAGTACTTTTTTTCCTTTCATTCACAACTACCTCTGGATATTTAAGTTCCACTCTCTGAACTCACAGACGTGCTGCTGCGCTGCCAGGGCACCGTGGGCTCGGTGGTTCCTGTTTTCGGGGTGTTGCTGGGGGCTGTGGGGTATTTTTTTTTTTTTCCCCTTTTTTTTGGGCTTCATTTTTCTTTTTTTTTTTAATTGTTATTTTGAGGTCTAGTTTGCTCTGCTGCTTCAAGGGATCGAGGCTGGCAGGGCAGAGGTGTGGGAGGACCATGGGATGCTCCCCCTGCCCCTCTGCCCCGGCACGACGGCTGCAGCGGGACCGGAGGTCGGTGCCGGGCGGCCCCGGCGGGAGAGAATCGGGGTTTGGTTTGGGTTATTTTTTGGTTCACTGTTAACGACCTTTTGGGTTCCTATTTGCAGTTACTTGAATAAAACATTTTATGGATGTTTGTGATGCCTCTGTCCCGGGCCCTGGCTGGGTGGGGCAGGGCTGGCTCCTCCTGGGGCATCTCCTCCACAGGGACATCCAGCCATCCACGGGGAGAGCTGCCGATGAAAACACAAACAGGCAAAGCCCTGCTGCCCCCCAAACTCCCAGCCCCACTCAGAGCCCTGGGACCAAGGCAGAGACACGTTTATTTACCCCATCTTCCCCCAGGCATCCCGTGCCAGCAGAGCCTGCTGCTCCCTGCCAGTCTGCCAGCCCCAGTGGGCCCTCCTGGTGCTTTCCAAGGGTTTGCTGGAGCAGTTCAAGCAAAAAAAAAAAAAGGGCAAAACCAGGCACTGAGGTAGGAGATGTCCCGTCCTGGTCAGTGCTCAGAGGTGGGGCTGTGGCATCACTGTGGGCACGTCCTGCCCGTTCTGGCTGATGGAACCAGTGCTGCCCCCGTGCTCCCTTCCCTCCCGTGGGCAGGATCCGGTCCCGGGGCTCCAGGCAGAGTCAGGCTCTCCAGTCCCTGCGCGGGGGCCAAGAGGGTGAGGGTCCCCCCCAGCCGGGCACCACCTGCAACACAGAGGGACACACCTGCAGCCCAGGGCATGGCAGCGGGTGGGGAAGGCACTGCCCACGCAGCCCAACCCTCCCAAAAACCTCCGCTTTACACCCAAAGCCCCACTCCCTCGAGGTCGGACTCAGCGTTCTTGGCGGTCTTTACCAACTTCAATGATTCCCAGAGTTCCCTCGGGACAGGCACCTCACTTGCTGCTGCTGCTCCTTGAATTTTTCATGGAAAAACTGGATAAACGCCAATTCCCAGCACAGCGACCCACCTGAGCCTCCTCAGCCTCTACCAGCAGCTCCTGCTCCGACTCGGGCGGCTCCTCAGCCGGGTCATAGCTGTACATGGGCAGCAGCCGGTGCCGCAGCCGGTCGGACCTGCCGGGGGTCTCTGGTGAGCGCTGACCCCGCACCCCCGCAGCCCCCGGCCCCGCGGCCCCGCTCACCTGCGCTTCTTCTTGACGTACATCACCTGCGGGGAAAGGCATCAGCGGCGCGGGGCTCCGCGCTGGGCTCGGCGCCCCCCGGAGCCCCCCGCCCACCCACTCACCGCGGCCAGGACGGCGCCGAGGAGGGTGAGGAGGAGGAAGGGCCCCAGCACGGAGCCCACGAGCGAGTCCCCCGCCGCGCCCGGGGCCGTGGGGGCCGTGGCGTTGCTCATGGCCCAGCGCCGGCTCCTGCCCGCATCGGGGGGACGCGCCTGGCCAGCCCCACGGACGGGAGCTCTGAAAGCCACAGGCGGCCTTGGGAGTGACCCACGGCCCGGGAATGACCCGCGCCCCGGGAATTCACCGCCCGGGAGTGACCCACCGCCCGGGAATGACCAGCGCACAGGTGATAACCCACCTCCCGCCCGGTAATAACCAACTACCCGGTAATGATCCCCCGCCCGGTATCACCCCGTGGCGGCGGGGGTCACCCCGCACCCCCCTCCCTGCAGAGCCGGGGTTGGGGGGAATCCGCCTCCACCAGCGGGAGGACCGGAGGGACCCCCTCACTGCGCTGTGCCCGGGACACTCTCGGACCCCGGACCCCCACCCCAATCCCCCCCTCTTCCTCCTGGTCCGGTTCGGGATGCTCCGGGGTCCCCCCTCTTCCCCCCTCCCCCCTACTCCGGGGATCCCCGCGCGCGCGCCACGCCCCGCCCCGCCCACCTGCGCGCGCCGCCCGCACCCGGAACCCGCGCGGCGCGTGACGGGCGCGGGGCGGGGCCGAGCGCGCGCGCGGCAAGGGGCGGGGCAACAAGATAATGGGCGGGGCTTAGGGGCGGGGCGGTGGCGGCGCGCGGCCGGCAGGGGGCAGCAAAGACCAGGCGGGGGGGGGCGGGAAACCGCGTGAGGGGAAAACCAGGGGAAAACGGAAAAATGGGAACCGTGGAGAGAGGAAGGGAAAAAACAGGGCAAAAAAATCGGGGCAAAGGAAGAAAAGGCCCCTGAGGGGGGGGGGCGAGCGGAGGGGTGGGCGGATAGATGGAGGGAGGAATGGGGGAATTGCGTATCTGGCCAGGGTGAGCGCCCAGCTGGGGGTGTGGGTGAGAGAAGAGAAAGGGATGGATGGATGGATGGATGGATGGATGGATGGATGGATGGATGGATGGATGGATGGATGGATGGATGGATGGATATGTGGCTGTGGTGGGAGACAGCCATCCCACAGGGCTGGGGATGGCCGGGTTTCAGGGGTGCCAGGAGCACGGGCAGGGTCACCCACACCGGGGGCTGCTGTGGGGCTCCTGCTGTGGCCGCTCTCCCCCAGGCTGGACCACGGGGTGATACCGGGGGATCATTACCTGGGGACTTTGGCAGGGGCTGTGACGGTGCCGGCAGTGTCACCCACAGTGGTGGCAGCGCCCCAGCTCTGATCCCGGCCGCAGGGCTAATCCGCTTTGCCCACAGGGACCAGATGGTCCCGCTAAGTGGGTCAGGCAGGAGCGGGGGACACCAGGGAGCACTGGGCCCCACTGTGCTTCCCAACAGCTACAAAAAATAACCATCAAGGGGAATGGGGTGAAAGAGGAGCCTGGACATGGTGGGGTTGGGGGGACACAGCCCCTGGGCAGGCAGCAGGGCAGGGCTCAGCCACTGCGGAGCATCCAGAGCCTCCTGAGCTGGTAGGGAAGAGCAGCAACTGGTCTGCAGCTTTCCCAAGCCCCAGCCCCTGTCCACCACTGCAATGGGAGAACCATGGTGTGGGACAGGACCCCCAGTGTCCCCCAGCCCAGCCTTGGGAGCCTTCCATGCTGCCACCGTCCATGCTGCCCATCCCCTCCCAGCTGAACCCTGCTGTGCCAGGGCTAAAAATAAATCCATCAATTTCTAGGAAAGCTC